>NC_079443.1:54256888-54288468 GCF_903798145.1 Danio aesculapii | reverse complement strand
AGAAATAAACACACGAAACGCTGAGTTGATTGACTCTTGGGCTGTTTAAAGAGACATTATTGCTTAATAACACACCCAACGCTCAAACAGACCAAAGAGCAGAAGATTTCTAATACCAAATGATTCTGAACGGATTCTGTGATTTTTCCAAAAGCATTGAGATTCTTTAATTAATGGATTGAGCTTAGTTTACACCAACAGATGGCGCTGTATGCTTTACAAACAGACATCCTCTACTCGCCTCCAATTCCTTACATACACCACTTATAACTGAATTGATCATTAATAAAGCTGTAAATGTTTAATTGAAATAAAGAGTGTTCATAGTGAGCTGTGTTACATTAATCTGGTAAGTGCATTTTAGTGCAAGGTTAAAACAGCCTAAAACATCATCTGCTATTAAATATGGGTGGGACAAAATACTGACGCCAAGTATTGATATTTATCTAAATGTACACAAGATCTGAATTAATTAATCAGTCATTTAAACCACTGACAGATGAGCCATTGCAATGGTGAAAATCTCAGGCATATGGATAGATACCGTCTCTGTTCAAGCGATATATTGACTTATTGTGCAATAAGTGAAAATGGGGGCGGTTAATTTTGGAGGCGCAATATATTGTCTATTTTATATAAAGAAATGTAAGATGATGATGATGATGATGATGATTAGGCCACATAATATAACAAGCTAAGTTTTTTGTCAAACGCGCTGCATTCTGCTTTCTGGGGAAGGCGGGGCTTATGCAGCATCTCCACACACGCTGCACATGCACACACAGACAGAGTGCGAGAGAGAGCGGATAGTGGAGGTGAAGAAGGCAAGATGCAAACCTACTGATTCGTGTTTAGGAACTACAGTCGGTTAGGATAAACAAGTCGCGATGGACTTGGTTTTATGGACAGTCTTCAGCTCCGGTGTGGGAACATCTGACTTTAAGTTGAATGAAAAAGGAGAGCCCGTATGTGAACTTGTCAATATGTCGAATTAGTTTCAGAAAGGTGGCAATAAAAAAAGGCAACACAACTAACCTTGAATCACACCTAAAACATAACCACCCTACCCAATTTTTCAACATGGGAACAACAACCGCAGTTAGTACTGGAGAGGGGTCTTCCAGACAGTGAACTGTAATGGATGTATTTACCTGCCAGTTCAAATATAAACATGACAGCGCAAAATGGCACATACTCACGAACAGGTACCATTATATAGCTAAAGAGATGCATCTGTTAAACACATAAAAAATCCTGCAAACCTTTAACAAACAGTCCTGTCTTAGAATCTGCCTGATTATTAAAAAAATGGCAGCTAATATGCTTTAAAAGTCTACATTTGACTTGTGTTTACATCTACTATTTATTATGACTTATTTGTTTTAAGATATTTTTTCATGATTAAATTTTTAACGTCTAAATATTCTCAAAAATAAAATAATGTACCTGAATTATTACACTATTATGTTGTAAAAATTTATTATTTTTTTATTAGCAATAGAAGTTATAAAGTGGCAATAATATTACAATTAATTTAAGTGCACTATATCGTCCAGCAAAAAATAGATATCGTGACCGCCGTATGCCCGCGGTCAGTGCTGTGACACTTCATACAGGAATATGTGCTCAAACTTTTGCGTTCTGCCACAGTTTATATAAGATAAAGATATCAGCAGGACATGAACATATAATTTGAAGGACCTTGCGTTTATTTAACCATTGCAGACCTTGGGAAAGTCTTGTAGATGGTATTAAAACTTTGGCTGAATATATTAAGGAAATAAAATAAAAACTAGTACAATTTTATTTTTTTATTTGATGCGTAAATAACTAATGTTGTCCACTGCTGGAGACACCATAAGTCTGTGCTATAAGTCTGTGCTATCCTCTATGAGCATTCTGACCAGTTACTGTTCTTGAAGAAAATAGATTTATCTAGTGGGAATGCATGATTTTGCATAATTTAAAAGAAACCAGGCATAAAATACATCAAATAAGCTGACCAAGTTGTAATAAGTGTCTTAAGTTTACAGAAAACTAGAAAGCAAGAAATCTGTTTCCTTAAATGTTTGTAATTGGTATGAAACGGACGTGAGGTACAGTCCATCCTGTCAAACACAAATCACACGACAGAAACTACTCAAATGCCCACAAACTAGTAAACTAAGAGTTGCTGTCATTTCTGGAGGAGATTTGCCATCAAGACCAAGTTGTGGATTACTTAAGAAGAGCAGCGCGATCTGACGATTATTATCCAGAGGATGATAATTATGTAGAACAGCCATGAATGAGGTTGGTGTCGTGATCTCGTTCCTATCAAGTGCGCATTAGCTCGGGCAAACAGTTGGTTAATTTTATTAGTGATTCCAAAGATGTACTGTAATAGTAAGCTTGGTGAACAGTTTTGAAGAATTTGATGTTTCCCTATTCAGATAGAGTGCCTGAGCATACCGCCCAAGAGGCATTTCAAAGATGGCCACCGAGTGAAATGACTTGCCTTAACGGGACTTTGGTGTTATTATGCTTGTACACCACTGTTCATGTTGTATATTAGACATTTGTCAGGTGTTTGTTCTCCTCAAACTGCTCCTGTGTGTAGCACTAGTTTCTTCCACAGCTTCCACAAACCTTCTGTTGTGTTTTGATGTGATTTTTGACTGTTGTAGCTGTCAAATAACTCAAATCATTCAGCGGAGTGGTATGCAGCTGTAATGCGCTCTAAACCTGCCGGAACTACTTTAGCTGTGCATTTATCTGAAAATAACCAAACACCTGAGAATCCTCATCAGAGAATCAAAATCAAGTATTCAGCAACCCTGTGGTATATTCCGAAATAATCCATCAACACTTAAATTTATCTGAAAACTTTCAAAGCCAGTAATCAGAAGAGACTGTGTTGGGTATATGTGAGCATGTGAAGCTTCACACAAGACTTCATTCATGTCTTCACTAATGAAAAACCGCACACATATGAGCTGCTGCGGTTTTGAGTTCATTTCCAAGATGTTTCGTATCAAAGGCGCTCGACAAGGGGACATGGCAAAACTTCTTTCCAATGTTTGTCTTTCCTTTGGATCAGAACGTGTGTCCCTCGGGCTCGGCACATTAACTCTAAGAGGCGAACGCAGAGAACGAAGGGCTTAATTTAAAACGTAATAATTTTTACGACGTCAAGCGTGCAAGTCGGACCTCTCTGACACACCTTTGGCTTAATTCATCCACACATAAATAATTCCACACACAGCAGATGCTTTCCAAGCGCAGGAGCAGAAACAGAGCGGCTCTTTCAGTGGATTTACAGCTGGGTGTTTCCCTCTGTCTGTTATGGAATCACCGATACTCAAACGCACATAAATACTGCGCTATTTAGACGTCAAAGTGGACAATAAAAACTCCAAAAAGGCTTAATTTTGCTGCTCATTAAACTGCATGTTTTGATGACCTATACACTGTTATTCAGAACATAAAGTCTGTGTCAGAAGCAGCCTGAATAAACTACTGTTACTGCAAACAAAGAGGATTTCAAAGTTTTGTCTTCATTTAATACAAATGAAATGATCTGCTTAATTAGTTGAGACACATTAAAACAAACCTGCAGAATCTGAGTGGTTTCCAGAAGCATCTGGTGTCTCTAAATGGCCAAATATCACTAAAAAATGTGTTTGACATTTCAAAATGCTTAAATGTTATGTTTATTCACAAGATTAAATACAATGAATGGTGGATGGATGGATGGATGGATGGATGGATGGATGGATAAAATGAAGGATGGACGGATGGACGGATAAAGACACTAAAGGATGGATGGATGCATGGATGGATGGATGGAGACACTAAATGATGGATGGACAAACAGATGGATTAATAGACTGGAAGGAAAGAAGGAAGGATGGATGGATGGATGGATGGATGGATAGATAAAATGAAGGATGGACGGATGGACGGATAAAGACACTAAAGGATGGATGGATGCATGGATGGATGGATGGAAGGAGAAAACGAAGGGTGGACAGATGGCTGGACGGATGGATGGATAAAGACACAAGGATGGATGGATGGATGGATGGATGGATGGAGAAGCTAAATGATGGATGGACAAACAGATGGATTAATAGACTGGAAGGAAAGAAGGAAGGAAGGATGGATGGATGGACGGATAAAGACACTAAAGGATGGATGGATGGATGGATGGATGGATGGATGGATGGATGGATGGATGGATGGATCGATGGATGGATGGATGGATGTATGGATGGATGGATGGATGGAAGGATAAAACGAAGGGTGGACAGATGGCTGGACGGATGGATGGATAAAGACACAAGGATGGATGGATGGATGGAGACACTAAATGATGGATGGACAAACAGATGGATTAATAGACTGGAAGGAAAGAAGGAAGGAAGGAAGGAAGGAAGGAAGGAAGGAAGGAAGGAAGGAAGGAAGGATGGATGGATGGATGGATGGATAAAATGAAGGATGGACGGATAAAGACACTAAAGGATGGATGCATGGATGGATGGATGGATGGATGGATGGATGGATGGATGGATGGATGGAAGGATAAAACGAAGGGTGGACAGATGGCTGGACGGATGGATGGATAAAGACACAAGGATGGATGGATGGATGGATGGAGACACTAAATGATGGATGGACAAACAGATGGATTAATAGACTGGAAGGAAAGAAGGAAGGAAGGATGGATGGATGGATGGACAGACAAAGATTTATAGACGAAGGATAGATAGATGGATGGACGGATAGATGGAAAAAGAGACTAAATGATGTACGGACAAACACATGTATTAATAGACTGGAAGGAAGGATGGATGGACAGACAGACAGATGAACAGATGGATGGATGGGTGAATGGATGGATGAACAAACAGATTCATAGACTAGATAGATGGACGGGCAGAATGAACAGATGGATGGATGAACGGACAGATAGAGGGCCAAACAGGTAGATTCATAGACTGGATGGATTGATCGAAGGATGGATGAAGGGATAATTGGAATAAAAGATGGCTGCATGCATGAATGGATGGATGAATAAACAGATGATACAAAATGATAATGATAGCTGGACGAATGAAGTTTAGGAATAAAGAATGATTGATGGCTTGATAGACAGAAGGACAGATTCAATAATGGATGGATGAAGGGATTAATGAGCAATTAAAGAATAGAAAGAATAAAAAGCAATGGATGATGGATGGATGACTGGATGGATGGATGGATGGATGAATTCTTAATTTTTACTTCTTAATTGGTTGAGATGCATTAAAACAAACCTGCAGGATCTGGATGGAAGGATGGATGGATGGATAAACAAACAGATTCATAGACTGTATGGATGGATGTATAGAATGTACAGATAGATTCATAAACTGGATGGATGATTGGACAGCATGAACAGATGGACAGACGGGCAGACAGATGAAAAAAGAGACTAAATGATGGACGGACAAACAAATGAATTAATAAACTGGAAGGATGAATGGATGAACAGACAGAAAGATGAACAGATGGATGGATGGATGGATGGGCAAACAGATAGATTCATATATGGATGGATGGACAGAATGAACAGATGGATGGATGGATGGATGGATGGATGGGCAAACAGATAGATTCATATATGGATGGACGGACAGAATGAACAGATGGATGGATGGATGGATGGATGGATGGATGGATGGATGGATGGATGGATGGATGGATGGATGGGCAAACAGATTCATAGACTGGATGGATGGATCGAAGGATGGATGAAGAGAGTACTAGACTGATTTATGGATGGATGATGAATGAACAGATGATACAAAGTGATGATGATGATAGATGGATTGATGGACAGAAGGATGATGGATGGCTTGATGGATGGGGAAATAGATTGATGGATGGATGGATGGTTCGAAAAAAAGAAATTGATGGATGGATGGATGGATAAATAGATGGATGGAGGGACTGAAAGAATGATAAACAATAAAATGGTAGAATGATAAACAGATCGGAATCATTAATTAGCCACCTAAAAACAATGTCCAGATTTAATTGTTTATCATTCTGTCAGTCCCTCCATCCATCTATTTATCCATCCATCCATCCATCCAGTGTATTTGTCAATGTCCACATTTCTCATTTTCCCCAAAATCCTAAAACATGCTCAAATTTTCCTTTCACGTCTACAGAATCAATAAAGGAACACTCTGAGCCTGGACGGAGCTGTAGTTTTACACTGGTGTGGTGTTGTTCTGTCCTGAACTGAATAATTCCTGAGGACGGCAGGATGGATTCCCCGTCAGCAGAAGGTGAAGCGCAGCAGTTGCACAGGAGTGTGACACTGGCATTTGGTCACCAGGCGAGGTCAGGGGGGGGTGCATGTTTTTGCAGCTGACCAGACCTCCCATTTTCACATGAAAGACTTGCTAACACACACACACACACACACTCGGCCTCTGAACACTCTTTATGGAGCACCAACAACAATCGCTTTCTATTCCTGGAGCTTCCCAGCCAGTCCGACAAGCCCTTTATCCAGCTCAGCCTGTCATGGCACTTCCTCTGAAGACAAAAGCTCCAGAGATTCACAAGCGTTCTCCATACTCGCCCTTTTGAAGTTTAGAAAGATGTTACACACAAATCATTAACGGCTGCAGTTCCGCTCCACTCCTGCCAAATGGCTCAGCGTTTTTCTTTTTTCAGGAACATAATGAAGCGTCATTTCTCCATGAATGGATGTGAGCTTGTTTTGGTTGTATAGACACGCTCTAAAAAACAGGATGGGTTGTATTAACCCAATGTTGGGACAAATATGGAAAAGCCCAACAGTTGGGTTAAAAAGTGTCATTTATAATTAATTGGAAAATAAACTATTTAAGTTTAAGATTTAAGATATCTCATATCCTGATAACAATATATATCATGATATTGTATTGTTTATGTAAATTCAATCAATTAAAAGTTTATATACATTGATATATATATATATATATATATATTAGGGTTGTCAAAATTAGCTCGTTAACGCACGTGATGAATTTTAAATATTTAACGGTTACAAAAAAAAAATAACGCTAATAAAGCAGCTGCAGTTTTTTTTAATTTCTTGTTGTGGCCGACGTGTGTTCAGGGATGGCACGAGCATAAAGATGACCTAGGCGGCCGCCTTGGCCAGCAGAATAGTGAGCGAACCCCCCGGTCCTAACTTTCATCCACGAACCGGTCACTTTCGGGTTAAGGGCGGCGTGATTGCCGTTTGCCTAGATCCCCAGTTCAGCTTGCTCTGGCCCTGCGTGTGTTTAACACGCAAATAAATTTGAATAAAACCAAGGACGCGCTTTTAGAAGGAAAGTTTCAGTATAAAACAATTAATGTCGCATCACCAGGCTATCCTGCGTTTCCTCCAGAGTTTCATGCAATTTCGGGTGTTTCATTTGTAATCTTTAGACTTTAACTGCAGTTCAGCAGTTCACTCTCATTCAGGATGTTTTAATGGAACTCATGGCGAACGGAAAGATAAACGTCCGCATTTCGGGACTCGCGTGATCCTTTAAGGTAATCAAAAATCGCTGCTTACATGATAGACTCTTAATCAGAGTATCCTCATCATAAAAGCGGAGTATTGATGTCCATGTAAATGTACTGTAGTGAAAGTGGCAAATCAAGTCACACGCTGTCAAAGACAGCCCTATTCTCTGCCTTTAAGCTGCTTCAATGAGCCCTCACATTTCATAAGTTTGAGGTGTTTCCCCCTACACGCAACTTTTGTAAAGCTTCTGCTTCATGTTGCTGTGTCAGAATCTTTGCTTGTAAAACATAGCCATACTTTAGAATGCTTAGTTTAAGCAAATTTGATGAACGCGATTGTGTGTGTTGATGAATCTGAAGAGATCCCTCGCTCACCAGGTCCACTGTACTGCGCACGTTGTCTGTGTATGTGTGTGTGTGTGTGTGTGTGCGTGTGTGTGTGTGTGTGTGTGTGTGTGTGTGTACGTGTTTGTAGTCCATTTAGAAGCCAACATGGAAATCATTTTTGTTTGTTACTGGCATTGATTGTTTTGCAATTCAAATGACACGTAAATGCCTGTGTTTTTATTTCTGTAATAAATACAGCGTTTCGGGATTCATCATGATTAATAACAAAAAAGTCTGATTAATTACGTACATTTTTTAAATCATTTGACAGCCCTAATATATATATATATATATATATATATATATATATATATATATATATATATATATATATATATATATATATATATATATATATATATAGTTCCAATATTTCAAATTTTATGTAGAATTTTGGGTCAAATGTTTGATTAGGAATGTCGACATATAGAATAATTATTAATGAAATGCAAAACTGTTTTTTAAACTCATGATTACAGTCCCAACATAAAAATATTGATAAAAAAAAGTTAATGTAAACATTGTGCTTTCAAGATAGAAACTTTCTCTCAATGCTGTTATTCATATTTCTGTCTGCATCCCGTAATGGCGTTTAGTAGTGCGCTCATATAAATGATGAAAAAGTATTACGGTAAACAATGTATTTTGTGAAACCACAATATAAAGGACAGAACATAATATGAAACAATAGACTTTTATTTTGTCTAAACAATATATATCATAATATTGCACAGCCCTACCAACTTTGGGTAATGTCCAAAACTGACCCAGCGTTGGGTTATGGCGACCCAGCATTTTCTAGAGTGCAGTTTAACACATTAGATGCATGCATTAACCTTGAGCGCACTTGTGTCTGATGCACGCAGTAAAACACAGAACAGAGGAAACACAAGAAGGACGAGAGAGGCTTTCGCTGAGGACTCTGGAAATGAATACGGGAAACACAAAACCACCACTTTCCAATGAAGAATCATCTGTTTTACTGAACTCTAACGAATGTGGGTTGTTTTAATTCAACATTGGGTCAAATATGCACAAAACAAACAATTTGGATTTGTCCATATTTGACCAAACATTTTTTTTTAAGAGTTTATAGACCAAAAAAATGCAACAAAGTCCTAAATAATGTATTGAACATTATAATGGCAGAATATTCTGCAAAAAAAAAAGAGTTTCTGTAATAATTTATAGACTTAAAAAAAAGAGTCTGAACTGTAACATATGCTGTGTTTTAACCCAAATGATCAATAATGGGCAAACACACTATTGAGTTTATTTCTTTAATTTATTTTCATATACACTTTTGAACTGATCTTGCCCATATTTGACCCAATGTTGGATTAAAACCTACACTTTAGATTATACAGGCCAAAAATATCATTAACGACCAACCAAAGTGCTGTTTTGAACATTATAAATGGCAGAATTCACACTTTCAGCAAGAAACTATGAGTTTCCGTAATAATTTATAGACTTGAACAAGAGTATGCACTCTAAAAACTGCTGGGTTTGAGTTAAACCAAATGGTTTATTATAAACAAACCCAATGTTTGGTTGATTTCTTCAATTAAACTTAAATGACACTTTTGAACCGATCTTGCCCATATTTGACCCAATGTTGGGTTAATGCAACCCATAATTTTTCTTATTACATTTCATAATTGCATTAATGCACCCTTTTTATTTTATTTAAAGATTGCAAGATTCATATTGTGCTTTAAATCGGGCTTAGGTACATGTTTTTTATTTAATTTGTGCATATTTTGATCATATTCAATCCTATACAGTTTTCATTACATATACTACTGCATTAATCATAGTTTACAATTATGCTTTAGTATTTTAAAGTAGTATATGTAGTAGTAATAATAGTGAAATGCCCTGAACTGTCATAAAAACTCAAAATCCTACTCAACTTACTTTTCTACCAGTCATTTATGAGCTCATTTCTTGCACTTTTCCACAACGCAAGTCTACAATTGACAAATTTAGTGCACTTCTTCCTCTTACTGTAACAGCAAGATGTTTTAGCTGTATTGCATCTCAGAGACACTTTCCAAAACTGTCCAGACTATTATTCTGAAGAAACCGTGATGAAATCTGATGTCAACACCTCTTTATTAAACTCTCAGCCACTAAACATCCAGATGAGAATGAAAAAGATGAATAAAACAAGCCCAAAACATAAAACCTGAACAATTCTATAGCTTCTGTAGCTTTAACAAAGAAAAACAAACTATCAATCATCATTTATGAACAATAAAGCTGAATAAATGACCAAATCTAGCACCCGCTGTCAGATTTTGTTGAGTAAATATCATGTGAAGCAAGTCTTTAAAAAAAGCTGGGTTATTGGAACCCAACGTTGGTACAAATATAAAAAACACTTTAAATATAACTGAAAAAAAACGTCGGATTTGTCTGTATTTAACCCAAGTTTACAACAACCCAGTCTTTGTAGAGTGTTTATATCGTTATCTGTCATAAAGTACTAGTAGAATAGATCAACAAGCGAAAATAAGCGAAAGATTAATATAATTAGTTTCATAATCAGTGTCATGTTCAAAATCTCTGATAATTTAACTAGTATTAAATAACAATAACACCCAAATAACAATAATAAATTGTATAAATAGTATTAAATAACAACAATAATAGTATAAACAAACAATAATATTTTAAAAATTCGTACGTTGGATCAAACGTTAACAAACTCAACGGCAGGTTCAAATTTAACGTTAAAATTCAATTTAAATGTCTATATAACACAACCGTTAACACAAACGCCATATATGACCAAACGTTCACTTACGACCACCCATCATTGTTTAGAGTTTAATAAATATTGTTAGCAGTAGTAGTAGTAGAAATAATACTAAAATAGAGATTCATCCCAGCACATAAATCGCATTCCACTTGCTGTTACAAATAGTCCACATGATCTGAATAGAGTAAACAGAGTAAAAGTTGCTGTTTTCTCCACAGAGACTCATATTAAAGCATTAAACTCTGCTGTATTGTAATATATTATGATTATTATTACCTGTAAATGTCTGAAGGCTGCAGAAATGCGCGTGATGTGCAGGCTGAGGCACCGGGACGCGCATCTCGCGCGCTGCACGCTCCCGCTGAGGGACTCGTCTGCTTTCCTGGCGTCCAGAGTCGCGGAGCTCCAGAACGTTATAATAAGAATAATCCACAGGAAAGAGGAGAACATTATAACCCTCTGTTTCTCTGCTGGTTCTCGGAGTGTTTTTGTGTATGTGCTGTCAGCGCCGCAGCCGCAGTCAATATGAGAGCAGCTCTCGCGGACGCTGGAGAAACTTTCCCGCTGCAGGGGTGGAGTCAGAGATCGGAATTGGTGGAGCTCAGTGCAAGCCCCGCCCCCTGGATGCAGGTAGATGCGCGCAAGAAACTTTTATTTATTTATTTATTTATTTATTTTATTATTGTTTCAAACTGAGCTTACAAACAAAATGGTACCCTTACAATGTTACAATATAAGTAATGTCATCTCAAGGCTGAGTTATAATATAGGCAAACACAATAAACATCTAACAAGAATGAAAAAGGAGAAATATTTTGTAAATAAGCTAATAAAAATAAAGAGATAAATAAATAAATAAATAAATAAATAAATAAATAAATAAATAAATAAATAAATATAAGGGACTTTTAAAATAGCTTATAAAAATCCAGAAAAGAAACTATTCTTTTATGAAGAGAAATCTCTTCAGGTGTTTGCAAACCTGTCCAAACACGTCTTTATAAAAGTTTACATTATTGTTGCAGATGAAATATGACACGGAAAATGTGAGTTAAATATTTTCCAGTTGGCTAGATATTAATTAATAGTCTAAAACACATTTACTAAAGCCTCTCCAATTGATGGTTGGTCCCGCGCCTTCGCCATCTTTATGGTTTGTTTACACTTGTTACCCATGTTTGTTCTAATCCAATTCACATCCAGTACTGTAATTGTAATAATCAGTGTTAGTCAAGCTACTTGGAAAATGTAGAGCTAAGCTATTAGCTACACTACTTAAATTGTAGCTTAACTACACTAAAAGCTACACCCTGGGAAATGTAGCAAGCTAAGCTAAGCTAAAAGCTACTTTGCAAAAGTACCTTAGCTACATTAAGCTACATTTTAGCATTTATTTTTGCAATTTTCATTATTAATCGAAGCAACTTACATTTTCATTTATATCTCAGTGATCACTGAAACAGTCAATGAATCATAAGAGGCAGAACTGTTCAGTTCACTTATTTACTGTAAATAATATTGTACCAAACAGAAACAAATTCTAAAATAAACAAAAATCTGATAAAAGCAGGTGTTACACATTTAAAACACTACAGTAATCTATAGTAAAGGGAAATATTTACCAATCAGCATTGAATTACACTAACTTACATAGTGTATCATTAATAACTATCATGAAATAATAGTAATTACCGTAGTATACTTTAGCCTTTACTACGGTAAACTATATATATATATATATATATATATATATTCACATATATATATATATTCTCTCCCTCAGTCATCTTTCCATCAAGTAAGCCTCTGGTGTCAGCCCAATGATTTATTTGCAACGACACCGACCAGAGCGAGGGGTGGCAGTAACGCACCAAAAAGTTTGTAGTCGACCATCGTAAAACAGGAAGAAGATGAAATCGTCATTCTCGCCATCATATGGATGTACCTTCATCGGCTGGACACTGTCCTCACAGCTCCGTGAATGTTGGTGCTGTCACTTATTGATCTGCGATTAGAAAATGTAGCTTGTGTGGACGCTACTGCGCTACTTGATTAATAACAATAGCTTCGCTACTGAAAAGCTATTGGATTTATAAAGTAGCGACGCTACCGCCACGCTACTGAGAAATGTAGTTAAGCTAGTAGCGTCAACTACTGCCCAACACTGGTAATAATGTAATTCACATAATATTGGCCATGTATTGTGGGTAATATAAGCGATCAGAGTGCGGATAGACACTTCGAATTACTACTGGAATAGTCGACCATCCAGGAAGCTTTGGCATACGCTTTCCAACACACTATGATTTGGGACATACTAAATTATTTTTGATGACTTTGGGACAGATCAGAATCAGAATCAGAAAGAGCTTTATTGCCAGGTATGTTCACACATACGAGGAATTTGTTTTGGTGACAGAGCTTCTACAGTGCAACAGGATAACAGAGACAGAACAAAAAACAGATCATAAATATATAAAAAAAAAAATAGAAGTAAGTAGTGAGTGCAAATATACAGATTGACAAGTGTATGTACATGTTTATTACTATATACAGCGTTATATGTGCAGCTGTTATGTGCAAATTGGCATGTAAAGTGTGTTGTTAAATAAGTGTATATGTGTGTAAAAGTGTATAGCAGTAGTGATGTTGGTTCCACAATTATTATCATCAAGTGTTCATGAGATGGATTGCCTGAGGGAAGAAACTGTTTCTGTGTCGGGCTGTTCTGGTGCGCAGTGCTCTGTAGCGTCGACCAGAAGGTAACAGTTCAAAGAGGCAGTGTGCTGGGTGTGAGGGGTCCAGAGTGATTTTGGCAGCCCTTCTGCTCGCTCTGGATAAGTACAGTTCTTGGGGAGTAGGAAGGGTTGTACCAGTGATTCACTCAGCAGTCCGAACTATTCGACGTAGTCTTTGGAGGTCGTATTTAGTAGCTGAGCTAAACCAGACAGTTATTGATGTGCAGATGACTGATTCAATGATGGAGGTGTAGAACTGTTTCAGCAGCTCCTTTGGGAGGTTAAACTTCCTCAGCTGATGAAGTACAGCCTCTGTTGAGCTTTTTTGACAATGGAGTCAATGTGAGTGTCCCACTTCAGGTCCTGAGAGATGGTGGTGCCCAGGAACCTGAATGACTCCACTGCTGCCACAATGCTGTCCATGATGCTCAGTGGGGGGAGAGCAGGGGGGTTTCTCCTGAAGTCCACTATCATCTCCACTGTTTTGAGCGTGTTGAGCTCCAGGTTGTTGTGGCTACACCAGACAGCCAACTCCTTAACCTCCTGTCTGTAAGCAGACTCGTCACCGTCCTGAATGAGGCCGATAATTGTGATGTCGTCTGCAAACTTCAAGAGCTTCACAGAGGAGTCTTTTGAAGTGCAGAAGTGCAGATAGTAGGCTATGCGAATTGTTATGCAGCATATGAGAATATTGTCATATACAATCAACCAATTAGGCCAAATTATGCAAAACAACATTGGAAAATACGTTTTCTTCATATTTAAAGGTCCAAAATCAAACTAAAGTTTTCACAGATGTCAGTGTAACGGAGATCAGCTAGTGAAGTGCTGTGCAGGTAAACCTCACAAAGAACCACCAGTTCGATCTCAGCTCGGAGTGGTTTGGGTAGTGTAGGACTGGCGGAGTTACATTGGTGCCATGATCCGGATGTGAGTGAGGTTTAGTGGGGTGAGTGTAACAGAGGCCAGCTAGTGAAGTGCTGTGCCGGTTAGCAGTTGCACCAACTAGCATCAAAGATTCAGGTGAACTTAAGAGTTTATATCTTTATATCATCAAACAGACGCCAGTTAAATCGCTCCATGCAAATACCCCATCAGCATTTGATAGCCAATCACGTTTACGCAACACTGAAAAAGAAATGTTATTGGCTGTTGCCATTTGCAAAGCGTAGACACGGACGTATTTTGTGAATGAACCATGAAGCATCCAGAGACCGTGAAGTGCGCAGCCGCGGAGGTGTGACAAACTTCACAGCGTGTGTAAACATCATACAAGGTGAACGCAGTGAAGATGTGCAGCGAGGAGACGTCTGATAACCAAGATAAGCTAGTAACCCTGAAAAATGGCTGACTTGAGCAGGATTTTGAGCAGCTTTCTACTGCGCCACTATATAGAGGTAAGATATGCATCTGAGTTTCTGACAGTGTAATATGGCTTAACGTTATAGCCTTTGTCTTTTATGAATAGCTTGCTGAGGACGTATGCTTTACTTCTGCACTAAAATATCTGTTATTGTTACATTCTTACTAGAACCTGCAGTGATCAATGTGTTGACTGCATTTATTTAGCAGTAAATTTAGCCCAGGTGCTAATGTTGCATTATAACTGAAATGATTGTTAACAATGCATATGTTTTGCATTAAAGTTAGTCACTGATAATGCTGCATTGTTTTTGCAGTGTTATGAGCTGCCAAACAGCATGTGTGTGCATTTCTTGCAAATAAATAGCAAATTGTGGCATTTTGCAAAACATTTGCATCTTGTGTTTTATTGATGACATCACCAGCGACTAGTTGATGTCGACTTGTCTTTGATAACATAAAAATCTAAAGTCGGGCATACTTTAGTGCAGGTAAACCTCAATCCTCTGAACCTGAAAAGGTGCTCTAGCGACAGATGCTAGAGGTCATGGTCTTTGGCCTCCTTGTTAGAGCAGCTGACTACCATTCAAGAATCGCCAGCTCGGAGTGGGTTGGGTAGTGTAGGCCCGTCTGGGTTACGTTATCATCAGTATGTTCGTTTTAAGGATATCTATAATCTACTATCTCCAAAACAGTGACACAATTCGCATTTAGAAGATATAAACCTGATCTAAACAAGTTTGCAATTTGTCTCTTCCGCCTAAATCAGGGATGTCAAACTCAATTCCTGGAGGGCCGCAGCCTTGCACAGTTTAGTTCCAACCCTAATTAAACACATCTGATCAAACTAATTAAGTCTTTCAGTCTTGTTTGTTACCTACAGTATACAGGTTAGTGTGTTGAAGCAGGGCTGGAACTAAACTGTGCAGAGCTGTGGCCCTCCAGGAATTGAGTTTGACATCCCTGGCCTAAATGGATCAACGATTTTTTGGCGTCACCTCATACTTCATTCATTCATTCATTCATTCATTTTCTTTTCAGGTTAGTCCCTTTAAAATCAGGGGTTGCCACAGCGGAATGAACCGCCAACTTATCTAGCATATATTTTACGCAGCGGATGCCCTTCCAGCTGCAACCCATCACTGGGAAACCCCCATACACACTCATACACTACGGACAATTTAGCTTACCTAATTCACCTGTACCACATGTGATTGGACTTGTGGGGGAAACCGGAGCACCTGGAGGAAACCTACGTCAACACGGGGAGAACATGCACCAATTTAACTGCAGGAATGCCAACTGATCCAGTCGAACCAGCGACCTTCTTGCTGTGAGGCGAACGTGCTACACACTGCACCACCGTGCAGCCCCCTCATACTTCAGTTTCTCATTAAATCTTCTGACCAATGAAATGCTCTCTAGTGTCTTACCTGCCCCACCCCCTTCTTCTCATTGGCTGTTCATTTGATGCACTTCAGCTCAACCACTCTCACTGCCAGAGCTGTGAGAAAACAAAACACTATTGGCTGCTTTTCAAAAAGAGGAGGAGCTACTATATGCCCCGCCCTCTCTTAATGTTTCAGTTCAAATATGATCAAACATCGAACAACAAATGCCCTTCACAAGACCTTTAAAGCATGTAAACAACTGGTAGATTTATCTTGAGTAGGCATTCTAGTGGAAACTTCCCATGTGAGCTTCAAACAGCTTTACGAGCATTTTAAACATGTCTAGCATTATTTGACTTCACCAGGCACGAATCACCGTGGAAAAAATGACTATACGGGACTTATTAAAACACAACAGCGTCTCCCGAATCTCCACCGCTCGCAGGAATGGAGATAGGCGAGCCCTCGGCGTTAAAACGCAGTTGAAAAAGTTCCCAGAAGGCTTCGTAAAATGTTACGACTTCACTTTCTTGCTGCTGGAGAAGCAACAGCTCCGACGGCAGCAGCGTTTTGCGCTAATGAGTTTTTATGGGTAAACCTCCTAAACAGCGCAGGACACAGACTGGGACTCATAATCAGTAGATTTGGCCTGCCGTAGCTCTTCGCCCAGGGCAAACCACTGCCTGTGCCAAATATTTCAGCACGTATACCTACACTAATGAAAACACGAGTAGGAGAATCTGCGAGATAGCGCATTCACTGTGAAATATATCCCTAAATTAGCAGCTGTGATTCATGTTGGTTTATTTTACCCCTTTTATTTCAGCTTTTGAGTTGCATTATGAGATCTTGATCTTTCTTCACAACAATTTTTACCTTGAAAAGTAAGAAAAAGGGACTTTTATTGCCATGTGTAATAGTCTGCAGTGCTGTATTGTCTGGGTTGGTGTTTATTACGCTGCAGAAACCTTGTAATAAACTGCAGCACATTTTCTGTGATTTTACTTCTCTAGATATTACACAAACACACACACACACACGCACACACACGCACACACACACACACACGCACACACGCGCACACACGCACACACACACACACACACACACACACACACACACACACACACACACACCTGCTCTACTTTTAAAAGTAACTTTACCCAATATTTCAGCACGTACACCTTAATGAAAGCAGGCAGGAGAATCGGTGGAGCTGTGAAATAGTAGATTATATGTCACTAATCTGGATTACGTACAGTGTCAGGTAAATGTCTTCCACCATGCACATCAAAAAAAGTGTTCGAGTGTTTGATGGAGTTCGAGTCCGGCGAAGAACGGCTCCAGAAAGCAGGTAAAGCAAAAATAAAAGCCAAAAAAATAAAATAAAGAAGTAAATAACAAGGTGAGGGTGTGGTAAAACATGAAAACGTGGTAAAAATCAGACGAGGGCTTTTCTTTGTCTGGATTGCTTTTGAAAACACTATTGGTTGGGTTTAGCGAAGGAAAAGGGTGGGTCAGTCGATCACTCAGTCATTTATGCTGCATCCCAATTCGCATACTATCCGTCCTAAATAGTACTCAAAAGTAGAGTTAGTATGTCCCAAATCGTAGTATGTTGAAGAGAGTATGCCAAAGCTTCCTGGATGGTTAACTAGTTCCCGTAAAAACTCGAAGTGTAGAAGCGTCCATACTCTAACCACTGATATTACCCACAATACATTGCTTGTTGGATGTGAATTTGATTACAACTACAAATGTGGGTGAAAAGTGTAAATAAACTACAAACATGGCGGACGCGTTAGACCAACCGTCAAGTAGAGAGGCTTGAGTAAAGATGTTTGAATGACTGTTAATGTCACGGTTCAGTGAGGGAAAAAGGGGCGAGGACCCAAGTGCAGGGTAAAGTAGTATTTATTTATAATGAAACAAATGCAGCGTGCATGTTTCATTCCAGCGCCGACCGAAACTGAAACCTACTTGACTGAGACACTGGGAATGAAACACCACGCTGCAGACAGACGAACGTAAACACCCAGACGGGAGCGCGCAATTGCAAACGCACACAGACCCCACGCGCCCGCATTAAACAGGAGCGTGCACGGTCCAAGCGCGTTCACAAATGGCGCTCCTACAGAGACGCACACGATGACAAAGGTGCTCGACCCAAGAAAACTCGAGCCGAGCACAACAGGACAGGACAAGACAGAGCTAGTGTCCGGACTCTGCCACCAAAAGTAGAATTTACAAGACCAGAGTGGCAGAACCCTGATAGTTAATGAATATCTAGCCAACTGGAAAACAAATCGCGTTTTATATTTTATCTGCAACATCAATGTGAACTTATATCAAGATATGTTTGGACATTAACTTCTGATTGCATAATTATCCAAAGACCTGAGGGGATTTCTCTGCATGAAAGACTGACAGATTATCCTGCTGCTGCTGCCTCTCCAATGAGGTAGGACATTAAATACGACAGAAATGTGGATGACGTGTGGATGATTGACAGGGCTCATAACTAAGCAACACAACGATCTGTTAACGGGGAAGTAGTATGTCCTAAAGTTGCATCTGTTACACACTCAAAAATAAATACTTTTCCTTCACAAAAAAGTACATGCTTTTAGGGTGTAGTATAAGTAAGTCTGTCAGTCATTCAGTCAGTCAGTCAGTCAACAGTGGCCTCTGCTGGATTTACGCGAGAACAGCAGGCGTGAATGGCGAGAGAAATTTGAGATCTGAAAAAGCCTGCACAGTGGCCTCTGGTGGATTCGCCAAAACAAAAACTGCAAAAAAATGTTGCTCCTAGGATGTATTTGGCGCTCTCCAGAAGTGTATATAGTGTTATGTTTTCAGAATGACTCTGGGTTAAGTGTGTGCAGTTTTGCCAGACATAGCTGACTTTTTCCAGCCCAAAAGCTGTCCAAAACCCACCCAAATGCACAAAACAATCACCCAAAATATTAAATTAATATTGAATTTACTTTAATTTATTTAAATCAGACATTAACCAAGTTACTTACCTGTCATGTTTTTTTAAGCATGTCAGCATACGTGTGCATGCGAAGGGGAGTCCGATTTTGATACAGCTTTCTTTCACCTGCCTTTGGCATTGGTCACTACTAACTGAATACTGAATGGAGTAAGAGCACACAGCTATGTTTTGTTAAATAAGTTGCATATAGACCATTTCATTGTGTCAATGTCATTGGCCCATGAACATTTCCTGCTAGCTGTAACTATTTAATAACTATAACAAGAGGAAATTCAATCATGACTTAACATTAAAGGGCACATAGTTTACCTCTTTTTATGATGTAATATTAATATTATGGTCTTCTGAGTGTGCCAGTTTATGTTCAGTTTAAAACACAATTCAGACTTTTTTATTATAATGTGTTAAAAAGTGTCATGTTGGGGGCGTGTCCACAGCTCACTGATTAATGGGTGTGTTGCTTTACATGTAGATTAGTTTCGGCTTCCCGCCCAACGTAACAAGGGGGCGGAGCCATGAGCTCACCCGCTCTGTGTTTGCAACAGAGTCTGACAGGCAGACGGAGAAGGAGAGAGGATCAGCATTCAGTCGTACATGTACGACTCTGACACAGACCAAGCAGAGAGTACAAAACCATTTGTGTCTTTGTATAGTTTTACAGCCAACTGTGTGCTAGTTTCAAGTGCCGAGCTTGTACACAGAAACTAATAACCACGCACACTGAATTAACTTTGACTGAGGCACCGGATGCGCCGCTCGAAGCCGCGACACGGCACACCAGACACTCTCTGTGGCGCGGCAGAAACATGAAGTGTCCCGAATCGTCGCGCCACGCATTTTTGATTTCTACACAGGTTTCTGCAGCGGTCCGCGGCGCCCAGCCGTCGACTTGAGTGTACCCTGATAGAAACCGATGTTTAGCATTGTAAAACGCATGCTAGTTAAGATCACAGGGAGCTTCTGGGATCGTGAGAAATGCAAACGGCTGCAGTATAAGGTAGACTCAATGAGAAGTACACATGTTTGCAAACCTACCTAAAGATACAACCAATAATTCCGATTAGAGCGATCATGTGGAGAATATTGATCTAGTGTTGAGCCCAATGAGCCTTGCATCTAAAAATAGAGCTAGCGTGTTCCTTTAGTGATATCGCTTCGACTCACGCTGAAAATGGCGGACGTGAATCAACAAACTGAGGATACGATGACGCGCCTGTCAATCAATATTGGTGGGCGGGGGGACCGCTCTCCTACGTAAAGTTGCGGTCGATCTGAAAACAGCTTCATTTGGTCCACCGTTTTTTATGTTGTTAAATTGAAAAAAAAGTGCTGGGTGTGTTTATATCACCTCAATATGACGGTCTATACACCATACATGCACATATGTCTGTCCAAACGGCTTGCAAAGTAGATTTTTTACCATAGGTGCCCTTTAAAACAGCTATCATAACATTATTTAGCAATTTGTGGACCTTCTTGGATTCTTGGAATCTATGGAAAATGAAAATGTATAACGGGAAATACGTTTGGACCATTGTTATTGTTTGCATCCCTCAAATCGGTCTATAAAATTTATTTTTCAAAACTGCTCAGATTTAGTCACCCGTCCTATGCCGTTTTTTACCCGCACAATCAAATTCAAAACCGCCCAATCTGGCAACACTGCGTGTGTGTGAGGTGCATGACGGGAGTTGTAGTTCATATCAGTGTCAGACTTGTCGTTCTGGTGATAATGAATGTTCTCCAGCGATCTATAAGGGTTAGATCACTGGTGATCGCGACACCTAGAGTGTGAAGTGACGTTTCAGCTCAAAATAGCACACTGATAATGTTCTCTGACTCTCTGAAGCTGACCCTTTTTGAATCTGATCAATATTGTGTTGTTTTAGTGACTGTCACTTTAAATTCAAATGAGATTGTGCTCCTTTCAGAAGAGGGTGGAGCTACAGGCGCCTGCGTGTCAACATAGTGGATGCTGGGGCTGTTTATGCTAATGAGGGAGAGATGGTCACTAGTGGGCGGGGCTTTCCCCCTCTGATGACATCATACAAAGGGAGAATGTCAATTAAAGTGTTTCTGCAGACTGTTTCTATCAAGTCTGACTGTAAAACATACAATTAATTCATGTTTACCATTAGAGGCTGGAGATATTCACACACTGCTGACACACAGCTGGTTTAAACCTCTTATAAAAGAGACTTTTGCATAATACGTGCCCCAACATTGTGAAAGTAACAGCTTACATTAAATAAGTAATCCACCCCTATTCTGCAGCTCAAGGCCAAGGTCGTGTTGACCACACACACACACACACACACACACACACATCTGCTCACACTGATGTTCTTGCTGCTGTTTTTCGCATTGGTTTGACCAAGAGGGCCGTTTCGCTCCTTTACACGCGGATGTGTGTGTACCTTAAACGCTTCTCTAATGGCTTAATTTGTTGGCTTATTGCAGCCATGTGTTGTTAAGGAGGGGGATTTACGGCGTGTGTGTGGGACGGTGTGCGGTCGCAGCGTCTCGTTCACACACACGTCTTTTTGGCCTCTGAATTGCATCTAGGATTTCCATCTATTTGGATTACAGAGTTTAATGTAAACTAATAAACTTTAATGGAGGAATGTGACTGCTCAGGTTTCTGTGACGGTACAGTGTAGAAAAATAAATGATAGATACTTATTTCAGTCTGTCTAAGTCAAAGGTTTGTTTATTTTAATGTGTTAATTACTGTTTCTTTGTAATCTTCTAGCAATTTCTGAATGAATTCACACACACACACACACACACACACACACACACACACACACACACACACACACACACACACACACACACACACACTTATTTACGTGTGTTCGTGTGTGTGTGTGTGTGTTTGTGTGAATGATATGATAGTATTTTTATATAAAATGCATTATATTTATATCATATATATAAATATATTTAACTATAAAATATTTTTACATTTTAAAATATTTTTTTTCAATAAAAATAATGATTTATTTTATTATTTAATTTAATAAATTATTAATAAATTAATTTAATTTAATTATTTTTATATATTCATCATTATATATGAGGAACTGGAATCATAACTATGCGATGGATCTGTAACATTTCAATTCTGACTGCCAAAAAAGAGGAAGTAAAAGTAATCAAGCACAATAACTTTCGACAATAACCCGCAAATCGTCATGGGGGGAAAATAGCAGACATCTGGGAGTCGTGGCCATCTGCACATCAAATGAAGCGACGGCCAGAGAAAATGAACGGCACATTTTTGAACCCCTCAAAAGGGCAGAAATGAGTCCCTGATGTCCACGGCCAACCCGTTTATGTGGCAGTTTTCTGGAGCACGGTTAACCCCTCGCCTCCGCCGGCCCGGTCCCGCATCTGGAACGCATCGCTCGGATGTCACTCAGTTCTCATTCATCATTTCTGCTCAATATTTTGTGTGTTTTAAGTGTAAACGCTGCTACTATTATTCTGCAGGACAGAGTGTCACAGATTGAAGCCATTTCAACACACACACACACACACACACACACACACACACACACACACACACATTGAAGAGTAGGAGCAAGTACATTCACGTTAAGCAGCAAGTGCATAAACACATGTAACGTGTATTATACTGTATACGTATATTATTGTATTTTCAACTCTTTGTAGATGAATTCTCCAGCATACTGTAGTATTAACTATAGTGAACTGATCAACTGGAATAAACAATGTAGTATACTTTACTTACTTTACCACAATAAACTGGGGTGTACTGTAGTATAATATACCATATAGTTGTAAAAAAAAATACTACAGTATTGGGTCATTTGTATAATTTACTATAGTTGTTGTGTTACCATAGCAACTGCAGAATCATTAGAACAGGTCAATTACTACAGTTGTTGTGTTACCATAGCAACTGTAGAATTACAACAGAACAATTACTATAGCTATTGTGTTACCATAGCAACTATAGAATCATTACAACAGATCAATTACTGTAGTTGTTGTGGTACCATGGCAACTGTAGAATTACCACAACAGATCAATTACTATAGTTATTGTGTTACCATAGCAACTGTAGAATCACCACAACCGATAAATTACTGTAGTTGTTCTGTTACCATGGCAACTGAAGAATTACCACAACAGATCAATTACTATAGTTGTTGTGTTACCATGACAACTGTAGAATTACCTTAACAGATCAATTACTATAGTTGTTGTGTCACCATAGCAACTATAGAATTACCACAACAGATCAGTTACTGCAGTTGTTGTGTTACCATAGCAACTATATAATCATTACAACAGATCAATTACTATAGTTGTTGTGTTACAATAGCAACTGTAGAATCATTACAACAGATCAATTACTATAGTTGTTGTGTTACCATGACAACTGTAGAATTACCTTAACAGATCAATTACTATAGTTGTTGTGTCACCATAGCAACTATAGAATTACCACAACAGATCAGTTACTGCAGTTGTTGTGTTACCATAGCAACTATATAATCATTACAACAGATCAATTACTATAGTTGTTGTGTTACAATAGCAACTGTAGAATCATTACAACAGATCAATTACTGTAGTTGTTGTGTTACCATGGCAACCGTAGAATCACCACAACAGATCAATTACTACAGTTGTTATGTTACCATAGCAACTGTAGAATCACCACAACAGATCAATTACTATAGTTGTTGTGTTACAATAGCAACTGTAGAATCATTACAACTGATCAGTTACTGTAATTGCTGTGTTACCATGGCAACTGTAGAATTACCACAACAGATCAATTACTATAACTGTTGTCTTTCCATAGCAACTATAGAATCACTACAACAGATCAATTACTATAGCTGTTATGTTTCCACAGCAACTGTAGAATCATTACAACAGATCAATTACTATAGTTGTTGTGTTACTATGGCAGCTGTAGAACTACTACAACAGAATAATTACTTGAGTTGTTGTGTTGCCATAGCAACCATGGAATCATTACTGTAAATCAGTAAATATTGTTGCTTTGTTACCATAGCAATTGTATTACTACAACAGATCAACGACTGTAGCTGTTGTTACCATAGCAACAGTAAAATAGCAACAACAGATTAATTCAAGTACTCAACTGAAGTTCTCTCAGCCGATGTATGAACCATCCCTTTAACTACTGAATAACTGAACTGAATGTGTTTTAATGCATCAATGAAAAAACTGACGATGTTACACAACACGGCAAAGCTGAGTTTTACATTTTAGATTCTGAAAGGAAGCTGCTGCTCTGTGCTGAAAGTGTTTTGTGCCTGTTTCTCTGTCTGAAAGACCAGATGCCGTGAATGCAGATGGTTTTGTATCGGCCCTTATTTCCTCAGGTGTCCGCGACATCACATTCACCCATATTTACTGTAGTGAAGCGTCTTTGATCAGGTGAGCCGCGGTGCAGGTGTTCTGGAGCTCAGACTGTGTTTACACTGAAAGTCTGATCTGATGACTATATCTGGTTTTTGTATAGAAAAAAAATATATAAAACACACACACACATGCACGCACACACACACACACGCACACACACACACACACACACATATATATACATATATACACATACATCAGGTTTAAATCAAAATGATTTGCCCTCCTGTGAATTTTATTCTTTTTCCAAATATTTCCCAAATGATGTTGAACAGATTCAGGAATTTCTCACAGTATTTCCTCTAATATTTTTGCTTCTGGAGAAAGTTTTATTTGTTTTATTTCGACAAGAATAAAAGCAGTTTTAATAGTTTTAAAGCCATTTTAAGGTCAATATTATTAGCCCCTTTAAGCAATATTAGTTTTGGATTGTCTCCAGAACAAACCACTGTTATACAATGACTTGCCTAATTACCCTAACTTTACCCTAATTACCCTAGTGAAGCCTTTAAATGTCACTTTAAGCTGAATACTAGTGTCTTGAAGAATATCTAGTCTAATATTATTTACTGTCATCATGACAAAGAGAAAATAAATCAGTTATTAGAGATGAGTTATTAACACTATTATGATTAGAAATGTGCTTAAGAAATCTGCTCTCCGTTAAACAGAAATTGGGTAAAAATAGAAAATAATTCAAATTAAACAGGAGTGCTAATGATACTGACTTTAAGATGAAGATCCATCGTCATCTTCATCAGAAACTTTATGAAGCTCCTTCTGATTACACACCCCTAATACATTTCTGGAGAGCGCCAAATGGAGCTGTGTTTTTTTGCAGTTTTTGTTTTGGTGAATCCACCAGAGGCCGCTGTGTACGCTTTTACAGATCTCAAATTTCTCTTGCGAGTGTCATTCATGCCTGTTGTTCGCATGTATATCCACTAGAGGCTGCTGTCGACTGGCTGACTGTATGAGTGACTGACTGGCCGATTCCTCCGCCACCCTCTTCCCTAAACCAGCTTAGGTCCCGTTTACACTAATGCGTTTTTGATTTAAAACGGCGTTTTAGAATGAAAACGATCTGCGTCCACACTAGCTTTTCACCTAGCGTTTCTGAACAACTCTCCATCTACACCAAACCACTGAAAACGCACATCACGTGACCCCACACACACACTGACACACACACTCTGACATATATATGAACTGTTCATGAAAGATCTACCGCTGGATCTAATCTCACTATATTTGTTCAACCTGATCTTTAATTCATCTTGTTGTCTACATCTAACCACATAGTCCCTGACTTTGGTCTCTTGAATCTATTACTTGTTCTCAGGTGACGTGCTTTGGCAGAGCGCAATGATAAGTTAACAACTAATGTGACCACGTACATTCTGCATGTTGACTGATCGCTTGCCTTTATTTCCTATAGTGTATAAACTTATTGTACGTTACACTTTTATAATGGCCATTATTGATTATTAAACTGATATTCAGCAAAAGAGAGGGTATGTTTCATATTTTCAATGAGAATGAAAGGAGGCAGTAATGTAATTAATAGTAAGTAATGTAATTAATTAAAAGTAATATAAACGGCTCAGTTTTGTTATAAATATACATACAGTGAAGATGACGCTCATATATGCAGCAGGACGCCTTAACACTTCTGCTGTCTCCAGCAAATAGCTGTTCCTCATATCATGTTTTCATTTTATTGTTTAGATAACGTATTCAGGAGGATGTGAATAAGGTTATAAAGTACACTGTTCCCTTTGAAGATTTACCCGACCTGTCCTCTGAAGTTTGTTTTCCATATGGAACTGTAGGCTACTTAATATTGAGGAAAAAGCCCCAATCAGAGAGGTGAATGTCTGCAGTCCCTCCTTTGTTTTCAGACGTCTCCGTTCTCCCCCATTCACACTGACCTGGAGCAGCAGCGTTTCAGAATGAAAACGGCCTCTTCAGCATTTCCAAAACGCTCCGTTTTCATCGCTCGAAAACTCCGGCGAAGTGTGAACGGATGGCATTACCGTAGTAAAACTCATGTGTTTAAAAACGAAAGCGCATTAGTGTAAACGAGGCCTTAACTGAGTGTATTAAAGATGTTAAAGACTGGATGACCAACAATTATCTTCTCTTAAACTCAGACAAAACAGAATTATTACTTATTGGGCCTAAATCCTGTACACAGCAGATCTCACAACTCGACCTACAATTAGAGGGATACAAAGTTAGCGTTAGCTCTACTATAAAAGATCTGGGTGTCATATTAGACAGCAATTTAACTTTTTGTAAACGGGGGCCTTACAGTGTTTTTCAAAGCAATTCAGAAAAGAAAAGCCCTCTTCTGATTTTTACCATGTTTTCAGATTTGACCACACTCTCACCCTGTTATTTACTTGCTTATTTTACTTTCTGACTTCTGTTTTTGTCTTCTGTGTGTGCTTTCAAACACAAGCTTGTGAAGAAAATGTGCAATTTTGGCAATGGTTGTGAATGTTGTGTCTAGAGTTTTGAAAATTGACATCAAGGTTCTGAAATTTGTGGCAAAACAACTGCAAAACACTATAAAACAACCAAAATCCTTTTACCTTTATTGAACATATATTCATTTTGTTGTCTTAAAATTGTGTTGTTGTTGTTTTTAACAAAAAAATATAATAAAGAATACAAATCATTGTCTCCTAAATCATTCATTCATTTTCCTTCAGCTTAGTCCCTTCATTAATCAGGGGTCACCACAGCGGAATGAACCGCCAACTATTCTAGCATTTGTTTTACACAGTGAATGCCCTTCCAGTACTGGGAAACACCCATTTACACTCATTGACACACACACTCATACACTACAGCCAATTTAGTTCATCAATTCCCCTATAGCGCATGTGTTTGGACTGAAACCGGAGCACCCGGAGGAAACCCACGCCAACACAGGGAGAACATGCAAACTCCACACAGAAATGCCGACTATATATTTAATTGATAATATATTTATATTTCCTCATTATCAGCGTGAAGCTGCTTTAAAACACTCTGTGCTTTCTAAAACTACAGAAATAAAGCTGATCTGTCTTGACAAACTCCTGCTGAATACCGTAGTAAATAGAGAGTAACTCCTGTTCTAAAAATACCCTCTTTATTGGTGTTTATTCTGTAAACTCGTGAAATCTTCATGAATGTCTGAGGGTCTGACTCTTGGATTTATTCTTTATCAATATTTGGGCTCTTTTTTTTCCTCTTTGTAAATATGAACTCTCTATAAAGCAGTAAGTGGGAAACTCTTGACGTGTGAAAGCAGCTTTGTGGAGCGCAAAGAGGAAATACAGCATATCTAGATTTATACAGATGCATATAAATGTCTATTTCTATCTCCAGCACACTTCCTAATATTCACCTTTCTGTTTTCAGTATAAAGTAGATGCATAAAATTATCATAATTAATACATAAAGATAGATTTATACGTCATTAAAACATTTTTGCTATCTTGTTTTTTATATTTAGTACACAATATGGGGTGGCATGGTGGCTCAGTGGTTAGTACTGTGGCCTCACAGCAAGAAGGTTGCTGGTTCGAGTTCCAGCTGGGTCAGTTGGCGTTTCTGTGTGGAGTTTGCATTGTCGAATCTGAAATTTCAGTGTGAATCAGTGTGTACTTTACATATAATCAAGCCCATATTGTATTAAAGTCTGTTTTGTTTGAGTTTTTTCTGTTTTGCATTGATAATTTCAGTTATTATAGCTATATAATCATTTATAAATCTTACTTATTCATTCAGTCATCCATTTATTTATTCGTATTCTTAATTCAGTAATTTTTATCATTCATTATATTAATGATTTATTGATTTGATTTCCTTATTTTATATATTTCTTATTATTTGCTCTGCTTTTAGAGCTTTTTCATTTCAGTCTTATGTTGATGGTGTTTCATCTCCACTGATATGAGATATCCCCTCCACTGATAGGGGATGTCTCTAATTCAAGGTCTTGTGACCTCATTCATTCATTCATTTTCTTTTCAGCTTAGTCCCTTTATTAACCACAGTGGAAGGAACCGCCAACTTATCCAACATATGTTTTACACAGCAGATGCCCTTCCAGCCACAACCCATCACTGGGAAACATCCATACACACTCATTCACACACATACACTATGGACAATTTAGCCTACCCAGTTCACCTGTACCACATGTGTTTGTATGGGTTCGAGGCTCGAACCAGCGACCTTCTTGCTGTGAGGCGACAGCTCTACCTACTGCGCCACTGCATTGCCCTTGTGACCTGATGTATAATAATATCTGTTATGTTTGTGCTGTTCAGACGAAGCATAGGAGCGCACAGAAACACGAGCAACAAAGCTTATTCAATAAACCCTGCTCTTTTATTATTATCACTTCGTCTCCTGCTTCTGCTCTTCTCTGTCTTCTTCTGCTCTTCTCTGTCTTCTCCTGCTCTTCTCTGTCTTCCTTCCACAGTCGACTCCTTTATTAATAGTAGACTGCTGATTCAGTTGAATACTGGTTAACAGGTTTTGGATGTTGGAAACTCTGCTGACTTGTTGTCCAGATACCTGGAGAAACTGACATTTCCTGACAAGATCTGGCATGCGGGGCTGGATCTTATTCATCTGGCGTGGAAACTGTGATCTAACAGCATGTTCTCCCCATGTTGGAGTTTCCTCCGGGTGCTCCGGTTTCCCCCACATGCGCTATAGGGGAATTGATCAACTAAATTGGCTGTAGTGTATGAGTGTGTGTGTGTTAATGAGTGTGTATGGGTGTTTCCCAGTACTGGGTTGTGGTTGAAAGGGCATCCCCTACGTAAAACATGCTGGAATAGTTGGCGGTTCATTCCGCTGTGGCGACCCCTGATGAATAAAGGAACTAAGCTGAAAGAAAATGAATGAATGATTGTCTGTTATCTATTTTTGTTTCATTTAATATTTTTGTTTCTCTATTTTCACGATATTTTCCTTTTCATTTGATTTGTTTCATATTTAATGTCGCTCTTTGTGTTTCTAAATATAAAACAGTCAATAACAAATACATAAACAGATAAAAATATAGACGATATTTAGAAATATTTAGACTATTCATTCATTCATTTCCTTCTCAGCTTAGTCCCCTTTATTAATCTGGGATCGCCACAGCACAATGAACCGCCAACTAGTAAGTGCTAAAAATAAATGATAAACTAATGAAATGGATAATATACACCACATGTCTTGTTTCTATTAGATTTTAGTTAAGGTTATTATCATTTTTGTCATCTCTTTAGTTTCATTAATCCTTTATAATTTTACAATAGAAGCAAATTCAACTTTTGATGAAATATGTCACTTTTATTAAACGTTTTTGCATCATTTATTCTAGTTTAATCATTTATCCATTCATTTATTTTCCTTCGGTTTCCTCCCTTATTCATCAGGGGTCACCACAGCATATTCCAGCATATGTTTTACACAGAGGATGCCCTTCCAGCTGCAACCCAGTATTGGGAACCACCCATACACACTCATTCATACAGATATACACTACGGCCAATTTAGTTCCTCAATTCCCCTGTAGTGCATGTGTTTGGACTGTGGGGGAAACCGGAGCACCCGGAGGAAACCCACGCCAACACCGGGAGAACATGCAAACTCCACACAGAAACGCCAACTGACCCAGGCCGGGACTCGAACCAGCGACCTTCTTGCTGTGAGGCCACAGTGCTAACCACTGAGCCACTGTGCTGCCAGTTTATTAATCAAATAAATATTAATATTACCTATTAATTTTTCCATGTGTTGTTTTAATTTAGCTTTTATTTATTTCAAGCACCACAGTACATGCAGATCAACTTAAAAGCGGTCGGTGTGTGTGTGGGTGTGCGCGGGGGTGTGTGATGAAAATAACATGCAGTATCTGTAATGTCCACTAGATGTCAATGTGTCACATCATTTACAGATGGAGGGCAATTCTGAGTTTCAGACATGAAGATCACGTGAAGATTGTAAGATTACGTGTATTTTAAATAATTACAGCATCACGTGACATGACGTAATGATTTTCTGTTCAGCTTTACATCACAGCAATGAACTATAATTTACTGTGAACATTTTAAGCTGCTAACTGTACAAATCTCAATATAACAATACTGTAAAATGTCTCACACATAAAGTTATTTAATTGACGCTGTAATCTGTCATTATTGAGTTTATATGTGTGTTCATTATTATTATTGTTATTCAGATTCAGTGTTAAAGCAGATTCGTCTGTCTGTGTGTGTTTGTGTGCATATTATGATCAAAAACTGGTTTGAGAAGATCAAGCAGATTAAAGAAGAAATACTCAATAAAAACATTGGTTAATTTACATTTATTTACACACACAGCAAACACACGCTCAGACAGACAGTGTGTGTGTGTGTGTGTGTGTGTGTGTATATATATATATATATATACACAATACTGGTCAAAAGTTTGGGGTCAGTTTTGTTTATGCTTTTCTTTTAAGTAAATGATTCTGTTCATCAAGGCGGCATTTATTAACTGTAAAAAAATGTTCAATTGTTAAACATTTATTACAATTTTAAATAACTGCTTTCTTATTTAATGTAGTTTCAAATGAAATTATTACTCTAGTCATTACTGCTTTTATTACTATTACCAGTAATAATAATAATAATATAAATAATAATATAAATAATAATAATAATAATAATAACAATAATAATATAAATAATAATAATAATAATAATAATAATAATAATATAAATAATAATAATAATAATAATAATAATATAAACAATAATAATAATAATAATAATAATAATAATAATATAAATAATAATAATAATATAAATAATAATAATAATATAAATAATAATAATAATAATAATAATAATAATAAAAAATCATAATAATAATAATAATAATAATATAAATATTAATAATAATAATAATAATATAAATAATAATAA
>NC_079443.1:54161888-54251888 GCF_903798145.1 Danio aesculapii | reverse complement strand
ATCAAATGTCAAATGTATTGGTTTGAATGGTCACACCTGATTAGAGCTCAGTGTTAGAAACATTCTGTATTTGTTTCTTATGAAAACATCACGCAAAAATCATCTGCAATGATCTAAAAATGTTTGTTTATGGTTATGAAAAATAACAACACACATTAGAAAGCTCCACATTAGAAATAAATCCAACAAACGTTCTCTGAATGTTAGTTCAGGGTTATTTTAAATGTTTGCAATGTTCTGAAAATGTCAGTTTATGGTTAAAAACATAACAAAATTGACAACAGTTTGCTCCATAGTATAAATAAATCCATCAAACGTTCTCTGAATGTTACATTATAGTTAGACAAGCATAACACCAGCACTAGACTACAATTTGCTCCATATTAGAAATAAATTCATCAAATGTTCTCTGAAAGTTACTTTATGGTTAGACATAAACATAACACCAACACTAGACTACAATTTGCTCCATATTAAACATAAATCCATCAAACGTTCTCTGAATGTTACATTATAGTTAGACAAACATAACACCAACACTAGACTATAATTTGCTCCATATTAGAAATAAATTCATCAAATGTTCTCTGAAAGTTACTTTATGGTTAGACATAAACATAACACCAGCATTAGACTACAATTTGCTCCATATTAGAAATAAATCCATCAAACGTTCTCTGAAAGTTACTTTATGGTTAGACACAAACATAACACCAACACTAGACTACAATTTGCTCCATATAAAAAATAAATCCATCAAACGTTCTCTGAATGTTACATTATAGTTAGACAAACATAACACCAACACTAGACTACAATTTGCTCCATATTAAAAATAAATCCATCAAACGTTCTCTGAATGTTACATTATAGTTAGACAAACATAACACCAACACTACACTACAATTTGCTCCATATTAAAAATAAATCCATCAAACGTTCTCTGAATGTTACATTATAGTTAGACTAGCATAACACCAACACTATACTACAATTTGATCCATATTAAAAATAAATTCATCAAACGTTCTCTGAATGTTACATTATAGTTAGACTAGCATAACACCGACACTAGACTACAATTTGCTCCATATTAGAAATAAATCCATCAAACGTTCTCTAAATGTTAGTTTATGGTTATTTTAAGTGTCTGTCAATGGCAATGTTCTAAAAACGTTACTTTATGGTTATAAAAAACATAACATCAAAATAATTACTAATTTGCTCCATATTAGAACTAAATTCCTCAAACGTTCTCTATATGTTAGTTTATGGTTCGTTTAGTTGTCTGCAATATTCTGAAAACGTTACTTTATGGTGATAAAAAACATAACATCAGAATAATGACTATAATTTGCTCCCTATTAGAACTAAATCCATCAAACGTTCTCCCAATGTTAGTTTATGGTTAGTTTAGATGTCTCCAATGTTTTGCAAACTTTAGTCTATGGTTATTTTAATTAACATTAATAGAATTTGCTCTGTAAACTATTCAGAGTGGGAGACGCAGTGACACAGTAGGTAGTGCTGTCGCCTCACAGCAAGAAGGTCGCTGGTTTGAGCCTTGGCTGGGTCATTTGGCGTTTCTGTGTGGAGTTTGCATGTTCTCCCTGCTCCGGTTCCCCCCACAGTCCAAAGACATGTGGTACAGGTGAATTGGGTAGGCTAAATTGTCTGTTGTGTATGAGTGTGAATGAGTGTGTATAAATGTTTCCCAGCGATGGGTTGCAGCTGGAAGGGCATCCGCTGTGTAAAACATGTGCTGGATAAGTTGGCGGTTCATTTCGCTGTGCCGACCCCGGATTAATAAAGGGACTAAGCCGAAAAGAGAATGAATGAATGAACTATTCAGAGTTCTCTGAATGTTAGTTTATGATTATTTTAAGTGTCTGTCAATGGCAATGTTCCGAAAACGTTACTTTATGGTTATAAATAAACATAACATTAAAATAACTGTAACTAATAATGACTATAATTTGCTCCGTAATAGAAATAAATTAATCTAACGTTCTTTAAAATGTTATGATTAGTTTAGATGTCTGTAATGTTATGAAAGTGTTACTTTACGGTCAGTTTAAATGTTTGTTTTATGCTTATAAAAACATTAAACAAACAAACAAACAAACAAAAAATAAATAAAATGAAAACAGCTGGCTTCCAAAATCTAAAATCTAATCATTAATTAACAGTACAGAAACCTCCAGTTAAAGTTCTGTGTGTGTTTACTTTATCGTTTCTAACATAAACAAAACATTAACTTCCTATTACAGAAAGTATTGAGCCACAAAAAGCCCAAAATGGCGATAGGGGCTGTTATTTATTTCACAGTGGATGTGTTCAGATTCTCTGTTGTTGAATAAGCAGGTTTAAGGTCAGCTGCTCATTTTTCCATTGTGGGTCACAAAGTGCAAAAACTCCCCCTCCCCCATTCTCTGCGGCTGCGGCTTAATCCCTACCGAGAGCCCTACCTAGACAGCGTGAAAGAAACCAATTTTGTTTTGTTTTACTTACAAGTTACCCTGAGCTTAACTGAATTAGTTTTGTGATTTGTAAATATGTAAATGAGAATTGCTCACTTGGATAATTAGCTAATTTGGAAAAATTGCTGATTTGATTAAATTTATGGATTTAATTTATGATTTTTCAATTTGTCCATTGGTTATAATTGCATTATATTGTAAATAAGTGTGGAGGTAATTTATTAAACAATCAGATTTACTAAACAACCTGCTGAATGAAGGTGAAAAATCACAATGTTTATACATTAATTTAATAATATATACATTTTATAAAGAATATTATAGATTTTTAATCCATAAAATATATATTTTTTGTATAAAAAAAAACTCTGACAGTTAAAATATTTCAAATAATATATTTTAAATATACTTTGTATGAAATATTTACATTTTACAACTATATATTTTAAAATGTTTAATTTAATTAAAATTACATCTATAATGTAGGCTAAATAATCAAAATAGCTAGTTAAATGTATTCTAAATAGGCAAAAAAATAAATGGTGTTTGATTAAATATAAAATACATGTTAATAAATAATTTCAGACAGCAAAATTTAAATAGTAGTATTTCAATAAATTAAATGTGACCATTTTAATACGTGTATACAAATGCTTTATTGTTTTAATTATAATATTTGATTTAATTAATATTTTGAATTTTATTTAAAGATATCTCACTATTTTTAACTGTGTGAACTATTATATATAGCGGAAGTAGTGCGAGTAGTGTGTAGTCTAGTTAGGGCTCTCAGTACGAGTGAGAACGTGACCCGCCTCTCTCTCTTTCTGCGCTGTAGTAAGTGTGTGTGTGTTGCTCTCTTCCGACGCTCCATTCTCATATAAACACACAGGAAACTTGTGTAAAAATACACATAATTCACATTTAATCGTGATTTTACGCTCACGGAAGCGCGCTTGTTTCCACACATCGATGTTTTAACGGACAGGCGCCCGGTAACGAAGACTGAAGATGGGTTTAAAGTCGCAGTTTTCACACTGAAGTTGGAGGATATTTCCAAGTGGAAGTGAAAGAGCGTGAATTTCGAGGGTAAGAAGAAGCCATTGAGCTTTCATTTCAACTTTTCTTGCGTGTGTTTGTAACGTAGATGTCTGTGAGGAAACTAGCGTAACGTTTGAATGACTGTGCGCCGCGAACTTTCCCACTCACGCCAAGTCTCTTTTCCCCGGTGTTTTGTGCTCATTTACGGCTCTAAAAGGCGTTAACGTTGATATTCAATGATGGACACTCGGTAAAACTTAGTTTGTGTTGTTTTTATGCGGTAAAATCGGTTGAAAGAAGCGGGAGATGCAGCCAATATTAAACCGGCAGAAGCAGCACATGTTTGGGGTGGGGGAGGGGCGACCGGCCGGCTTCACGAGTACCACAACTTGAATTGATGCTAACTATTTTTTGCTAACTATCTACTTGTTAAGATTGAGGTCAAATTGATTTTATATTCGCACATTCGTTCAGTGACAACGTATAACATGCTTCCTACATTGTTTATCATGGTACTTTGAATACTGGGTCTGAAATAACATGCAAGTATGACTTCAAAACAGCTTTGTTACTATTCATTTGACTGTGAACAGAGTACTTTGATAGTCATTAGCTGCTAATATGATTTCTCTTGTTTAGAATTTGCAAACAATACTTTTCTGAAATTACATTATAAATGAGAGTGCGAATGTGTGAATATAAACCCAACTTTACCTCAATCTAGTTGGTTTACAAACACATGCTCACACAAAGGAATGACTTTATGATATATTTGACTCAAATGCAGAAAGGATAGTTTAAAAAAGTTGATTCTGAGTTATAAAATGTTAACATCAGTATATCCCCACACGAAACAAATACTGTAAGGTTAGTAATTTGTAGTTTTATACTGCATGCATTATAGTTTACGACACGTTTGTTGTAGAATACTGTAGTTTTAACTTTAGGGAACTGATAAACTGAAGTGAATACTGTTGTATATTTTAGTTTTTAGGACAGTAAACTGGTGTATTTTAGTCTACTTGTAGAAAAGTATTGGGTCATTTGTTTATATTACTTTTAGTTATTATATATAGTTATTTAATATTGTTTACTACACGTTTGTTTATGAATGCTCCAGCATAATGTAGTGTTAACTATAATGAACTGATGACCCGATAAATACTGCAGTATATTTTAGTTTTTACTGTAGTAAACTGGTGTATTTTAGTCTACTTGTAGAAAACTACAGTATTGGGTCATCTGTTTATTACTTTTAGTTATTATATATAGTTATTTTATATTGTTTACTACACTTGTTTATGAATGCTCCAGCATAATGTAGTGTTAACTATAATGAACTGATGACCCGATAAATACTGTAGTATATTTTAGTGTTTAGTACAGTAAACTGGTGTATTTTAGTCTACTTGTAGAAAACTAAAGTATTGGGTCATCTGTTTATTACTTTTAGTTATTATATATAGTTATTTAATATTGTTTACTACACTTTTGTTTATGAATGCTCCAGCATAATGTAGTGTTAACTATAATGAACTGATGACCCGATAAATACTGTAGTATATTTTAGTTTTTAGTACAGTAAACTGGCGTATTTTAGTCTACTTGTAGAAAACTACAGTATTGGGTCATTTGTTTATTACTTTTAGTTATTATATATAGTTATTTAATATTGTTTACTACACTTTTGTTTATGAATGCTCCAGCATAATGTAGTGTTAACTATAATGAACTGATGACCTGATAACTACTGTAGTATATTTTAGTTTTTACTGCAGTAAACTGGTGTATTTTAGTCTACTTGTAGAAAACTACAGTATTGGGTCATCTGTTTATTATTTTTAGTTATTATATATAGTTATTTAATATTGTTTACTACACTTTTGTTTATGAATGCTCCAGCATAATGTAGTGTTAACTATAATGAACTGATGACCCGATAAATACTGAAGTATATTTTAGTTTTTACTGCAGTAAACTGTGGTGTATTGTAAGTTAACATTAGTATAACATACCCTATTGTTTTAGAAAACTACAATATTGGCGCGTTTGTTTATATTACTATTAAATATTGTTTGATCTGATGAGCCTTCAAAACATAAAGGAATGACTATAGGATATATATTTACACAAATGCAGAAAGGAAAGTTGATTCTGAATTAAAATGTTAACATCAGTATATCCCCACAGGAAACTAATACTGTAATGTTAGTAATTAGTAGTTTTATACTGTGGTTGTAGAATACTGTGGTATTATTAACTGTAGTAGTATAAACTATTGTGAACTGATGAATTGATACATACTGTAGTATATTTTAGTTTTTACTACAGTAAACTGTGGTGTATTTTAGTGTAGTATACCCTATAGTTGTAGAAAACTACTGTAATGGGTCATTTGGTTACTACTATAGTTGTTATATAGTTATTTTTAACTGATAATACTAGTTGAGTTACAAACACATGCCCACTCAAAACAAATAGTAATTTAAAGTGTATATATTGTTTACAACACTTTTGTTAATAAACGTTTCAGCATACTGTATTATTAACTATAGTAAAGTGATAGTGTAGTAAATACTGTAGTTTAGGTTTTACTACAGTAAACTGTGGTATATTGTTGTATAATACACCCTACAATAAAACTACAGTATTGTCTTATTTGTTTATATTTCTATTATAAATTGTCTGAACTGATAATACTTCAGATCATAAAGAAATGACAATAGAAAGTCTAAAAAAAAAGTTGATTTTGAGTAAAAATGTGTTATAATATCAGTATTTTCCCACATGAAAGTAAAACACTGTACTATTTTAACACGGCATTATAAATGTTATACTATATATATTATATTTACAATTCTTTCTGATGTATGCTCCAACATACTGTAATATTAATTAGTCACCTGATCAACTGTAATGAATACTTTACTACAGTAATCCGTGGTGTATTGTACTGTAATATACCCTACAATAAAACTACAGTATTGTCTCATTTGTTTATATTTCTAATATAAATTGTCTGAACTGATAATACTTCAGATCATAAAGAAATGACAATAGAAAGTCAAAAAAAGTAGATTTTGAGTTCAAAAGTGTTATGATATCAGTATTTTCCCCCATGAAAGTAAAACACTGTACTATTTTAACACGGCATTATAAATGTTATACTATATATATTATATTTACAATACTTTCTGATGTATGCTCCAACATACTGTAATATTAATTAGTCAACTGATCAACTTTAATAAATACTGTAATAAATACTTTACTACAGTAATCTGTGGTGTATTGTAGTGTAATATACGCTATAGTTGTGAAAACTACAGTGTTGGGTCATTTGGTTATATTACTATAGCTGTTAGGTTACTGTTGCCACAAAAGAGGAACTGTTTAAATGGGCATTTATTTTATTTGTCAGCAAAATGTAGTTTCTCATAGCTTATTTATACAGATTTTTGAGGAAAATGGTCAAAATATTTAACAAAACTTATAGGAAATATGTAGTCTTACCATTTATATGCATTAGGCAGAAAACAAATAATGAGTTAAAAGGGTCAGATGTTGATGTTAAACCATTGCCTTCCAGTGTTTGTCAACTTGTATTGCAGTGTATTGTGGGAAATGCGTAATTCTGCCTTATACATATCAAACAGGCTTGCATGAGCAATATAGAGCAAAACAATCTTTGAATCATTGACTCAAATGATTTGTTTAAATGGATTAATTCATGGACAGGTCAGTGTTTTTCGTGAGACGCACAATTGTTCTGCTTTGGCTTTGTTATATATGATAGCCGAAAGAGCTCAAAATGCTGCAGCTTGAGAAAACATATGGAAATAGAAAAAAAACAGCAGCAAATTAAGAAAACGTCTTCATGGGTTTGACAGCACATGTTCAATTCCTCACAACATAAACACAAGTAGAAAACACTCTGCAAATCAACACATGCTAATAGCACAGACCACAACAGACTCGGCTTGGATTTGCTTTTCAGGGGGTTAAAGGGGGTCAGCCCTTTAATACTTAAAAAAAGGTTTGCTCGGATCTGTATTTTTTAATAATAATGTTAAAGATTAAAATAATAGATAATGTAAATATACATTTGACCACCTCAATAATGGTTCATACCAGTGTGAATGCAAAATTGAGGCAATCAGTCTATGCAAGGAAATAATCATTTCAACAGCCTGAAACCGGTAGATCTAGAGCACCGATAGACAGCGTAAGTGTTCACAAGACTGTTTTCTCATAAATTAGGTGTTTATTTCTACATATAGTCTAAAACTAAAGTCAAATTAGACGCATAGTTTGACCTACAGTACCATCTCAGATAGCTAATTTTAGATTACACTAAGGGCATACTCGCACTATGTACAGTTGTCGTGAACCAGGCCGAAGCACGCTTGTCCCCCCTCCCGTCTCCCCTGATGGCCCGCACTCACATTGCATTCGAGCCTGAGCACGCTTATGTCATCGATGATGTGCTGTTCAGTAGGGTTCGTTTTTTACTTAAAATCAAGATCACGATTCTGTAAATGTAAAATAAAGGTAATATGATTAGCCTATTATTATTTTTAATTCTCAAACAAATGGTAAAACAACAATAATAATATTAGACCTGTGTGTAGGTCTACAGTTGCTTAAAATGCTAAATTTTGTACAGTCATTATGGTGGACTTGAACAGACTGTCAATATGTCCTGTTTGTTCAAAATGATGAAATCAGAATACAACCATTCATAATTATAAAGTTGATTTATTATGTTTAAGACATGTGCTTGTCATTGACAACATTATTAGAACATTTGTTTTCACTGGTGTATTTCGCGGCTGTGAATACATCATTACATGAAGACAGAAATTACATTTTTGGGTGAATTACACCTTTATAAATACAGTATGTGACACTTTTAACGTCATTTGAAGGTGTCAATGTTGTTGTGAAGACTTGTGCGAATGCCTTGTTTCTTTGCTGACCTTGAAAATATAATTGGCTGAATCGTAGAAAAGCTGAGTTAAGATCGTGTGAAGGGTCGAATCGAGATCATGATCTTTTTTTTGATTAATCGTGAAGCAAACTGTTCAGTTTAATAGAAGAGAAGTGCTCTCGCTCAGCACAGTGGAGATTTCTTTAGTTATATCGTTTTAGTCATTTGGGATGCAGTGACACGCAGTCACACAAATCAGCCACTTTTGATGCTCTTAACTAATTATAAAAGTCCTCGTGCTGCAGCAATTAGGAGGTTTGCTGAAGGTGCAGCTGAGGTGCAGTGAGGGGTTTGCGTCTTTAATAATCTATGACAGTTTGCGTTTATTGAACAGTAAGAATGATTAATAAATCCATATGAAACAGTCCCTTAAAAGTCACGTCTCGTCTTCAGTTTCGGGCTCAGGCGCGATACGCTTGTAGTGTCAACCCAAGTGAACCGCGCTCTGGCACACCTCTGCCACACCTCTGCCAACTGAACCGCACCTGAGCCCGATTCGAAGCACTCGCACTTCTCAAATGATTCAGGAAACAGGCTTGGGCACGGTTCGGAAAGCATAGTGTGAGTAGGCCCTAAATATCCCTCAAAACACTGAAAACCTAAATATGTTTTATTAATAAATTGGATGTAATTTTAATATATACAGAAATTTGATCACCTGAAACTGTATTACAAGAACTAACATTATTGGAAAAGTTGAATAGCGGTGACTATTGGTCAGTGAAGATGTAGGTAACCTTTATTTTAAACACCCTGTTTATACCATTTTATTGTCTTATGCATGTTATAAGCTGACGATAACTATAAAATGTTATATATAGACCGCTAAATGAACTCAACTAAACATGAGTTCAAGGTTAATGAAAATAAATTTGCAATGCTTCATTGTGAGGTCAGAATAAATTGCAGATAATTTAACAAAATTAGATGTATTACCATAATGTTCCTACCATATTTACTACAGTAAATCACACATAACTATAAATTGCACCAAGGATAAAAACAAGTCTACATCCTTATCACCATGTCATATTTTATTATGCCATTCAGAAATATTATAATCTACCAAGGCATTATAAATAATCACCCTGCAAACAAATAAAATATACGACCAGCTTTGCATGATTTTCAGCATACATGTGATTCTTCTGGTTTATCAGCTGCTAAAGGAAAATAAAAAACTATTAATTTAATCAGTACAGTAAAACTTAGTTTCACTCCATTTCAGTGTGTTTATGATGATTCTCCATTGTAATCTCCACTCATATGGAGGTCACGTCCACTCCCACGCTACTTCTTGTTGCGCTGTTATAAATAGCTTTACTTTTGCACAGAGTTGTAAATCATTATGAGTTGACGGAGTTAATGGCTAATAGGATTGCAGTGGGAGAGTTGTGGTCTGGGGGTTTTCTCCAGGATTTGAGCAAAGCCTTCGGCATTCACTGTAAAGCCAAATCCGCCTGAAAGAGTGATGCTGGGATGGCCTACTTCTGAATCTAGCTAGACTGTAGTGTCTAGAAATGCTTGTTTAATACTTTATGATGAAACCATTTTTAAGACAGAATAGACTGCATGGCTAGTTTCAATTCATCTTTATGGTTCAATTCAAGTTTATTTGTATAGCGTTTTTCACTGTAATTATTGTTTCAAAGCAGCTTTACAAAAGGTGCACATCATTGCATTACAATCAAAACGAGAGAAGTTGAGGAGTTGTGTACATTGTTAAAAGCAATTAGTTAACTTTAAAAAATCTATTATTAAAGTAATCATTTTTACAGTGTATAGGGCGGACAACATATATAAACAGTATATACACTCACCGGTCACTTTATTAGGTACACCTTACTAGTACTGGGTTGGATCCCCTTTTGCCTTAGGGTTAGAGTTTCCTTAATCCTTCGTGGCAGAGATTCAACAAGGTACTGGAAATATTCCTCAGAGATTTTGCTCCATATTGACATGATAGCATCACGCAGTTGCTGCAGATTTGTCGGCTGCACATCCATGATGCCAGTCTCCCATACCACCACATCCCAAATGTGCTCTATTGGATTGAGCTCTGGTGACTTTGGAGGCCATTTGAGTACAGTGAACTCATTGTCATGTTCAAGAAACCAGTCTGAGATGATTCACGCTTTATGACATGGTGCGTTATCCTGCTGGAAGTAGCCATCAGAAGATGGAGACACTGTGCTCATAAAGGGATGGACATGGTCAGCAACAATACTCGGGTACCCAAAGTGTGTCAAGAAAATCTCCCCCACACCATTACACCACCACCACCAGCCTGAACCACTGATACAAGGCAGGATGGATCCATGCTTTCATGTTGTTGAGGCCAAATTGTGAGCCGAGCATCCGAATGTGGCAGCAGAAATGGAGACTCATCAGACCAGGCAACGTTTCTCCAATCTTCTATTGTCCTGTTTTGGTGAGCCTGTGTGAATTGTAGCCTCAGTTTCCTGTTCTTAGCTGACAGGAGCGGCACCCGGTGTGGTCTTCTGCTGCTGTAGCCCATCCGCCTCAAGGTTGGACGTGTTGTGTGTTCAGAGATGCTCTTCTGCAGACCTCGGTTGTAACGAGTGCTTATTTGAGTTACTGTTGCCTTTCTATCAGCTGGAACCAGTCTGGCCATTCTCCTGTGCCCTCAACAAGGCATTTCATGTTCAAAGTCTCTTAAATCCTCTTTCTTCCCCATTCTAATGCTCAGTTTGAACTGCACCAGATCGTCTTGACCATGTCTACATGCCTAAATGCATTGAGTTGCTGCCATGTGATTGGCTGATTAGAAATTTGCTTTAAGGAGCAGTTGAACGGGTGTACCTAGGGCTGGGCGATATTTTATTTTATTTTTTTTAAATTTTTGAAATATATATATATACATATATTAGATACATTATAATTGCAACAATGTGCTTTGGTCCACTCTCTGTATTACTCAGCCTGACTGCCTGTCTGTGTTTCAACCATGGTAGTGACGGACTGAACACAGAGACTGGACAGCCTATTTTAACCCAATGGATGAAGCTGTGGATATGCATCGCAGAGCTGGTGCAAATACAAGCATATAAGTGTCTAAAGTTGTGTATTTTTCTTTTGTTAATACCTTTGCATCAAACATGCTTTGGTCCACTCTCTCACGCTACTCCAGTGCTGCCTGACGAGGGGATTTACATTCAGACTAATGCAACAAGTAAAATCCTACATGACCTCACGCTTTACTAAGTCACGTCTGTGTGGATTATGTCAAGACATGTTCCCTTATCAAGTCGATAAACTCAATCTCTCAACATGTATGAACGATGTAAAAACCTGCCAGGTGAAAAACCGCACCGATCTTAGTTCAAACCGCGCTGATCTTAGTTTGGTTTGAACACGAGCAGAGGTGAGCAGCTGTAACAATGAAAAGTGAAAGTACCCGCCCCCGTGACGTCATTTAGCAGACCTAGTTGAAACCCAGACAGGCAGCATAATACAGAGAGTGGTGCAAAGCGCATCAAATGATCAGTATTTAAAGGGGGGGGGGGAAAGAAAAATAGAATAAATATATTATTTTATATTAGACACACATCTGGTGCTTGTAATTGCTCCTGCTATACGTCCACAACTTCACGCATTGAGTTAAATTAGGCTTTACAGTTTCCATGTTCAGTCCTTTACTTCCACTGTATCTTTTTAAGAAAATGGCAGCAGCATTACAACCTGTCATTCAAGCAGAAGAAGACAAAGTCAAAGCCGAGCTGACAGCCAATCTTTCCTAGGCTCAGCAAAACTTGCAGAAAAATACCTCTGTATTCCTGCAACTGCAATATTTACACATATATATTTGTAAAAATCTTCTGCAACCATATTTAACTCGTGAATTTGTTTTACATTTGTTTACACCTTATTGACCAATTTATGAATGGCATGGCCATTAAAACTACAGTGTTCCTTAACCAGATGTTTTTTCAAGTTGCTTATAAAGAGAATGTTACTTCAGTCATGTTGTTGTAATGTTGTAAGTTGACTAGTTACACAATAAAAAAACCTAAATCGTGAATCGGTCAAACTTTATACAAACATAGATTTTTTTTTTTGCCATTTCGCCCGGCTCTAGGTGTACCTAATAAAGTGGCCGGTCAGTGAATAATTTATTAGTGGTTCAGTGATGTTTTGAAAGTTCATGATCTTTATGGTGATTTTACTCGCGAAATAAACCACTAGACTTTCACTCAACAATGTGTTTTTGTAAGATGCATTTATTATATTTTTTGTAAATCTACATTTTCAAAACATTATAAACAGTTTTGAGTAGCTTCTGTGAGAGACTGCTATTGTCTTCTTCTTTTGAGGTGTTCTTTGGTGCATTTAGCTGAATGACTGAGATTTTGAGAGAAACGTGAGGTTGTTTGTGTATGTACAGGTATACTGTTTATGTGTGTGTTTGTGTGCACATACTCTCGTTTGTGTGTGTGCGTTTTTTGTGTACGCGTGCTTTGCGTGTGTACATGTTTATTTGTGTGTGGGTTGGGTGCTTTTACATGTGTGTGTGTGTGTGTAAGTGCACTGCTGTTCACTACAGTACTCAATAATTTGATTTGGTGGCAGAATTTGTCTTGGATGGTTTTGCATTTGATGATAATGAGTGCATATTTGGTATCATTAACTCACTCACCATCCTTCGGCTTAGTCCCTGATTTATCAGGGGTCGCCACAGCTTAATGAACCGCCAATTACTTTTGGTAATTATGAGAAACAATAAATTATTGTACAGTTGAAACCTGTTTGGAAAAAAATATTAAAATATAAGTATTAAAAGTGTGACTTATGCAGTGCTTCAGACACTGTTAAAAATACAAGCTAGAGTAGTGAAGGATTAAGGATAGTTTAAAGAAATTTTATTTAATTGAATTAGTTTTTTTGCTTTGGTTTATTTTTTAATTTTACATATATTTTGGTTTTTGTTAGTTTTTATTTTAATTATTATATTTTTTGTTTTATTAATTTAAATCTTATTTAGTTTTTGTTTTATTTTTTGTATTAATTTGTATTAATTTTTATTTAATTTTGGTTTAACTGCAAATTGTTTTCATTTGTTTGTTTTTAGTTAATTTTATTTTTATTTTATTTTCTATTTAGTTTTTAGGCTTATTTGTTATTTTTAAATGTTATTTTCTATTTAGTTATGGTTTATGATTATTTTTTTTATTTGTTTAATTTTCTATTTAGTTAAAAAAAAGAAAATTAAATACATTTAAATAATAATAATTTTTTTTATTGGATTTTATTTTCATTCTTAATACTTTCATTTCGGCTTAGTCTTTATTTTATTTCATTTAACTTTTTTTAGCTAATAAAAATCAGTGGTTTGTCCAGCTGTGAGTGCGGTGCAGCAGGAGTGATGAGTGTACAGATGCATGTGTTGCATGTGGTTCATCATCTGCTGTGCCACTCAGGAGAAAATGGCTGCTGTTTGCAGGTCCTGCTGCACATCTGTCAGCCGTGACCCGCCATGAGTAAATGAGCTCTCTGTGTCTCCGCTGCTTCATTCTGTTTTCCACATTCAGCACATAGGTTTTTCTTGGCTGACAGTTTTTATCTTTCCTTTATATATTAACCTAGATACTACTTATTTAACAGGGTTGTTGTTGTTAATGTATTTTTTTAAGAACATGCTGACATTAACAGTTTCATTACTTCTGTGTTCTTTGTTTGTTCTCTTGGATCTGTGGCTGGAGTTTTATAGTTAACTGAAATGTAAGCCAACATGTGTTACTTGAAATAAAATATAGGTTAACTAAAAATAGTGAAATAAATGTTTTGCCATGGTAATATTTCTCATATTTTAATTAAAACAAAAAATGTATACAGACTTTATTTAAAATAAATATTAAAAATGATCTACTTTGAAAAGAAAATTAGAAATGTTAAAATATTAAACTGAAAATGGAGTTTCTCTTTAAAAATACAAAAATGCACAACAAAATTAATAGTTTATCTAAAAGCCAAAAGTAAACAGGCTAGTTTTTAACAGTAGATAGTTCTCTAGGCTAGTTTTTAACAGTAGATAGTGCTCTAGGCTAGTTTTTAACAGTAGATGGCGCTCTAGGCTAGTTTTTAACAGTAGATTGTGCTCTAGGCTAGTTTTTAACAGTAGATGGCGCTCTAGGCTAGATTTTAATGGCACTCTAGGCTAGTTTTTAACAGTAGATGGCGCTCTAGGCTAGTTTTTAACAGTAGATGGCGCTCTAGGCTAGTTTTTAACAGTAGATGGCGCTCTAGGCTAGTTTTAAATGGTACTCTAGGCTAGTTTTTAACAGTAGATAGTGCTCTAGGCTAGTTTTTAACAGTAGATGGCGCTCTAGGCTAGTTTTTACAGTAGATAGTGCTCTAGGCTAGTTTTTAACAGTAGACGATGCTCTAAGATAGTATTAACAGTAAACCGCTTTAGGCTAGTTTTTAACAGAAGATGGCGCTCTAGGTTAGTTTTTAACAGTAGATGGCGCTCTAGGTTAGTTTTTATCATCAGATGGGGCTCTGGGCTATTTTTTTTATGCTTTATTTATACTTTTTTCGAATACATTACAAAAGAAAACAAGAACTCCTGGAATTCTTAATGCTTTGATGCTGTTGTGTTTTAGTTTCTCTTCTCATTTGTGGGCTCTGACTGTATGTCTAGTGCACTTATCTTCATTGCACACTACAAATGGCCTGTAAATCTTGACTCCGTTCTCTCTGCTGAGGCTCTCTGTGGACATTAGTGACTGCTCTGAAATGTGGATTAGCAGGAGTTCAGCAGGTTCCCATGATTATTTCACACAGGTCGGCTTTTCATATCCTACAGGCGGTTTGTGTCGACTAATAAACTGAAGCGATTCAAACAACAAAGGTATTAAAGGGACATATTATGCAAAAAAACACTGTTATGCAGGGTTGAAACCCAGTTGTGTGTCAGCAGTGTGTGAACATATCCAGCCTCTAATGGTAAACATTGTATTTGTTCTAATCAGACTTGATCAAAACCGTCTGCAGAAACACTTTGATTGACATTCTCCCTTTGTACGTGTCATCAGAGGGGAAAAGCCCCGCCCACTATTGCCCATCTCTCCCTCATTAGCATAAACAGCAGCCCTGAGTGAGAAGCAGCCGTCTGTTAGAAAGTTTTATTCAACGTCATTCTCACTCGAAGAAATGTCAAAATAAAACTGTACGGGTCGTTCACATATGAAATCATTATTAATTTATGAACATGAGTTGATTATAACTGCAGATCAGTGAAATAGCCTACTGTAATGTCTGCAATTATATAGAATAAATAAATTATTGCAACATATATGAACACATACAGCCCCTTACAGTCTCCGATATGTTACCAATTACAGATAAACTACACACAGCAAACATTTAGTTCGCTGTTCATAAACAACACACAACATGTAGCCCACAGTCAGAGCAAACCTCTCATCTGTGTCTTTAATCTTCAGCAGCACATGTAACCTCTTGTTTTTTTGTGCGTCACTCTTGTGTTTGTCCGTTTCTGAAAGGATCAGATGTCAGAAGCGATTCAATAATCACTCGCACAATATTATCTGGAGAAAGTGAAGCCGCTCGCACTTTTAGACGGCCTTGTACACAACTACAGTCCGGACACTAGTTCTGTCTAGTCTTGTATGTGGTGCTCGGCTTGAGTTTTCTCAGGTCGAGCACTTGTTTTCTGTTGCCGTTGTCGGCGCGTGCAGATCGTGCCTGGGCGTGCCTGGGACGCGCACTCTTGTACTCGTGTTTGTGTTTTGTTCCGTCAGCAGCGCGTTGTTTCATTCTCAGCGTCTCCGTCTAGTTGGTTTCGGTTTTGGTTGGCGCTGAGATGAAACATGCGCGTTGCATATGTGTGAGCGCACGGTAAGGTGTTCATCGATCGTGTGCTCGTGTCTTGCATCTGCTGTCTAAGCACGTGGCTCTGTGTTTACATTGTGCTTTTGTGTGTGAGTTCTCATTGGCTGCTAGTTCTAGTCTTGTTTTATGTGAGCTCATGGCTTGTGTTGTCTCTTTGTGTCATGTGCTCTTCTGTCTATCGTCTAGTCCCACCCTCCTTGTTAACCCATTATTAGTTAATTATGTTCATCTGTTTGTGTTAATTTACTTCTGCTTATATTCTCCTCATGTCCGCTGCCCTGTGCCAGTTCGTCATCGTATGTCATATGTTGGCTTGTCTTGAGTGTTCCAGTCCTGTGTGGTCCAGCCCTGATCTCTGCCAGCCTGCCCAGTCTTGTTTGTTTGTTTATTTATTTCATTAATGTTTTCCCCCTTGGGGTAGTTTATTTAGCTGTTTTTGCCTTTTACTTTGTTTTATTATAAATAAATACTTATTTACCCTGCACTTGGGTCCTCGCCCCTTTTTCTCCTCACCGAACTGTGACACACGGTAGATTCTGCTCTTCTTCTTGGCTTTGTGGCTGTTCATCAAGATGAGGACAGGGTTTGTTTGAGCTTGGGTCGACCATGGCTTGTTATTATATGTATATATTATTACGGTGTAATGTCTCGGCTGTGTATTTAAAAATAGAGTTTTCTTTGATTTCATTCTCCTGGTGTACGTGCTGGTGACGTATCTCTGTAAACCAATAGCGTTCAACTGCGCATCTAGCTCTGCCTTTTAGTACCCTATATTCAGCAGCTTTCTAGATATTATTTATTATCTCTGAAATAAATACTGCAAAAAGTTCTACTGCAGTGTGATAATCTCCAATATATCTGATTTAATTTGTTAAATGGCCTTAATTCAGTCGGTATTCACCAAGTATTCACTAATGCCTGCTTATCAGGCTTTGTTTGGACTGTAAAACTGAGAGACTGACTTGTTAGCATTTTATTTATCCTCAGTTGACCTGACAATAAGATGAAGAATAACATGTGACCTTATGAGTCTATACCTGTTTGTGAGTTGGGTTGTTTTAGTTTTGTGGGTTATGTTTGTCAGGTGTCATTATTAAGACTGCTATGCTCTTGGATATTTATTTTACTCTTTGTACTAACTGCTTGAGAAACTGCTCTGATAATTGGTGATGAAAATAAATGATGTTCAATAAGATGTGCTTGTGTTTACGGTGTATTCAGTTAAACATTCAGGCCTACATAAGCTCCAAACAGCTTTGATTATCTTAATCTGACTAAAGTCAGAACTGAACTAAACAGAAATGGAATTAACGTGGTGTTGTAAAATGTGCGGGTCCTGTAAGGGGCAGGGCTGCAGTTTTGCGGTGTGTGTGTGTGTGTGTGTGTGTGTGTGTGTGTGTGTGTGTGTGTGTGTGGAGCGGAGAGGGAGAGACAGAAAAGGGGAGCAGTTTTGTGCAATGATTTTCAGTGATGTTCACTGTTTGTTGACTGATTTTGTTGTACCATACGGAGAGTAATAAATGATTGGACCAAGTTACATGTGTCCTCATTTATTCATCGGCTGCAATGAAAAGAGAAGGGAGTTAGCCCCGAAACTACTATTCTTCGGTCCTGGAGTATTAAATGAATCTCCCCTACTATCTCTAACTCAACAGAGAGACAGTGCATAAAAGGTTAACAGTGGAGTACGCATATATTAGTGGCATTATTGAAGTAAACACTGCAATCAAACTATGAACTACATGAATGAAATGTTCATGAGTTAAAGTAAATCTGCCAAACTGCAGTTAAGGTATCCTGCTGATTTGATTCAGAAGGGCACTTTGTTTGTCAGACGTCTCACCGGTCAGGTAAACATCTACGCTAAACTATCAAGGTGAAAGTCATGATAGCTTGCGCAGACCCAGCTCCCAACCCAACTTTGAGAATAGATTAACGGCGATAATTTGTGATAAAAGTCTCGCGTTAACGCAGCACGTTAATGCTGATAACAGCCCACCACTAATAAAAAAAAAAAGAAAGAAATATATATATATATATATATATATATATGTATGTATGTATGTGTGTGTGTGTGTGTGTGTGTGTGTGTGTGTGTGTATATATATATATATATATATATATATATATATGTATGTGTGTATGTGTGTGTGTGTGTGTGTGTGTGTGTGTGTGTGTGCGTGTGTGTGTGTGTGTGTGTGTGTATATATATATATATATATATATATGTATGTATGTGTGTATGTATGTATGTGTGTATTTATATATATGTGTTTGTGTGTGTATATATATTTATATGCTTGTGTGTGTATATATATATGTGTATATACGTGTGTGTGTGTTAATACAAACTTTAATAAAAAATGTTAAAAAATTATAATTTTTTTTAATTTTAAATTTTTTAAAAATAATATTTAATTTATTATAATATTGCATTATTTATTAATGCATTTTTTGCACGCATATTAGTTTTAATTTTTTTATTTAAATTTTAGTTTATGTAGGAATCTTTGTTCTTGGCAATGATAATTATAATTTTTTTCTTATTCAAGCACAGTGTTTAATCAATCTGATGGGATAAAGCTCATAATCATAAAAAAAGCAAGTTAATGTCCACTTACACCAGTATTAATTGCAGTGCTCTGTTGCATAGATGTGTGTGTTGTTCTCGTAACTTTATGAATGACCCTAAATGACGGTACTCTGAAGAAATGGGTGCTTCTACTTTGAATTGCTCATTTGGTAATAATAAATGAATGAAACTGTAGTGTTCGTGTCCTGCAGGGGGCGATCGTGAGCTCCAGCGCCGCTCGTCCTCCGAGGTGAGCTAAGATGAGCATTACCAGTGATGAAGTCAACTATCTGGTCTACAGGTATCTGCAGGAGTCAGGTAAACACTCACAAGTGTGTGTGTGTGTGTGTGTGTGTGTGTGTGTGTGACTGCTTACAGACGCTCAACAGCGTATGATGTAGTTCTAGTATCACACATTCACTCTGTGGTATAAATCAATTGAGCATTGTGTGTTTCTGTGTGTGTTTGTGGGCGAGTGTATTTGTGTACGTGACTGAGTGTGTATCTGTAGTTGTTTATGCGTGTGTACATGCTTTTGTGTGTGTGTGCGTGTTTGCATGTGTGTCAATGCTGTCTATGTGCATGTGTGTTTGTGTGTGTACATGCATTTGTGGGTGTAAGCGTGTGTTGTGTTTGTGTGCACGTGTGTGTGTGTGCATCTGTGTTGTCTGAGTGTATGGTGTGTGCTTGCATTGTGTGTGTGTCTGTGTGCATTTGTACATGCATTTGCAATTGTGTTACGCATATGTGTGTCAGTGCTGTCTGAGTGTGTGTGTGTCTGTATTGTTTGTATTGTGCGTTTGTGGTGTGTGTGCGCGTGTGTGTGTGTGTGTGTGTGTGTGTGTGTGTGTGTGTGTCTATGTGATGTTTTATGCACATGTATGCATGTGTAGTGTATCTGTGCTGTTTGTGTGCATACATCTGCTTATGTGTTGGGTGTTTGTTTACGTTGTGTGTGTGTGTCTGTATACTTCAGGTACACCAATGTGTGTAATGCAATCATGGATATAGTACAGGCCATTGCCCATGTGCTCATTTTTTTTTTAAAGCTTATAAATACACAGTATAAAATACATGGGAACCCACAGAACGTCCCTATGTGTGACAGATGTGTGTGTTTTGCAGGTTTCTCTCACTCTGCGTTCACATTCGGCATTGAGAGTCACATCAGTCAGTCTAATATAAACGGGACTCTGGTGCCCCCTGCTGCGCTGGTCTCTGTACTGCAGAAAGGCCTTCAGTATGTGGAGGCTGAGATCAGCATCAATGAGGTCAGGAATTAATTAATCACTCAAAGCTTTCATTAGCCCCAGCCATTGTTTATTCATGTTTACTAATGCATTACTGTACTTGTAAACAAACATTTAATATTGCTAGATCATTGTTAGATCATGTTATCTAATCCAGGGGTTCCCAAACTTTTCAGCCCGTGACCCCCGAAATAGCAATGCTAGTGACTCGCCACCCCCAATATTCTCTCAGGTGGTGATAAATATAAAAACGTAGCACACAACGGCGCACACATACCAATAGGCCCTAGTCTTTTCATTGTTTAATGTTGGAGAATGCCACTCTGAGGTTTGTTGCTAGATCAGATATGGATGCGGCTGGAAGTAACAGAGAATTATTGATATTATTTATTCAATTTCACATTTATTATATTTTATTAACGTCTACCTCCACCCCAACCCTAAACCCAACCGTCACAGTACTGTAAAAATATTAGTTATTGTTATACGGTGTCATAAAAAATGCTGCTATATTAATGTGCATATCGCACTTCCGGCCGGCCGCGTATCTAATCTAGACTTTACCCACTCGGACACCATCCTCCATGTTCAGTTGTGGCCTGTATTTATTTTTAATGTACGTGAGTGCTGTAAAGGTGTCAGAAAGTTTAACCTGGTGCCATAAAATCAATCTGCTGCATCTGACGCTATCGCTGTGTCTTTAATAAAATTTTATTACCCCAGGGGTCTGCATGTTTGCATGTTCTCCTCGTGTTGCCGTGGGTTTCCTCTGGGTGCTCCAGTTTCCCCCACAGTTCAAACACATGCGCTATAGGAGAACTGATTAGCTAAATTGGCCGTAGTGGGTTTCCCAGTACTGGGTTGCAGCTGGAAGGGCATCCGCTGTGTAAAATATATGCTGGACTAGTTGGCAGTTCATTCCACTGTGGTGACCCCTGATGAATAAAGGGACTAAACTGATGAATAAAGGAACTGAATGAATGAATGAATTACATTTAAAATTTTGTTTTAGTTTTCTACAGTAACTCTTGTCGGATGACTGATCTATATTTAAATATAAAACATTTAAGCTAAAGGATTAGTTGGGTGAGGTCTATTAATTTTAAAATAAAAGATTACAATTAACAAATAAACAAATAATTTTCATGGAAATAAAATAATAAATTCTCGAACTGTAAAATGTGTCCAATTATTTAGTATTGCAGGAAAATCTATAAATGTGTTTACCTGTAAATCTTAATTTATATATATTTTAATTTATAAATGGCTGAGAAATAGCCTTTTGTGAGTGACACATTGTTTAAAATGATCACAGACAAGTAGAATAGTTCCTAAAAACTCATAATTGAACAGTGATGATATCTAAATGCTTTCTACTTGATATTTAGCTCTAGCTGAGGCATTTGTGTTGTGATTATAGATGGGTTTTGACTATTATTTTGTGTGTTTCAGGATGGCACAGTGTTTGACGGCCGGCCGATCGAGTCTCTGTCTCTTATTGATGCAGTGATGCCGGATGTGGTTCACAGCAGACAGCAGGCCTTCAGGGATAAACTCTCCCAGCATCAGGGCTCCAGCAACACCAGTGCTGCTCCATCACACACCAGTAGTAATGGAGAAACACCCGTCAATGGAGACCAGAACGGCACACACACACACAGTACGGCACACATCTGGCATAAAGCATAGGAATGGAATGGAGCGGAGTACAATAGAATGGGATGAAATAGAATGAAGTGAAGTGAAATAGAATGAAATTAAATGAAATAGAATGAAATGAAATGGATTTTAATGGAAAGGAATGAATTAGAATGGCATGAAATCGAATAAAGTGAATTTAATTGAAATAGAATGGGATAGAAAAAAATGAAATAGAATGGAATAAAATAGAATCTGATGAAATAGAATGGCATATATTATAATTAAATAGAATGGAATGAAACCGATTTGAATGGAATGAAATAACATGAAACCAAGTAGAAGGGAATGGAATAGAATTGGATTAAATGGAAGGGATTGAAGTAGAATGGCATGAAATAGAATGGAATTGAGTGAAATAAAATAGAATTAAATGAAATAAACTCGAATGCAATGAAATGGAATGAAATATAATATAATTAAATAGAATGGAATGAAACAGAATTGAATGGAAGGAAATAGCATTAAACAAAGTAGAATGGAATAGTGGAATGAAATAGAACAGAATAGAATGAAGTGAAATTAAATGGAATGTAATGGAAAGGAATAGATTAGAATGGCATGAAATGAATGAATGAATGAAATAGAATCTGATGCAATGAAATGGAATGAAATATAATTAAATAGATTGCAATGAAGTGAAATGAAATAGAATGAAATGGAATTGAATGGGCTAGAAAGAAATGAAATAGAATGGAATGGAAAGGAATGGAATGAATTCGAATGGCATGAAATAGAATAGAATGAAGTGAAATAGAATAGGAAAGAAATTAAATAGAACGGAGTAAAATAAAATAGAATCGGATGCAATGAAATGGAATGACATATATTATAATTAAATAGAGTGGAATGAAACAACAGAATGGAACGAAATAGCATGAACCGAAGTAAAACGGAATGAAATAGAATTGAATGAAATAGAATGCAATGGAATGGAATTTAATGGAAGGGAATGAATGAGAATGGCATGAAATAGAATGAAGTGAAGTGAAATGAAATTGAATTGGATAGAAAGACATGGCATAGAATGTAATGGAAGAATCTGATGCAGTGAAATGCAATGAAATGTAATATAATTAAATAGAATGGAATAAAACAGAATTGAATGGAATGAAATAGCATGAAATGAAGTAGAATGGAATGGAATAGAATTGAATGGAACGAAAGGGAATGAAATTCATTTGCATTTAATGGAAAGGATTGAATTAGAATGGCATGAAATAGAATGGAATGAAGTGAAATGAATTAGAATGCAATAGAATGAAATGAAATAAAATATAATAGAATTACATAGAATGTAATAAAACAGAATTGAATGGAAGGAAATAGCATAACAAAGTAGAATGTAATGGAATGTAAAGTTGACTGAAATATAATAGAATGAAGTTAAATGAAATAGAATGTAATGGAAGAACCTGATGAAATGAAATGGAATGAAATATAATATAATTAAATATAATGAAATGAAACAGAATTGAATGGAAGGAAATAGCATGAAACGAAGTAGAACAATATGGAATGGAGTTGAATGAAACTGAATAGAATAGAATGAAATTAAATAGAATATGTAATGTCAGAATTAAATGAAATGGAATAGAATAAAATGTAATGGAATGCAGTGAAATAGAAATAAATGAAGTGAAATGAAATAGAATGGGATGAAATAGAATGAAATGCAAAATAGAATGCAATGAAATATAGTATAATTAAATAGAATGTAACAAAACATAATTGAATGGAAGAAAATAGCATTAAACAAAGTACAATGTAATGGAATGGAGTTGAATGAAATATAATAGAATGAAGTGAAATGAAATATAATGGGATGGAAAGAAATGAAATAGAATGTAATGGAAGAACCTGATGAAATGAAATGAAATGAAATATAATATAATTAAATATAATATAATGAAATAGAATTGAATGGAAGGAAATAGCATGAAACAAAGTAGAACAAAATGGAATAGAGTTGAATGAAATTAAATAGAATATGTAATGTCAGAATGAAATGAAATGGAATAGAATGAAGTGTAATGGAATGCAGTGAAATAGAATTAAATGAAGTGAAATGAAATAGAATGGGATGAAATAGAATGAAATGCAAAATAGAATGCAATGAAATATAGTATAATTAAATAGAATGGAATGAAATAAGATGGAATAGAGTTGAATGCAATTTAATGGAATAGAATAAAATGGAAAGAAATGAAATGGAATGAAACAGAATGGAATATAATAGAATAGAAGTTTACTCAGCCCTGCAGTGCATTATGGGTGGATCAGCTAAAGTAACACTCTGCTTTTGTATGTCAGATGATGATGTGGAGATGGAGGTGGAGGGAGAGGCTCAGATTCCCCCCAGTAAAGCCACAGTTCTGCGGGGTCACGAGTCTGAGGTGTTCATCTGCGCCTGGAACCCCGTCTGTGACCTGCTGGCCTCAGGGTGAGTCTGTCCACAGTCTGACCTCTGACCTCAACAGGAGACCAGGGGCAAAGGGCGGTTCATTGAATATTATTGATTTAAATGTTTCTCTCTGCTGTGGTCTGACTTGAGTTCGAATTTAAAATTTTCATGCAAGCGTCTAAAATGTAATAAAAACAGTCATAATTGTACTAAAACTTTAATATTTTTTAAAGAAGCTTTTTAAAGAAATTATTTTATAAAATGTAAATTCACAACAAAAATGCAAAAAATGTTACTAAATGTTATTAATGTTACAAAAAATAACATTAGTAAGATTTATATGAATATAAATGAAAATTAATATAAATAACATAAAATGTAGATATTTCTAACTAAAATAAATGAATTTTAAATAAATTATTTTAAACAAAAATAACAAAACTTTAAAAGTAAAATGAATATTAGTCAAATTAATATACATATTAAATTAATATAAATAATAAAAAATGTATATATTTTAATATAATAATAAAAATAAAAAACTCAATTTCACAATAAACACGATATATTATCAAAACATGTAACTAAACATGCCCCTTCAGATGAATAATCTTGCAATTTACGTCCTGATGTGAGTTTGAAACATGTCTCGTGCGGTCGTTGCCCAATAATGCATGCATAGTAAACAATTTGGTGCTTGCGTTTTCAAAATAAAAGCTCCACATACATAGTTAGAGAAATATATGGTTAAAATAACTAAGGGAGGAAAAATGTCGTTATCGTCTCACTAGAAAATGTTTATCAAACACATCTTGTGGCATGCATATTAAGCATTTTTATGATCTTGAAGCTTGATGACATGGCTGCTCATCAGGTCCGGATGAACGACCCAAAGTAGGCATACATGCAAATGCAGAGGGCTTGACCTGTGAGTCTCGTCACAGTTTGTTTTGTCTTCTGATTGAACCGTTGTCCACTGGGGTTTTACACTCATAGAATTTACATGAGAATGAGGAAACAGCGGTGTCTGAAGCTCACAGTATACCCATTTCCAGATACTGATCATTTATTATTCTACTATGCCTTGGTATACCCAGATTTTCATTATAGGGGACCTTTAAAGAAACTGTATTTAAATGAAATGCATAACAAAAATACTAAAACTTAATAAATAATATGAAAATTTATATAAATGTAAAAAGTAAAAACTAAACAAGTACAAAACCCCAGGTATATCTTTGTTCCAAACCATATATTTTTTTAAAATAAGAGTTTAAAAAGTATTTTAAAAAGAGACAAAAATACACAATAAAAATACTAAAACCTTCTCAATAAACCAACTAGGGAGGTTTGTTGAAATTGTCAAAAAATTCTAAAATTTACTGTGTTTATTTGTGATGTTTGTACAAAAGCGTCTGCTAAATGACTAAATGTAAATGTTTGCATGCAGCTCTGGCGACTCCACGGCACGCATATGGAACCTGATTGAGAGCAGCTCCACTCAGCTGGTGCTCCGGCACTGCATTCGAGAGGGAGGACAGGATGTGCCCAGCAACAAAGACGTCACTTCTTTAGACTGGAATGTGAGCGTGAAGCTGAAGTATTAATGTTTTAAAATAAGATGAAACTATCTGCAATATCTGCAAATATATTATGGTATTTTTATGCTTTAGAAGATTCAGAAACCTATATAAAGCACCTTTAAAATGAGCCAAAACCACAAAAAATCATTGTCAAAATGACTGTTTTCATTTGTTGCTTAGCAAGTGTCCATTTTTAGAATCAGTATGATGTTGTGAACTAGAAATAAGATAGAAATTGCTGAGAAATTGATGTTAAAATACTTTGAAAGTTATATTAAAATTGTTATATTGTTATAAAGTTGTTTTAAAGTTATATTGAAATTATAATAACATAGTTATAAAGAAGTTGAGAAGTCAGTTTCATACAAATTATTTGCCCTCCTGTGAAAATTTGTTTAAAAATGTATAATATTAAATATTCTTATTTAATTATTTGGATTTTAATCAAAATGCAGTTTATAGTTTTTTTTACAAGGGACTGTGGAAAAACGTAAAAACTGTAAATAAATAAATAAATTATAATTATAATATAATATGGTAATAATTAAGTTATTAATTATTAATAATCATGAATATTAATATTAATAATTATTAATTATAAATAATTACATTATAATATAATAAATATAATATAATTATAATAAAGAACTGAACATTACAATAAAAATAGTAGAAATACATTTGAAAAAATGTAACATTTGTTTTTATAATAATTATTGTTAATTCAAATAAATAAATAAGTTTGAATATTGCATGACATTATAATGTACAAAAATTAAGTGATATCTATAAAATGAGATGAAAAAATTACATTTAATATAAAATAAACGTAAAACAAATGATATTAAATAAATATAAAATGTATTCATTATTCATCCAAACAATGGAGAATGTTTAGCATTCTTTCACAATGTAGTTGATTTTGTTTCTCTAATTTTTTTGCTTGTGTTTATAGAGTGACGGCACTCTTTTAGCAACCGGATCGTATGATGGATTTGCAAGAATCTGGACAAAAGATGGTAAGTTATAACTTTAATTTCTCTAACACTGAAAGCTAGTCATACGAGTAAGGGGTTGTTCACACAGAACACGTCTTGGCATCTAAAATGCGAGACCCAGCGCTCAGCAATGATTTTCTAAAAAAAAGTGACTCCACCATGATGTTAATGTGAAATAAAACTTGCTACTGTAAACAAAAGCTTGCAATGCTTGCCCTGCCTCCTAGTTTCTCTGATTGGTCCACTGCTTTGAAACTGACATTGAGCGGCAAACTCTTTTTAACTTGACACAGTGATAAAAATGTGCTGCTCAATATTTATTGAATATTATTTAGGGCCCCAAAAATCTTCATTTTCCTTTTTTTTCTGTAGTATGGTTATTTTCAGTTTTTTGTATTACATTTTAATTATTAAATTCCATTTTTATAATTGAATTGTATCTAATTAATTAAAAATCATGAAACAGACAATTTATAAAAGGTTTATTAAATTTGTTTAAAATAATTATTTTAGGGCCCTGTGAAATGTTTATTTGCCTTTTCTAGAGTGTTCTTAAGTTTTCTGTAGTCCGTTTTTAAAATTCTTAAATCATTTTAAATAATAAAAAATCATATTTAATCAATTAAAATCATGAAATGTACAGTTTGTGAATAGTTCAAATGTTTAGCAATACAACATGTGAAATTTTTCATTCTTTTATCAAGTTTTACTTGTTTTCTTTAGACACTTGTTATTTAATCTGCCATCCATTTTAATTGTTTATATACTCTCACCAGCCACTTTATTATGTACACCTTTCCAACAGCTTGTTAATGCAAATTTCTACTCAGCCAATCACATGGCAGCAACTCAATGCATTTAGGCATGTAGACATGGTCAAGACGATCTGCTGCAGTTCAAAGCGAGCATCAGAATGGGGAAGAAAGGGGATTTAAGTGACTTTGAACGTGGCAGACGGGCTGGTCTGAGTAAAGCGTGAATCATCTCAGACTGGTTTCTTGAACATGACAATGAGTTCACTGTACTCAAATGGCCTCCACGGTCACCAGTATCAATCCAATAGAGCACCTTTGGGATGTGGTGAAACAGGAGATTGGCATCATGGATGTGCAGCCGACAAATCTGCAGCAACTGTGTGATGCTATCATGTCAATATGGAGCAAAATCTCTGAGGAATATTTCCAGTACGGTACTAGTGTAAGGTGTACCTAATAAAGTGGCTACTGAATGTATATGGTTAGAAACAGCATTCATACTCTATTAAATTCTTAACTTTAGCACTTTTATGAATTTATTAAAATTAAACAATAATAGCAATTTACATTTATTTTTGTTTGTTTAGAAATTGCTTTTATAATTATTTTTTAAATTTTCTCACATCTGTCAAACATATTTACATAGAAAAACAATGGAAAAGTAGTGCAATTAGGAAAGGAAAATAAAGTTTTGTGTGAATGTACCCTAAGTGTCTGTAAACTGTCTTGCGTTGATGTTTTTAACAGGTAATCTCAGCAGCACGCTGGGTCAACACAAAGGACCCATATTTGCACTCAAGTGGAACAAGAAAGGCAACAGTATTCTGAGCGCCGGAGTCGATAAGGTGAATTACGCACATTTCTGAACCTTTAAATAATAATAATAATAATGTAATGATTCACTGCGAGCTGCTTGAAAATCTGTTAAAATTTACATGGTTCAAATCTGTTGAGATGTCAATCAGATCTGTTTTATGACAATAGTTTCACTAAAGTCAGGTCATTCGGTTTTTTCTACATTGGTTTTTTGCATCTTTATTTGGATCATGATTAAAATGCAAAATAATTAGGTTGCCTCTAATTTTAAATAGATAGAGCACAGGCGAAAAAGAGAGAAAAAGTCCAAAAGTCCAGGGTTGGGTTAGGTACTTAATATATTTTCCCTATGCATCTAATTATGATTTTGTACATTTAATATATTTATAAATGTGTTGTTTTTCTTGGCATGCTGTTCAACATGCTTTAAATTGTCTTTTAGGGCCAAATAAGGCTTTTAATTTAATTTAGTAGCTTAGGTTTACTTAATTATTACCATAAGTTTCAGAAAAATCTGTAATATCAAATATGATCAGGCTTTAGGCCAGTTTTATCTCATGAACTTTTACTTCCTCTGTTGTTCAGCGGTGAACTTTCCCTTTTTAAAATCATATCAGTATTTGCCAGAAAGATCTGATTGATCAAATATGAAATGCACATGCAGTTTTTTGTTTAGTAAACTATAAAGTAGCTTTTACTGACAATTATTACATATATCAGTTTTTTACAGAGTTAAAGGGACAGTTCTCTTGAGAAAAAAAGTACTTCCAAACCTTAGAGTTTCTTTTTTTTCCCATCAAACACAAAAGAAAATACTTTGAAGAATGTTAGAAATTTGGTAGCCATTGACTTCCGTAGTAGGAAAAACAAATGCTATAGAAGTAATAGTGACCGGTTTTCAGCATTTTTAAAATATATTTTTTTGTGTACAGTAAATGATGAGAGAAATTTTGGGTGAACTGTCCCTTTAAGAGTAGTATAACTATTTGCATTGCTTTCTTCTTATATTCACTCATTGTTTTTAATGCATATTAATCTCCCTGCAGACGACAATCATTTGGGATGCGCATACAGGTGAAGCCAAGCAGCAGTTTCCATTTCATTCTGGTGAGTTTACTGAAAGTGTTTGTAAACATTGGATTTGTTGCAGAAGTTTTCAGCTGTATAAGGCCATCTGTATGTCAGAATCGGAGTGATTTGTGTTTGTTTGCAGCTCCAGCGCTGGACGTGGACTGGCAGAATAACAGCACATTCGCCTCCTGCAGCACTGACATGTGCATCCATGTGTGTCGACTAGGAAGTGAACGTCCGCTCAAAACCTTCCAAGGGCACACGGTGAGATTAACACACCCTTCTGTACCGTGATGCTGGCTGAACAAACACAGAATTAGTTTTAGATAACCAAACCATGTATCATGAAGCTGATCATCCATTTTCTCTGCTTATTCTTGCTTTGATTTTTTGTTCATGAGTGCATGCGGATGAAGGCGGAACATCAGCAGCAAACAGCCAATCACAGGCCTTGATCCATAAAGATACTTTGATTGACTGCTAGAGAGAGAGAGAGTCAGTGTAGTTTGCAGGCAAAGATTAAAAAAAGATTTAAAATATGAAGAACTTAACCCAAACATACCCATAAAATGTTCTGTACATAGCCAGAACATATTCTGAACATATCCAGTACATGACCTGAGCATATTCTAAACATAGCCAGAACATATCCAAAACCTGATCAGAACATAACCTGAACATAACCAGAACTTAACCATACGCAAAACAAATGTAGAACATAATCAGAACTTAACCCAAATAAACCCAGAACATACCCTGGACATAGCCAGAACATAATCTGAATATATTCTAAACATAGCCAGAACATAACCTGAAGATAGCCAGAACATATCTAAAACTTGGCCAGAACATAACCTGAACTCAACTTAAACATACCCAGAACATATCCTGAACTTAGCCAGAACATAACCTGAACATAACCAGAGCGTAACTTGAACATATCATGTACATGGTCAGAACATAACCTGACCATATTCTAAATGTAGCCAGAACGTAATCTGAATTTATCTAGAACATGACCAGAACATAACCCGAACAAACTCAGAACATATCCTGAACACAGCCAGAACATAACCTGAACAAACACAGAACATAGCTAGAACTTATAACAAATTCTGCCCCAGATTAATCTGAACTACATTTATAGTACCTAAAACCCAGTTTTGGTGCAAATGAAACTGAAACTTAACTGTCTAACCTGCTAATCTGGCTTTACGGTACTGCTGTGAACAGCACTGAATAAACATTGTTTTTCTGCATTCAGAATGAAGTAAATGCCATTAAATGGGACCCGTCGGGGATGCTGCTCGCTTCCTGTTCAGATGACATGACTTTAAAGGTAGGACTTATTCACACCTGTTAATATTCTCTATTTTTACCCTCATTTCTAATCTCTAAACTTGGTTTTGCTAATTGGAAAAACCCACTATTTTGCATATTTTCAGAGCAAATGGAATGTTGAGTATATAATATTAAATATGATTTGCTGACATGTTTTTTTGCATGTTAGATCTGGAGTATGAAGCAGGATTCATGTGTTCACGATCTTCAAGCACACAATAAAGAGATCTACACCATCAAATGGAGCCCCACGGGCACGGGCAGCAACAACCCCAATGCTAACATCCTGCTAGCCAGGTAACATCTATTATAATTACTAATTAAATTATATTAACTTAAATATTTAAATATGGATTTAATATACAGTGCTCAGCATATATATGAGTTCACTCCTCACAGATCTCTCTTTTAGATTCATATTTTTTACAGGATGCTTGACAATATTATATTTGTGCATATGCATTAGTACTGAAGACAACTCTGGAGATAATCTAACGGTCCCAAACTTATATGTTTTATAATTTATAATTTTTAGAAAGAGGAAACATCAAGAGCAGCAAAAAATATGTCAAATTTAGTTGCAATATTTTGTGTGCATTTAAATGTGTTGTCTTTCTATATCTATAGAAGTGTGAGGACAAAAAATAAAATTTTAGTTCAAATGCGTCAAAATATATCGCCTGAGCACTGTATTTGTATATATATTTATATTTAAATCAGATAAATTTTAGTCAAACTAATTTTATTTATTGTAAATAATATATATTGCTGCTCTGGTGATTTGAGGTGCTTTTTCCTCCTCGTTTGTAAGTCGCATTGGATAAAATCAATTGTAAAATGTATTTATACACAAATAAATAAAAGCTGATAATTAATGATCAATCCAAATTAATTTTAAAATAATTCAAACTAAATGAGTTAAGATACAATACTACATTCAAAAATTTTAATTTAACAAAATAATTAAAATAAACAAAAATTATTACAATACTTAAGTGAGTATATTAACAAATATTTTGATTTCACAACCTTTTTTCCATAATTTCATTTTCAGAATATAAATTCATCATTAATACAAGAAACTATATTCAAATGTTTACAATTTAATATTTTTAGTTTTGGGGTGCTTTAATGTGTCGCTTTAAAAAAAAAAGATATTAATTGTGACTCATTTAAATTGAAATACTTATAAAATTAATATTAAAATGTTCATTTACCTCCTAGCATGTTTTTTCTCAACTTTTCTTTTTATTCTTTAATGCACACTAATGTATTCTTTGCACCTCAATGTTTATGAATTAATATGCATTTGTCCTCTTAAAGAGCCCATATTATGGGTTTTTGAAAATGCCCTTCCATGTAGTGTGTAACACAGCTCTAAGTGAAGTGAAATATCCAGCTAAGGCTTAAATCTGTAAGTGTACAGTGTTTAAAATTATTGATTCATCTATAAAAGAGTCGACTCATAGTGCTTCAAACGAGTCGTCTTGATAACGAGTCATTAGGTGTTTCGCGATGACGCAGCCACGAAACACAAGCCTCGCCAGTAGTTACGCGCGCAAACCCGGGAGATTTGAAACCTGCGGCCCCGCCCACTAACACAGAAAAAACACTAGACACACACACAGACGCCGCCGGTCCAATGAAGTCACGCTGTGCTCAGATGGATAATATTGACAGTCTCTACCCAAAGATGAGTTGTGAACTGTGAAGAGTCAGTGGTTGAGGTTTATTCACTAGTGTAAGTAAGTGCGATTAAAATTGTTGCCTCGTTTACTCTAGCTTGCAAATTATGTATTTATTGTGTTTTGTTACTTGTTAACCTGGTACAGTACACGCGGTTACTCTTTATATTCTCTTATCACATGTAAGCCACGTTAAAAACGCGACGCGTGCCACTTTGTTTACGGATTTAACGTTAAAGGCTTTTGTGAAGCTCGCGTTCCACTGCCGTTTGTCGTTGCTATGGCGATCGTAAGCTAGGACACAGGAGACTCGCGTCGCTTTCCCTAGTTCTGAGGAGCGTTGTGTGTGTGTGTGTGTGTGTGTGTGTGTGTGTGTGAGAGAGAGAGAGAGAGAGAGAGAGAGAGAGAGAGAGAGAGAGAGAGAGAGAGAGAGAGACTCGCGTCGCTTTCCCTAGTTCTTCTGAGGAGCGTTGTGTGTGTGTGTGAGAGAGGGAGAGGCTAGGAGACTCGCGTCGCTTTCCCTAGTTCTTCTGAGGAGCGTTGTGTGTGTGTGAGAGAGGGAGAGAGAGAGAGAGAGAGAGACTCGCGTCGCTTTCCCTAGTTTTTCTGAGGAGCGTTGTGTGTGTGTGTGTGAGAGAGAGAGAGAGAGAGAGAGAGACTCGCGTCGCTTTCCCCAGTTCTTCTGAGGAGGGTTGTGTGTGTGTGTGAAAAAAGCCTTACACTATGAAGCGCGTGTGCACTGTGACTACTTTTATATAGTTGATTACCAGCTGGGCATTTCACTCTGTCTCGTGCTGAAGCCTGTCACTGTCGACCAATCGCAGCAGGCTGTCATCGGTCCAATCAGCGCAGATTAGCTTCGCGCTGAGGAGGGGTTTGGGAACAAATGAATCGCTGAACGATTCATATGGGAGTCGTTGGGATAATTAGGTAAAAATAAATGCAGATTATAAGACCATCAAAGTGTTTTATGACTCTGCATGCATATTAGACTGTTGTTGGAGACCCTTACAACCTAAATATGACCCTATTTCATGTATAATATGGGCTCTTTAAATAAATAAACAAACAAAAATGTCCTGGGGTCTGTTCTTCGTATGTGGATTACTCCGCTGGATTTGTATATTGACGATTTGACACGATCTAAGATCGTTTAGTTCTTAAAAACTCATCTGAGATTTATTGTCATAGCAACAGTTCTGGCAGCTCAAACCTGCTAGGGAGCAGGCTCATTTCATATAAACAGGATTACATCGGGTCAGTTCAAGCAAAGATAATACTGAAAGTATGTACCAAATGCTGATAATTTCTTACAGTAGTTATATACACTTGGGAAAATAGTAAATATATATTTTTTAACTTTAACTATATATATATATATATATATATATATATATATATATATATATATATATATATATATATATATATATAGTTAAAGTTAAAAAATATATATTAATAAAACTTATGCAATCTTCTCTCTGAAATAAAAGTATAAAGACTGCCACCTAGTGGTTCAAAGAGAAAATTTATTGCTATGAACTTTTTAGATGCAAACTTGTACAATATTCGGCTTTTTTTTTTTTTTAAAAAGGATAATAATTAATGCAGTCATGCACGTGTTTTCCCGCTAATATGCCGGTGATTGCCACCTTTACTGATATCAAAATGCTTAATTTATACAGTTATTCCTTAAGCCGATTAAAAAAAAAAAAAATTGAGTAGGCCTAGGCGACTATAATAAAGAAAACCTTCTCTAAATGTAGAGCTAAATACACATGATATGCATTGAAATACATGATGAATACTCTTAACACATGAGCATGTAAAGCCTGCAGCTCACAACAAATGTGGAGAGTTATTGCGTATCATATTTAACTAACCGTTTACGCTAATTTTATGTAATTTTGCTCACATGGATAATTGAATATTAATCAGATGATGTCATTATACTGCTGTGCCGTCAGCCAATCGTTGCATTGCTGATCATGATTTCGGGAATCGATAGATCTGTCCTTCAACACACACAGCGATCTCAGATCAGTTCATCCAGACATTTTAATCTGATTCACGAAGGTGTTTGAAGAACCAAATTAGCCAGAGATCAGTTATCAAGATTAACAGATCCAAGATCTGCCAAATCATCTAAGATCATTTAAGCGAGGTGCGAAGAACGGATTCCTGGTCTGTGAATTATTATAAATAAACTCCTCTTCGTGACATCATCACTTCAGGTGTGCACTATTTTCTAATAAATCAATGGCACCTGGTCCATTATTTCTCTGCTCCGCTTGTTGTTCCCCAGTGCCTCTTTCGACTCGACGGTGCGATTATGGGATGTGGAGCACGGCGTCTGCACACACACACTCACCCGACATCAGGAGCCCGTCTACAGCGTGGCCTTCAGTCCAGACGGAAAGTTCCTGGCCAGTGGATCCTTCGACAAGTGTGTTCACATCTGGGACACGGCGGTCAGTGCTGCAGCTTTAACTCTCACCAGATACATTTACATACATAATAAATAAACACACACACACACACACACACATGTATATTTATATGCATATATAGTATAATAAACATACATATTTGTGTGTGTGTTTATTGTGTCAAGACCGAAATTTACCCCACGCAAATTCTGACTTTTTGTTTGTGTTTGTTCAAATGTAAACAAAAGCTGAGAAATATCTTCAGTAATAGAAAATAAATCATTTTTCCACAATGATGCATCTTGGACATATCATTATCTTTTAGGAGAAGTCTATTTCATTAACGATCAAAATAAAATCTTACCGGTTGAATAAAAGTAACTAAGTCAGAGCCAGGGGTATGAATAATTTCGGGCCTTTATTATTTAACTGAGCAAGGAAATTTTCACTGTATATCCTGTAATATTCCATCTTCTCACACACACATACACCTATATATTTTTCTCTGTGTGTTTGCATTGTGTTTTATTTTTTGCACAGTTTGTGAAAATGTAGCTGTGCACACACTGATGATAATGATGCTTCTGAATATTAATATGGATATTATTATGTCTGGGTTCCTCAGAGCGGATCATTGGTGAACAGCTACAGAGGAACCGGAGGAATATTCGAGGTTTGCTGGAACAGTGTTGGTGATAAAGTCGGAGCGAGTGCGTCTGATGGATCGGTGCGTCTTTCACAGCATAAAAGCATGAGTTTTTTTTTCAGTGCAGTTCATATTTATAATATAACTACGGTTTTTCAGATCATATAGTCAGTCGTATAGTACAAATGTATATAAAATGTATATGAAATTTAAATCAGTGTAGTATTATTATTATTATTGTTATTATTATTGTTATTATTGTTATTATTATTATTGTTATTATTATTATTATTGTTATTGTTATTATTGTTATTATTATTATTATTGTTATTATTATTATTGTTGTTGTTGTTGTTGTTATTATTATTATTATTGTTATTATTATTGTTATTATTATTAGTAGGGCTTTATATAGGCAAGGTAAAGCAAGTTTATTTATAAAGCAGATTTCATACACAATTTTAATTCAAAGTGCTTTACATAAACAAGAATAAAAGAAACAAAATGCAAGTATAAGAAATAAAAACAACAAAGAATATAAAATGATTAAATGTTTTAAATGACTGAGAAGGCTAAAATAGTGAGACCTGATATAATTCCTCTTTAGTGTTTCAGTAATATTTATGTAATATTATGTTTTTCATATATATTTATTTATTTATGCATTTAACATTTTCATTGTTCATTTTTGCTTTATTTATATTTATTTTATTTGTTTATTTTTCTTAAATTTGATGTAGTTTTAGTTCTTTTTTTAGTTTTTCTGACTTTAATAAAAACTAAACATTACATAAAAACTGAACTTAAACTAAATTACAGATGCTGTTAATTAAAGTTTAAAATGTAAAAACTAAAGTAAATAGACTAAACGTTTAAACGAAAATTTTTTATAAATTATATTTAAAAATTACACTGAAAATGTAAAGCGTAAATTAAATAGCTGAGATAAAAACACAAACTCTAATTGTATATAAACAATAGTAAATCTAAATAGTATTGTATTAATTAAATACATTTGAAGGAAACACAATTAAATAATATATTAAATAATGAATTTTCCCAGCTTCATTGTTCACTTTAATGTTGTTTCTCATAGTTTTAGTTGATAACAGTGTATAAATCTGATTATTACAGGTCTGTGTTCTTTATTTACAGAAAAATATAAAGTAAAAGCATATGTAAATATAGCAGACATGATGATGATGATGATGATAATAATAAACTCTAATAAATAAATAATACTCAAAATAAATAATATTATTTTAATTAAATGCATTTGAAGGAAACACAATTAAATAAGACATTAAATAATGAATTTTCCCAGCTTCATTGTTCACTTTAATGTTGTTTCTCATAGTTGTAGTTAATAACAGTGTATAAATCTGATTATTCCAGGTCTGTGTTCTTGATTTACGGAAATAAACGCTCTGAGAATGGGATTGTGCAGCTAAAGCCTTTAGCGTGGAAAGAAACACAAACTGAACGCTGAAGACCGAACTGGAGGAAATCAAGGGTCCGATATTTACCCGCGCAGTCAGAAAAACGAATGTTTGGACGCCTAGAAACGCCTTCAGAGATTTATTACAAGCTGATTTTCCAGACCAGGAGCTGCAGAAACATGTTTTCCAACGTTGTGGAGGTGAATGAAGAGCCTGCGGGGAGGAGATTTTATTAATATGAATAATTCTCAGATTTAAATGCAGTTTTAAAGGCAACTTTGTTCGCCCTCCTGTGAAATCTTAGGATTTCTTTTCAAAAAATGTTCCCAAGTGCCAATTTAAACAAGAACCAAAATATAAACTTTACATTTGTGATTATTAAATATTAATTTTCACAGAAAATATTAAACATAAGCAAAAATACAAATATTTAAGATATTTTTATTATTGTTGTTATTATTATTATTGATTATAATAATGATAATAATTATTATTTTATATTGTTAATAATATTAATAATAATTATTATTATTATTAGTAGTAGTAGTGTATTATGATAACTATAATTGTAAATAATACTAAAAATAATTAGTATTATATTAAATCTACTAAATAATTAAAACAGATAGTAATAATGTTGACCTTTGCTGTTTTTGCTTTTTAATAATATTATAATAAAAATTTAATATTATTATAAAAATTTAAACTAGATGATTGTTTACTAAAATAAAACATGTCAAAGCTACATTAAAACTAAAAACTAATTTCAACAAAAACCAAAAACTTAGATAAATTACTAAATGTTAAAGTAAAATGAAACATCTCACTGAAAATATGAAGTAAAAACATTAATAAAATATTAATAATTATAAATATTATTATTATTACAGAAATAATAACAGTAATAAAACTAATATGGAACGTAATTAGTGTTATATTAATTAAGTATACTAAATAAACACTATAAAAATTTAATATTATTATGAAAACAAAACTAGATATGATTGTTTACTTCAATAAAAGCTACATTAAAACTGAAAACTAATTTAAACAAGAACCAAAATGTTGATCAGTTACTAAATATTTACATTACAATTAAACATTACACTCAAAATATACATGCTTTTACACTTATTTGTGTGTCAGCCAAACCTGAAATAAATAATTATGGTAAATACTGTGAACAATTTGCTTGCTCTGTTTTGAAGTCACTTGGAAAATCTTTAGATCTGAAAAATCTAAATAAAATTGACAGGAGGGCAAATAATACTGTGTTGATCTGTATATAGCGGTGTGTGTGAGATCTCCCCACTGGATGTACATTTCATGATTGTAAAGATGTAAATGAGACTGAAAATACACATTTTATGTACTGTGTATATATGTTTATAAGTCAATAATTTTTTTTTCTGGAAATCTTTCATACTTAAGTCTTTTATTTTTTGATTTTGTGCGCACTATGCCTGCTGGATTGGCAGCAAATGTGATTTGCGTCGTGTGGAGATCAGATTCTGTGTCTGAATCAGCTGTGATGGGATGAAAAGAGGAATAAACTGATCTCTGACATGCAAGTGTGAGTTCTTGTCTTGTTTGTGCTGGGAAGCCCCGCCCACTGTTAAATATCATTGGTCCATAATTTGCATAAATTATCAAATGTTTTCTAATGGTCTGGGATTTGTCTTTCTTTTTTAAAATAGATTTTAAAGAATTACACGTCACATTTTGCAATAAGGTTCTATAATATCAGATAGACAGAAGCATGTATAGATTCATGCATACATGAATAAATAATAAATGATCAAATTTAAAAAATTAAAAAGTCGTTTCTAATGGCACCATGCCCTTTTTTCTGTCATTTTCCCCCTCAATTCAGTGCCCAGACTCCCCCAACCCCCGCCTTGGAATCCTGTTTGCATTGTGCAGTTTTTTTTTGTAATTTCCCTTTCTCGGAGTTCACATCATGCAATTTTGACAGAATTTTAGGATTACGCTGTTAAAACATCAGTAAATTAGCAGTTTTCTGTATTTTGTTATTCATGTTTTTATTTTTCCTTGTTTATTTCTGCTTTTGGATTGCATCAAAGGACCTTGATCATTCTCCCGACAGCGTTTACACTTTATTCATTTAATTATTAGATTTTTTTGTAATTTTTTGCAATTAATCAAATTTTATATATATATATATATATATATATATATATATATATATATATATATATATATATATATATATATATATATATATATATACGCATACAAGTTCCGTCTGGTTCTTGAATCTGATTGGCTGATAGCCGTGCGATATTCTGCAAATATCAGCACTCGTTCAGCCTCCTCACCCTTGTGTGTTACTCCGCCCACATACATTGACAGCAGATCAATAAACTTAGTTTGACAAATATTGCAGCTGTTGGACAACATCATGTACTTATGAGGCTTTTACATTCGAGAATGTAGTTGTTTAGAGTGCAATTCTGCAGTTTATAAGGATAGTGCCTATTTTAATTATTTATTATTTCGGAGATCAGCCAGTCTGTCATACTGAGCAGAGCAAAGACGGTTACATAACAAGATGGCAACAGAGATCACAAGTCCTTAGGGAAGAACACGACTACAGCTGATCAAATCATTATAAAACAGGTAAGCGACATTAATTATTGTGAGAAATACTGTGAGATCTCTGTAGACTGATGGCATTTCATGCTGTTCAGCCTTTATATCTTAAAATGTGAGCAAAATCAGCTGTTTTGTCATCACTTTAGACATTACGCTAGAGAATCATTCAAACACTAGCTCTACAGTGACATTGGTGAGTTAGTAACGGTTTCTGCTGTTCTGAAATCAGCTGCAGATGTGAATGAATGGTGGAAGAAAGTAGTTCCTCATACAAAAGGGTTTTTAGACTCTCTGTGTTTGACTTTCTTTTTTATACTTAGAATTATGACGTCAAACTGTTGTATAAACGCAATATCACAGGAGTAGCAGTGCCATATGGTTGTATATCATCAGTGGTGGGACACTAAGCCAACGCACGCCTCCCACCACTGATGATATACAACCATATGGCACTGCTACTCCCACCAGTGCCGATATACAGCCATATCACACCTATATATATATATATATATATATATATATATATATATATATATTTCTAAAAAATTGTGATTGTGTAAATGTTTAACAGCGAGCCGTGTTTAATGCTGCAGTGGCGTATGAACATAAACATGTGTATCAACATAATTCAGGGCTAACTGTCTGAAATATAAGCAAAGGGACAAATATATTTGACCAAAGTGTGAAAAAAGTGCTTTTGCAAAGAATTAATATCACACTTAAAACCAGCCATTTTGGGGGATTTTATTAATGCATTTTTGAGGGGTCAAAATGAAACTGAATGTATTATGAGCATTAAAGAGAAACAAGTTTTGGTAACAATTTAGATTAACTGTCCGTTTCTTTATGCATTTACTAACATTAAGTATGAATAATCTTGTACAGGGCGGCACGGTGGCTCAGTGGTTAGCACTGTGGCCTCACAGCAGGAAGGTTGATGGTTCGAGCTCCGGTTGGCTCGGCGTTTCTGTGTGGAGTTTGCATGTTCTCCCAATGTTGTGCCAGGGTCATTTTTGACAGGAGTTAAATGAAAATCAATGTGCAAAAGGTCAACGGTCGACAACAGAGTGTAAAAAAGCAACACTTTAAAATAATGGTCCATTAGTTAATGTGTTTACTAACCTGAACAAACAACTCATAGTACATTTATTGCGGTATTTATTTACTTTGTTATCACGAGTTAATTTTAAGTTAAATGACGTTAGTTGATGAGGGGAAGAGAGAGAGAGGGGAAGGATCGCAAAGGACCTCGAGCCGGGAATCGAACTCGGGTCGCCGTGAGCACGTCAGTGCTATATGTCGGCACACATTACCACTAGGCCAGTGTTTCCCAACCCTGTTCCTGAAGGCACACCATCAGTCCACATTTTCAACCTCTCCCTAATCAAACACACCTGAATCAACTTATAACATCAGAAGAGACTCCAACACCTGAAGTTAATGGGTCAGATAACGGAGACATCCAAAATATGTACTGTTGGTGTGCCTCCAGGAACAGGGTTGGGAAACACTGCACTAGGCCATTGGTGCTGACCATTAACTAATGTTAACAAGCTTTGGGTTTTAATAATGCATTAGTATATGTTGAACTATGATTAATAAATAATAAAGTCCCTTATTTATCAGGGGTCACCACAGCGGAATGAACCGCCAACTGATCCAGCAGATGTTTTACACAGCGGATGCCCTTCCAGTCGCAACCCAGTACCGGGAAACACCTATACACACTCATTCACACACACATTCATACACTACGGCCAGTTTAGTACATCAATTCCCCTATAGCGCATGTGATTGGACTGTGGGGGGAACCGGAGCACCCGGAGGAAACCCACGCCAACACGGGGAGAACATGCAAACTCCACATGGAAATGCCAACTGACCCAGCTGGGACTCGAACCAGTGAACTTCTTGCTGTGAGGCCACAGTGGTAACCAATGAGCCACCATGTCACCCTTGGTTAAATTTGGTCCTATTAATTCAATTAAAAAAAAAATTAACCCAGCTGTTGGGTTAGTCCCTATTACACCAACAATTGGGTTGGAATAACCCAGCATTTTTTAGTGTTAATTCAGACTCAACATGTGACTTGCAGGTGTGCATATTGCGATATCAATGCTGAAACAATATATTGTGCAGCTCTCTCTCTCACACACACACACACACACACAATAAGAATCTTCTGCTTTAACCGTTATGAGTCCTGCTAACACGTTCTCCAAATCAGCAGGTGCTATTATCATGATAAAACACACCCTTTACTGTAGTGAGAGATGAGTGTTGTCCACTGAGTGAACACTGCTGAAATGCTGCACACTGATGAGGGAAAACCCAAACATTCACAGAGTGTGTGTGATGAAGATGAGCTTGTTTCTTCACGCAGAATAGATTTGAGGATTGAATTGAAATTGATCTGCTTTATTGTAGTGAAGGCAGGTCAGTTTGACCTGAAGGATGTAATGGTGTATACAGAATTACAGACAACAGCAGGATTAAAACACTGAACAGTTGCTTAGAGTGGTGTCAGGAACAGTTTAACTGAAGAAATTGCTCAAAGTGCACGGTAAAGCATTAACAACTCAGAGTCTTGAAGATTTTAGAGAGTATTTAGAGCTTCAGAGTCGTTTGTTCAGAGAATCACTGATCATCAAACGACTCTTCTGAATCTTCAGCCTGTGGAAATCTCCCATGATGCTCCGTTTCGCTTCAGCTCCTCTCGCTGTTCGCTGGAGATGTGGATTTCTACCGTGCTCGACTCTGAATCTGTGAGATACGACGGAGAAATATAGTTAATTCCAGCCTTGAAACTGGACTTTAGATCCATCTAATGACAATTGTTTCTAATCACTTTTGATTTCTTATCATGCTCCTGCTCTACAAATATCGGGAAATGAGCAGTTTTCCATGTTTTGTGATTGATGTTTTTATTTTTCCCTGTTTATTTCTGCTATTGAATTGCATTATGCGATCTTAATCTGTCTTCCAATAACTTTTAACCTTGATAAAGTTGTAAAAAGTGACTTTTATTGTCATGTGTAAGAGTTTGCAGTGCTATATTGTCTGGGCTGGTGTTGTATATTACGCTACAGAAGCCTTGTAATAAACTCAGGGTTCACACGGTTATGGAAAACCTGGAAAAGTCGTGTAATTTTGACATGGACATTTCCAGGCCGGGAAAACTTTTGGAAAAGCAGAAAAGCCCACAAAGTTTTGGAAAAGTCATGAAAATTAGTTTAATATTTTTATTTTAATATTTATAACTTTTTTTTTGATTATTTATCCCGCAAAGTTCCCCAATTCTTTATTACACTGGTCTACAAACATCCGAAGGCCAACAAGCTTGAGGCAGTAACTATAATTGTCAAACTTGTTCATCATCTGCCCGGATGCTCCACATTTTATACTTTTAATTCATTTTAATTCTTGCGAACTCAAAAAGCATTTGAGTCCCTTTTATCAGTGTGTGAGTTCTCCAACCAGATACGGTAAAGCTTTGGACTTAAGTTTTGGGTCTATAAAAGGTGCCTATACACCATGGCTCGTCTTGGCTCATCTGACCATAGTTTATACACTGTATAATAACACACTGCCTTACTCAATTTTTTGCTCAACAGGTTCTCCACAGGGATGTGCTTTATCACCACTATTGTTTGTACTTTACACTAATGACTGTCAGAGTAAATTTGAATCCAGGTGTATAATTAAGTATGCTGATGATTCTGCCATCGTCAGTCTTCTGCATGATCATGAGTAGGGCCAGACGTAATCTGTGGATGTTTTTTGTTAAATTTTGGTAAATATCTGCAGATTTCTGCTGAATTATTTTGGGAGTATCATAACTAAAACCTTAATATATGAAATAAAAAATAATACCTTTTTAACTTGTATTTAATGTTTAAAATGCAAATCCAATTAGATTCAGTTTATTTAGTAAACAAAGCAAGTCTCTCACACTGCACTGTACTTAAATCAGTTCAACATGTTCATATTAGTCAATAATATTACAGTAATTAATTTAACAACTGAATAAATATAGATTTACACACATTTACTCCAGTAAATAAACAGAATTAATGATAGGCTGAAAATCTGCGCACGCAGATTCTGTGTGGCCCTAGTCATGGCCCAGTGTTGGACAACCTAATATCTGAAAAACTAAAGAGATGCTGATTGATTTAGCCGTTGCTCTCTTTCTAATGCTACTACTACCACTATAAACGGTACTGTTGTTGAGACAGTGGGTGAGTATAAATGCCTAGGCACTGTCCTGGATGATAAACAGAACTTTGAGGCCAACACTGATTTTATCTGTAAAAAGGCAAATCAAAGACCGATCTACTCGAGAAAGCTGAAGGGATTTCATGTAGAGAGGCCTCTTCTTAGGATATTTTATTCTTCTTTTATTGAGTCTCTTTTAATTTTGCTGGTTTGGTAATCTGAGGGTGACTAGTATAAACAGACTTTAAAAATAGTTCATCCATCTCAAAAGATCTTGAGCATAAATATTAATAATAATGGACGTGTGTATGAGGAGAGAGTCATAAAGAAGGCTAGGCCCATTTTAGCAGATGAGAACCACTCACTTTATTTCAAGTTTTGCCTCCTGCCATTAGGCAGAAGGTATACTTATTCTAGACGGGCAAGGCCCAACAGATATTTCCATTCATTTGTTCCAACTGCAGTTGGGTTACTAAAGCTTTAAGTAGTTTTTTTTTTATTGTTTACTGTAATTTCTATGTTGTTGAGTGGGACTTGTTGATGTTAACTGTCGGCTGTTGCTGTAAACCTAATGCTTTTCCAGGCAACGTTTCTCCAATCTTCTATTGTCCAGTTTTGGTGAGCCTGTGTGAATTGTAGCCTCAGAAGTGTTTGCTGACCCTTATGCAATTTGTGTTTGAATGGTGGATTTGGGAATTCATAGTTTGACAGGACAGACTAGACCAGGGATGGGCAAACTTGATCCTGGAGGGCCGGTGTCCCTGCATAGTTTTGCTCCAACCCTAATCAAACACACCTGCTTGTAGCTTTCTAGTGATCTTGAAGACACTAATTAGGGTGTTCAGGTGTGTTTGATTAGTGTTGGAGCAAAACTCTGCAGGGACACCGGCCCTCGAGGATCAAGTTTGCCCATGCCTGGACTAGACTGTACCTTGTGTTAATTTCTTACGGATTTCAAAACCAGAGAACATTTGTTTTCAGGTCTAGTTGGTTCATTTAAAAGTAGAGATTTACTTGTATTTATTTCTGTTGATTTATTTCTGATGTTTCTCGACCCCAGATTTTTCATATGAATGAAGCTGCAGAAACCGTTTTAAAAACACACGTCTGGACTGATCCCCTCCCCATCAGTCTATAGCGAGTGATAACTGGCTCCTTTATAAAAGATGGGCCTTCTGCAGACATATTGACCATTATATTTTCCCAATCAAAAACTAAATGAGTGAAACATCTTTTAACTGACACACACAAATACGAGCACATCACCCCGGTTTTATCTTCTCTTCACTGGCTGCCCGCGCATTTCAGGATCTCTTTTAAGTTACTTTCATTTGTTTTTAAGTGTCTTCACTCTCAGAAATAAAGGTACAGGAGATGTCACTGGGGCAGTACCTTTTCAAAAGATACATAATTATACCCAAAGGGTCCATAGTGGTACCTCGAAGGTGGTTATCAGTGTCCAAATGTACCTAAAAAGTACCTTTGAGGTACCATTATGGACCCTTCAGGTACAAATATGTACCTTTTAAAAAGGTACTGCCCCAGTGACAGCTCCTGTACCTTTATTTCTGAGAGTGTGAATTGTGCTGCACCTCTTTACCTCTCTCTGAGCTTCTCTGTCCCTACACACCTTCTAGTTCACTCAGGTCAGCTGTACACCTAATGCTCTTCCGGGACAATAAAGACATTCAAATCTAAAATTGCGACGTGAATACAAGTTAACCAGAGGATTTAACCTGTTTATATGGACTGATTGGGGGGTATTTTGTAGAGGAGTGAATCTCCAATAATATATAACAAATAAATGACAAGCAGAGATGAATAAAATACAGCAAAGATAAAAGTGAATGATAGTGTTCAGGTATTCACTGTTCTGGTACAGATAATCAACACTACAGAGTCTTCATTCTATATTATTTAATCTTCATTAAAGTTTTTATTAATAAAGTCAGCTTCATTAATAAAACTTTATTATTAATAAATGACTTGTGGCCGGATGTTTTACACTGAAATATTGAAATGTTCACGCAGTCACAGCCCTTAAAGCAGGGGTCACCAATCTCGGTCCAGAAGGGCCGGTGGCCCTGCAGGGTTTAGCTCCAACTTGCCTCAACACACCTGCCTGGATGTTTCAAATATACCTAGTAAGACCTTGATTAGCTTGTTCAGGTGTGTTTGATTAGGGTTGGAGCTAAAATCTGCAGGACACCGACCCTCCAGGAACAAGTTTGGTGACCCCTGCCTTAAAGGGACAGTTCACTCAAAGATTAAAATGTACCCACTATTTACTCACCCTTCACTTCTTTCAGTAGTATAGGAGTTATTCAATGATCTTTTTGTGTTCAATTTTAATAATGTTTGAAAGAAGTGAAGGGTGTATGGCAGGGGTGTCCAAACTCGGTCCTGGAGGGCCGGTGTCCTGCAGATTTTAGCTCCAGCTTGCCTCAACACACCTGCATGGATGTTTCTAGAAAGCCTAATAAGAGCTTGATTAGCTAGCCCAGCTGTGTCTGATTGGGGTTGGAACTAAACTTTGCAGGACACCGGCCCTCCAGGACCGAGTTTGGACATGCCTGGTGTATAGTAAGTAATTTATGGGCGATCTCTTTAAAAACACATGCAGACGATAAACTTTTACTCCATTATGATTAAACTATAATCCCAATTTAACATTGGATAACCTGTGATGTGACTATTGCGGTATCGATGCTGAAATGATATATTGTGCAGCCCTAACTTTAATATAGCTTAGTTGTCTTTACTTCTTTTCTATCCTTGCTAACATGCTGTCATTATTAGCGCTGTTAAAGCATGATCGAATTTTACAGAAATATAAAAATACATTCAAACTCAATAGATTGTTATGCTGTAATGAATTCGAACATGCATTGTTTTTCTTATTATTTACCAGGTATATGGAGACATTACATGAATCAATAGCTCATGAAAATTGACTTGAGAGTTCTGGAAAAGTCTTGTAATTGTGGTAGTAGAAATGTGTATGAAGGCTGTAAACTGCAGCACGTTTTTTATTCCGACTTATAATGTAATATCTAGAGAAATAAGTCGGTATATTATCTCAAACGACTCAAATGTCAATAAAAGTCTCTTTGTTGAACTGTAGAGTTGAATTTTCCACATCAGAAGTGGACAGAGCGGAGATCAACATCCCATAATGCAGTTCACCACCACTGATAAACAAAAACACTCAAAATAGCATTAACAGATCTTATTTTACAGTGCAAATCTCTTCCAGTTGTCATCAGGAATGCAAAGTTTAAATCTTTACTGTTTAGGATTGCTTTTAATCTGTTTAATATGATCTGTTTTTATTGTTCTACCTCTTATGCATGTTGTCTTGATTTGCATGTAAAGCGCTTTTAAGGAAGTAACTTAAGCGTGCTATATAAAATGAATGTGTTATTACGGTTATGTTTTGCTGAAACGCATTACAAAGAAGTTTAAAGTCGCTGTAAGATCAAACTTAATGTTAGTATCAGTGTTCGTCTTAAAGGGACAGTTCATCCAAAAATTTGACGCATTGCTTGTCACTGGAATCTTGTCACGTCTTTTTAAGACATGCTGTAAGCCAGGGGTGTCCAAACTCGGTCCTGGAGGGCCGCTGTCCTGCATAGTTTATCTCCAACTTCCTTCAACACACCTGCCTAGAAGTTTCTAGAACTCCTAGAAAGAGCTTGATTAGCTGGTTCAGGTGTGTTTAATTGGGTTTGGAACTAAAATATGCAGGACACCGGCCCTCCAGGATCGAGTTTGGACACCTGTGCTGTAAGCGAACTGTATATTAGTAATGAAGTGTTCATTTATTCATTAAATAACATTAAACTTGTCGGCGCCAGTAGTGTAGTGGTTAGTGCGTCGACACATGATCTCCGGTGCTCACAGCGAGCCGAGTTCGATTCCTGCCTCGTGGTCTTATGCCAATCCTTCCGCTCTCTGTTCTCCACCCTTTCCTGTCAACACTCTCTACTTTCCTATCAATTAAAGGTGAAAACCCCGAAAAAATAACTACTAAAAAAAAATAATAGTAACATTAAACTTACACCGACTGGATTCATCTCTGGACGCCATCTTGTGGTCATACTGGGAAATTCATTCAGTTTCAAACTTTCACAGTGCATTATGGGTATTCACTGGTTGTACACTTGTTAGAGGACACACTAGCTGCATCCGAAATCGCACACTTGTCTACTGTATTGACCTTACGCTTCGTGTACGAGCAGGCGCAGACATTTGAATCTCTTCAGCTCGACTTCTCATTCACTTCCATTGATTTCTAGACGTTTAAAATGGCTGGTTCTGCTGCTTGATGTTGCAGACTGATGTTTTCTTATTGGATTACTCTGCTTTGTCTGTATAGTCATGGACACACTTGTTTGTAGAGCGAGTAGTTTGACCGTTATTTATTATTTCTTATCATTTCTCCCATAGGAAACTGAATCGGAAGTTCTAAAACAATCGTTAAAGCAAGCGCACTTCCGCATTGAAGAATAAGGTCAATAGTATGTGAAAAACAGTACACGAGCTGCGTAGTATGTCCGAATTTATAGTATTGTTAAAACAGCATGCCAGCAGTAATCAGGGGCCTCATGTACAAAGATTTGCATTGAATTCATACTAAAACATTGTGTACGGACGAAGCTGTAAATGTGTGTACGCAGTGTTTCATACATCTGAATTTTATACTGCGTACGCACATTTACAGCTTTGTCCGTACACAGTTTTAGTATGCGAAATCCCACGCATATTCTCTTTGTACATCCGAATTAACATGAAACTGAGCGCACGTGCACGAGCGCAAAACCCCTGCCTCACTCCTCCCCCTTATAAATATGGTAATGACTCCACTTTGGCAAAACCAAATGAAAAAGCAACGGCAAAAGCATGCAAAAAGAGAAACTTGACAGAATGTGAATTGGAGGTGCTGCTATCAGAGGTAGACCGGAGAATAAGGGTGTTATTTGTAAGATTGTCCTCCAGAATTAATAACAAAAGAAAACTATAGTGTGTGAGAGAGTTTAGCTGATGCGGTTAACACAGCAGGGTCTGAACATCGCACTGTGAAGGAATTAATAAAGAAATGGTCCGATGTAAAGGTGCAGGTTAAGAGGAGAACAGCGGCGCATCGTCAAAGTGTGGAGCGAACAGGCGGAGGAACAGGGGATGCTGAACTAACACCCTTTGAGGAGAGAGTTGCCTCAGTTGTGGGCTTGTTGTGTCACTTCACTGTCTGGAGTAGTATCCGTGTCTGTGGGAGACACAGATGCATTACAGGAACACTTTGTTAGGGCGGGATAGCAGCACCCCTCCACTCTTATCAGGGCAGCACCACCGGTATTTCAGCTGCCCAATCGCCCGCTCTACAGCTGACCGAGTGTCTGCCATCTTGGAGCCTCATGCCGACCATGCTGTTTGTGAGGGTGAATGAATCATGTGTTGACCAAGGCCACCTCACTACAATATGTGTTAAGCGCATTTGAGCATCACATATTATCTGCACATTTATTGAATGGAAATGTTTCCGATTGACGTATGCAGATTCATCTTCAGACGGCGCCTTTATAGCAATGTACATGCAGTCGATCGCTCTGATTACATTGGGAAAACCGGCGATCGCTGCAAATTGCGCTTTAATGTTTGGCTGGTCAACAGCATGGTATGAAAACCTGATATACCTGCTACACATGTGGATGATCCTGTACCATACAGCTGGCATTGCACGGCTCAAAGATACTTTGTAGTGTGCAGTTTAACATAATGGCCTCTAGGAGTCGCCAATGGAAATAAAACAAACACACACAAGAAACACACATACGCCAGACGTGAAGTTGGCGCGGACTAACGCACATTCTCACCTTAATTTCATCAGTAAATCCCAACGTGAGCGTGAAACCTGCTGTACAGATTTTGTGCATTTGTGTTGATACATGAGGCCCCAGGTGAACTACTACTTCTGGAGATATTCTGAAGTGTGCATAAAATGCCACGCTATCCCATGGTGCAATGCAAGAGAATTCATGAATAGCAATGACAGACATCCTGCAAATGCATAGAGACTCCCGGATGCCCACAAACAAATGATAATCTCCCGGAAATCGCACATCTCCCGCCTCGTCCTCAAATATGTCCTGCATCCCTCCCTGCTCTTCAGATACGTTCCGCACATATCCCCCCCACCCCCTGCTCTTCAGATATGTCGCGAAAACTCCCGCAACATCCCGCAAATCACCTCTGTCTCACCCGGAAATGACTTCCCAACTTGGTATGACTGCAATGAAGCGACACAGATGACTCTACGTCCCAATTTAATGCATACTACTCATTCATACTACATAGAATGCCCTTTCCTAATGGTCGTCTAGTAAATCTGCATTCAAATGTAGCACCTACTCGAAGATTAGCTGATTTTGGACGCAGCCACTGTGGTAGCTTTGTTATTGTAGTGTATTGTGTTTTTTTATATCCACTAATGTGTATACAGCCAAGATTTCAACTCACTGCAGCGCGCAATCATTCATGAAATCAAAATACTACAGGACAGACATGCGCTACGAATGAGCACTGACACATAGATGACATCGGTTTCGTCACTGCGCTACAGGCTGCAGCTAAACAATTCACCAATTTCAACTTTCTTGATGTCTGTCGTTGATAGTTAGCTTATAGGGAGGGCCAGCTATGCCTAAGCCGCTGCTTAGGGCCCCGCCACCACTAGGGGGCCCCCCGCAACCCACAAGTGATGTTAGCCGCTTCCTCGCTATTTAATTGCATTTTACAATTATCTTCAATGACAGAGCTTTAGCACTTAAATATTTATAAAAATGTAAATTTAACGATTTTATTAAGGTTGAAACAGGATTCGTGTGTCATGTGATCAACAGGAAGCTCGCAGCGTTTCTCATATGCGTTCTGTGTTCTCATGGTTCAAGTTTGTTCTCCCAAGGTAACCTGCAAGACCAACCGGTCAACACTAGAACACGAATCTGTTCACAAACACAGCCACTATGGCAATTGCTTCATCGCCCCGTTATATACCTGATTTATTTTAGAAACTGACCGTGGAAATGAAACGAAACTATTGTTATTCTTCAGGCGTAGTAAACTGAGGAGAGACAAGCACAAAATCCTTTTTAACATCGCATTCAAGTGCTATTGATGATGTTAAAAACAACCTAATAGCACAGTTATTGAAATCAAATATGTGTCTGCAATTACAGATTAATAAACGTTGTCTATTTATTTGAAATGCTTTATTTTTTCCTGGTTTTGCAGACCCGCTTTTTAGTCTAAAACACATTTGACTGACATGCAATAGTACTGAAGTGTCTTTCACTGACATATTTTGCACACGGGCAATATTTTTCCTGAGACATGTTCATAAAAGTTACGTGCTAATTGAATTTGAACTGCAGCAGATCGTCTTGACCATGTCCACCTGCCTAAATGCACTGAATTGCTGCCATGTGATTGGCTGATTCCATGTGATTGGCTGATTCCATGTGATTGGCTGATTCCATGTGATTGGCTGATTCCATATGATTGGCTGATTCCATGTGATTGGCACTCCTGTTAACCAGGAGTGGAACAGCTGTACCTAATAAAGTGGCCAGTTAGTGTACATAAAGTAAATAGGAATATTATAAATTATAAATGCACGAACACATCAAATGTGAAATATAGTATTATTTTTGCCATGTAATCTGCTAAAATCTTAATGACTGTTAATATGTTATTGTCCAATTATGATCCAACAAATGATTGAAATGACATGCATCTACAGTGTTTTCACACATTGTACCGTTAATATGAGTGCATTTAGTTTTAATAATAAGCAATATACATAATATCTTAGTGTACCTACCATATTTCTGATATTTTTAAGAGCAAAATACGAACACTAATTATTTTTCTGAATGTGATGCTAAGAAATGATTCAGATTAATGTGAAAACACTGAATATGAAATCAACGACAGAAGACATAGATGTATTCCTCCTCGCTTGGTAAGTCTGTTTATTTGCCATTCATAACTGTATATGATGATATTGTTCTGTTTTTAGTTTTCTTTTATTGTTTCTGTGTGAAACATTGGACAGAACAGAACTGATATATGAAATCTACATCAGCAGATCCGCTTTGTTTGTGTTTACACTGCCAGTCACTGAAGGTCTCTACTCATAATAAAATTACATTTATATTAGTGCTGAAATTAATTGTGATTAATCACATCCACAAGTGTTTTGACACTTATTTAATATGTATTTGTGTATAAACCAGCTGTTTAAACACAAATACATGTATTCTGGTAAACTCTAAACACTCAAATAAATGTGATGATCATTTTATTCAGATTTATATATATATAAATACAGCATTTATTCACATTTGAGTGTGTTTATGCACTGTATTTTTATATTTATGCAGGTTAATTTGATGCATTTTCCTTTTTAGTATTTAAAAATGAGCCTAAATGATCACTTTTACTGAATTTAATGTGCCCTTGAATTAATGATTAATTTCTTAATCTTAAAATGATCAGAAAATTTTAATATAACTCTTGATCATCAAATCCTTGAATTGAAATGATTTCTGAATAACGTGACACTGAAGACTGCAAAAAAAAAGACTTTTTCACATAAATAATTTAAATGTACAAATAGAATAAGCACTGTTTTGCATTACAGTAATCTTTTGCATCTTTACAGTAATTTTGACTAAATATATGCAGCTTTCGTGTTTAAAAGAGACGTTATTTCATAATTAATTTTTATTTTTTAATAAACCAGCAGTGCATATTCTGTTAATTTCTGAACATTACAGTCCCTCATATGAATGCGTTATAATATGATATTTCACAAACAATAACCCGCTTTGAATTTTGAATATTATTTAGCAATTTAAAATAGACTCTTTTATTATTATTATTATTTTATAAACCAGCCGTGCGTATTCTACAGCAGTCCCTCAAATGAATGTGATGATTATTTTATTCAGATTAACACACACAGACACATACATATATATATATATATATATATATATATATATATATATATATATATATATATATAATCTTGACATTTGAGTGGTTTTATTTGCTATATTCTGCTGTTGTGCAAGTCATCATCTTATACTGATATAATATGATGAAAAAATATCTGATTATTGATAGATTCCTATTTATATTGCTTTTATACATTTATTTTTCAGGATTGAAAAATGAGCCTGGTGTCACGGTGGCTCAGTGGTTAGCACTGTGGCCTCACAGCACGACAGTCGCTGGTTCAAGCCCCGGCTGGGTCAGTTGGCGTTTCTGTGTGGAGTTTGCATGTTCTCCTCGTGTTGGTGTGGGTTTTCTCCGGGTGCTCCGGTTTCCCCCACAGTCCAAACACATGCGCTATAGGGGAATTGTTCAACTAAATTAGCTGTAGTGTATTAGTGTGTGTGAATGAGTGTGTATGGATGTTTCCCAGTACTGGGTTGCAGCTGGAAGAGCATACGCTACGTAAAACATATGTTGGAAAAGTTAGCGGTTCATTCCACTGTGGCGACCACTGATTATTAAAGGGACTAAGCTGAAGGAAAATGAATGAATGAATGTCTGAACACTCCAGTTCCTCAAATAAATGTGTGTGTGTATATATGTATATATATATATATACACACACACAAATATACGAGATGACGAGATGGCGAGATGGCGGCGCGTTCGGTTCGCGAGGCTCAGTGTCTCTCCAGTTTCTGCAATTTTGCAGTATTATTCCTGCTCATTTCGGGTCTGTTCGTGCAGAACAGCAGTGCCTTTACATCGTACACCCGACAGGACATCTTGGATATTGGATTGTGCATTCCGGACAGTTTTATTAACAATCTTCGACTCATCCCTGAGATCGCCAGAACACCCGGGCCGAAGAGCCCTGCCCGGCCGGGCGGAAGTGCTCGGAGGCGGCGCAGAGAACGTAAACAAAGACGGGGGAAGCGCGGCGGGCTAAGAGCTAAGCTAAAGCGAACACCACACCGGCTCTCTTTACCCAGCATCTTTCTCGCCAATGTACGATCACTGGTGAACAAAATGGATGAGATTCGACTGCGCATCAACCACAGCAAAAGATTATGGAACTGTAATGTCATGATTTTCACAGAAACATGGCTAAACAGCGGGATACCAGACAACGCTATATCGCTAACGGAGCATCAAACATTCCGAGCAGACAGAACGGCGGATGACTCCGGTAAGACCAGAGGCGGAGGATTATGCATTTATATTAACAAAGCTTGGTGCACAAACTCTGTCGTCGTTGGGAGACATTGCTCTGTTAACCTGGAATTTCTAATGGTTAAATGTAGACCGTTTTATCTGCAACGGGAGTTCACATCCACCATAATAACTGCCGCTTATATCCCTCCCGACGCTGATGCCAAGCTCGCTATGAATAAACTTCATGCAGCCATCAGCAAACAACAGACTGCTCACCCGGAGGCTGCTTTTATTGTTGCGGGGGATTTTAATCACTCAAACTTAAAGACAGTGCTCCCCAAATTCCATCAAAACATTTTCTGCCACACAAGGGGAAACAAAACTTTAGACCAAGTTTACACAAACATGGCTGAAGCATATGCTGTGACCCCCCTCCCCCACTTGGGTCAATCAGACCACCTTTGTCTGTTTCTCACCCCCAAGTACTCACCCATCGTCAACCGTGTGAAGCCATCAGTAAGGACCATCAAAGTGTGGCCAGCGGGGGTGGACTCCACACTCCAGGACAGGTTTGAACACACAGACTGGAGTATGTTTGCTTCCCAGGCCACATGTGGCTCTCACACAGACATTGACAGTTACACTTTCTCTGTTCTGGAATATATCAACACCACCATAGACAGTGTTACAACCCAGAAACAGATCACCACATACCCAAATCAAAAGCCATGGATGAACAAGGAGGTGCGCCTCCTGCTGAAGGCACGCAACACTGCATTCAGATCAGGGGATGCACAGGCCTACAGCACTTCCAGGGCTAATCTGAAGAGGGGCATCAAAAAGGCCAAGCACTGCTACAAGCTAAAGCTAGAGGAACACTTTTCCAACTCTGATCCTCGGCGCATGTGGCAGGGCATCCAGGCCATCAGCAACTACAAACCCAGCCAGTCCACCCCCACAGCCACAAATGTCTCCTTCCTGAACGAGCTAAATGACTTTTATGCCCGCTTTGAAAGAGACAATACAGAACCCTACACCAGGAACACTACCTCAACCGACCACTCACCTATCACACTCACCTCCTCAGAAGTCTACACCGCACTGAGTCGGATCAATGTGCGTAAGGCTGCTGGACCAGACGGTATCCCTGGGCGCGTCCTCAAAGCATGTGCAGAACAGCTCGCTGGGGTATTCACAGACATTTTCAACCTGTCGCTTAACCTAGCAACTGTGCCAACATGCTTTAAAACCACCTCTATTGTGCCAGTGCCCAAACACTCCAGCCCAACATGCCTGAATGACTACCGCCCTGTAGCACTCACACCCATCATCATGAAGTGCTTCGAGCGGTTGGTCCTGGCACATCTGAAAGACTCTCTGCCATCCACACTGGACCCACATCAGTTTGCCTACCGTGGCAACAGGAGCACAGAAGATGCCGTCTCCATAGCACTGCACTCTGTCCTCACACACCTGGACAATAAAAACACTTATGCACGAATGCTGTTTGTTGACTTCAGCTCAGCATTCAACACTGTCATACCCTCTAAGCTAATGATCAAACTTAGAGACCTGGATATCAACACGTCTCTCTGCAACTGGGTTATGGACTTTCTGACTAACAGACCTCAGAATGTTAGATCAGGCCACATCTGCTCCACCACCGTCACACTCAACACTGGTGTACCACAGGGCTGCGTGCTGAGCCCCTTCCTCTACTCCCTTTTTACCATCGACTGTAGGCCTGTGAACAGATCCAACACCATCATCAAATTTGCAGATGACACCACAGTGATTGGTCTAATCAGCAATAATGATGAGACTGCCTACAGGGAGGAGATACAGCATCTGGCCACTTGGTGCACCGACAATAATCTGCTCCTTAACACCAGCAAGACCAAGGAGCTCATTGTGGACTTCAGGAAGGGACGAACAGGCTCACATGATCCCATCCACATTAATGGGATGGCCGTGGAGCCTGTCTCATCCTTCAAGTTCCTGGGTACCCACATCTCTAAGGACCTTTCCTGGACCACCAACACCTCCAGCCTGGTCAAGAAGGCTCACCAGTGCCTATTCTTCTTGAGGCAACTTAAGAAGAACCAGCTTTCATCAGCCGTCCTGGTGAACTTCTACCGCTGCACAATAGAAAGCATCCTGACCAACTGCGTCACAGTCTGGTATGGAAGCTGCTCTGTTGCTGAGCGAAAGGCACTGCAGCGGGTGGTGAATACTGCCCAACGCATCACAGGGACTACACTGCCAGCCATTGAGGACATCCAGAAGAAACACTGTCTGCGCCGAGCACGCAGTATTCTTAAGGACACCTCTCACCCTGCTCACAGACTGTTTTCTCTCCTGCCTGCCGGCAGGCGCTTCAGGCTCCCCCGGACAAAAACCAGCAGACTGAGGAACAGCTTTTTCCCCAGAGCTGTCTTCCTTTTGAACTCTGCCCCTCACTGACTCTTTTGCCCCTCCAATACACCCCCCACACTCCTCTAACTTATACTCCTCACAATCACTGCACTATTTAACATTTGCACATTTAAAGTTTGCACATATTCATTGCACTGATTCACTTATTTGAACTGGACATACCCACTGCACATGGACATTTGTAATTATGTTTATCTATCTGCACACTTCTGCTATTAATAGCATCCTGTACATATATTCATTTATTGTAAATCTGTTCATAGCTAATACAACCTTTATATAATGTTGATAGTACATCCATCTGTAAATATCACCATAGTTTTTCTATAACTGCACTTTATAACTTATACCTGTATCCTGCACTTGCTGCTATTGCACTGCTGGTTAGACCTAAACTGCATTTCGTTGCCTTGTACTTGTACATGTGTAATGACAATAAAGTTGAATCTAATCTAATCTAATCTAATATATACTACACTGAACTACACTGTTCCTATTTACTGTGACCTTCTATGTGAAGCTGCTTTGACACAATCTACATTGTATAAGCGCTATACAAATAAAGGTGAATTGAATTGAATATATATATATATATATATATATATATATATATATATATATATATATATATATATATATATATATATTATTACTATATTATTATTATTATATATATATATGTGTGTATATATAAATACAGCTTATGTTGACATTTGAGTGGTTTTGTTTGCTATATTCTGCAGGTATGTCTTTGACAGCGTCCTACACCTACATTTTTCTGAAGGTTTAAAGCGACAGTTCACTCCAAAATGTTTAATTTACTCACTCTTTACTCTCCATCAAGCGGTTCCAAACTTTTACAAGTTAGTTTTTTTCTTTTGAACACAAAAGAAGATATTTTGAAAAATGCTGTAAACCTGTAACCATTGACTTCTATTGTAGGAAAAAACACACATGATATGGAAGTCAATGGTTACAAGTTTCCAACATATTTCAAAGTATCTTCATTTGTGCTCAACAGAAGAAATTCAAACAGGTTTGTAAGTTTTTGTTAGTTTTTATAAAGCAGCAGTGCATATTCTGTTAATGTTGATCATTTTATTGAGATTCACATATATATAAATACAGCTTTTCTTCACATTTGAGTGTTTGTATGTGCTATATTGATTGTGCAGGTCATCAGTGTGTCCTCAGCATCACCAGCCCATGTAAACGGGTGTGTTTTTCGGCTCCGTCTGCACTCCGTTACCTTCAGAAAGCACACTGATGGCGTCCGACGGCTGCTGGCCTCCGTTTGCGCTCAGGTTTTTCTTGATCTCCTGCACGTGGCTCTGGTAAATCAGAGAGGATCCGACTGCAGGAGTGAATCCTCCAGCCAGAGATGTGGAGGCCGAGTCCCAGGGCAGCTCACGGCGTCTATGCCGACTGAAGTCCAGATCCAGACCCGTCCAGCCGTGAAACGCCAGTGTGTTCAGAAAGCCCTGCATGGGGTTCAGGATGCCCTGCACACAATTTTAAAGCAAGGTAAGTTCATTTATATACAGTTGAAATCAATTATTCGCCCTCCTGTGAATATTTTCTTTCTCAAATATTTCCCAAATGATGTTGAACAGATTCAGGAAATGTTCACAGTATTTCCTATAATGTTTTTTTTCTTCTGGAGAAAGTCTTATTTGTTTTATTTCGGCTAGAATAAAAGCAGTTTTTAAACCCATTTTAAGGTCAATATTATTAGCCCCCTTAAGCAATATTAGTTTTAGTTTGTCTCCAGTACAAACCACTGTTATAGTATAGCTCCTTTCACACATACAGACCTTTCCGGAAAATTACCGGCAATTTTCCGTAAAGGTCTGTATGTGTGAACAGACCCTTTTTGGAAATACCGGTACATTCGTTCCGGCTATTTTCCGGAAGGAGAAGTTGTAACGTTACCGGTAATTTTCCGGAATGCTGCGCTGTGTGAACGCAGAAGGAAGATTGCTGGAAAAAGCGCGTGCACGTCTAGAACGTGCTGACGTGGACGTCTGATTTAGCCAATCAGAACACTGAGACGCATTCACGTCCGTGCGGTTTATGGAAATAAAAGCCTTTGAATATTTTCCCAGACATATTTAACTGCTAGAAGATAGTCAGATAACGTTTATATGTTCATCTTAATGCCAACAGTGTTAGTCGGATAACGTTTATATGTTCATCTTAATGCCAACAGTGTAAATAATTATGGATAAGTTGCTTATGATAAGCCGTTGTTTGTTTACCTTCAAGCTCTGCTTCCTTCAGTTGCTTGACGAGTCGCGTGTGCCCGTGAAGCAGCCGGTGAGCGCCAGCACACACACATATCATCTACATCTGGACATGTGAAAGTGTTGCTCTATATGTTTTCATCAAACTTGTTCACAACACTGGTCCATCCACAGAGTTTGTAATGTAGTCAACTGTTTACAAATACAGGCCCAGCCGTTTAGAGCTCATTTCTGGTTGATGCGAGAATTTACCGGTGTTTTGGACTGGATGTGTGAATGGTCTTTTCCGGAAAAGTTTTATAACGTCCTCACCTGTGTGAACAGCGCTTTTTTAATTTACCGGTAAAGTCCTGCCGTAAATTTTCCAGATATTTACTGGTATCACTGTGTGAAAGGGGCTAATGACTTGCCTAATTACCCTAACTTTACCCTAATTAACCTAGTTAAGCCTTTAAATGTCACTTTAAGCTGAATACTAGTATCTTGAAGAATATCTAGTCTAATATTATGTGCTGTCATCAGTTATTAGAGATGAGTTATTAAAACTATTATGTTTAGAAATGTGTTGAAAAAATCTGCTCTCTGTTAAACAGAAATTGTGGAAAATATACTGGGGGCTAATAATTCAGTAGAGCTAATAATGACCTACTGTATACTGTGCAAAATAAAATCCTGTGGAAAAATTGGCATCTGTTGTTACCAGAATTTTATTGTTAAAAATACAGTAGAAACCATAATAAAATGTCCTAACTGTAAACTTTATAGTGAAAAAATGGCAGCTGTGGTTGCTCTAACTTCACGGTTAAAAATAACGGTATAAAATAATTGTCTATATTTTACAGTAAACTTCTGTGAAGTAAAATTTACTGTGAAGCTGCAGCTCTGGTTGCCAGCATTTTACTGTTAAAATACAGTATAAGTTTAAAATAATAATTTTTATGGTAAACTACTGTAATTAATTTATACACTGTTAAAAAAATCTGTAAAATTTATGGTGAATAAAACGGCATCTATTACCTATTGTTGTTACCTATTGTTTACCCTATTTCATTATTGGAGAAAAAAACGGTAGAATTTATGGTGAAAAAAGGGCAACTGTGGTTGCCAGAACTCTACCGTTAAAAATACAGTAGAAACTGTAAAATAATGTTTGAAATTTTACGGTAAACATCCGTATTTCATTAATGTATACACTGCAAAAACAAATCTGTAAAATTTACAGTGAACAATAGGCAGCTGTGGTTGCCAGAACTTACAACAGTAAAAAATCGTAAAATATTGTTAGAAATTTTACTGTCAACTACCACATTTCACTCATTCATATGCTGCAAAAAATGTGTAAAATTCATGGTGAAAACATGGCAGCTGTGTTTGCGCAAACTTTACCATTAAAATAATGTCAAAATCTGTTAAATCATTTTCCAAATTTTACGGTAAACCACCGTATCTCTTTACTGAAAAAAATCTGTAAAATGTTCTGGATGCAGACATGAGCGCGTGTCTGCAGAGCGAGTTTTTTCCACCGCATCTATCATGGATCAGCTGTGATCGCCACTGCGGTTTAAGCTGTGGTCACACTTGACTTTTCTTCCCATAGACTTGCATTCATACGTACGCGAATGCGTCAGACCGGAAACGCGGGGTCATGCGTTAAGTTTCGCAAGTTGGTGCGGTGCAAAGTTCAAGCTTGGTGAACTCTGACCTGCGAAATCGCATCACTTGACTGCGTGAGACCAATCGAGGATCAAAACAGGACCTCTCTGGACAGAAATTTAAAATATTGAGCAATCGTTGGCTTTTTTAAATGTTTAATTATCTTGTTTAATCTCGCCCCTTTTCGCAGCGCCGTACGACAGAATTTCGCACACACAAAGCCCAGTGTGACCGTAGCTTTATCAGTGAAATGCGCCAGAGTGTTAGAGCCAATCACAGCCCTTTCTGTTGAGCGTGTGACCAATCAAGGGGTGTAAGAACTCGCTCGACAGGGCTCAGAAAGCGAGCGGGATATTTACGTTTGTTTATTTGCTATAAATGCGCATGCACTTGAGTTTTTAAAGGTGCAGTTCATATATCTGACAGTTTGTATTAAAGGACAAAATTGTATTACAAAAAAAATTTAAAAACTTTATAAATTTTAAAACAAGAATTCCTGTGCTCTGAAATTTAATATAAAGTTGTGTATTGAAAGCAGCGTTAATGCACCATGATGTACCGAGATATCGAATTGAACCGAATCGATGGCATTATAATCATAACCGAACCGTGCTACCAGTGTAGGTTCACACCTTGAGTACAAATACAGTAAACTACCGTATTTCATTAAAAACAATCTGTAAAATTTATACATTTATGTTGACAAAAATGCCAGAACTTTACAGTTAAAAATACAGCAGAAACGGTCAAATTATTTACTAAATTTTACAGTAAACTACCGTATGTCCTTACTGAAAATTTATTTAGTAAAATTTACTGTGAAAGATCAGCAGCTGTGTTAGCCAGAACTGTACAGTTCAAAATACAGTAGAAATGGTAAAATAACTGTTAAAAGTGTACAGTAAACTACTGTATTTCAGTAATGTATACGCTGTAAAAACAAATCTGTAAAAGTTATGGTGAAACAATGGCAGCTGTGGTTTCCAGAACTCTACAGTTTAAAATACAGCAGAAAGTGTAAAAGTGTTTCTCACCATGATGAACCATGTGATTAGGGCAGCATTGCGAATGTTCTTCAGATCGCTGGATTTAACATCGTCCTGCATCTCCAGATAAAACAGCAGACTCTCATTGATGATGTTGGGCAACCAGCTAATGACAGAACATTTACAGATATTGTTAGCATGGTTTTGCAAATTGTCAACCCGTTTCAGCATGTTTCTAACATGATTTAACACAACCCTTGCATGTTTTAGCAGGTTTCGAACATGATTTAACCTTGTTCTTAGCATGTTTTAGCACATTAACATGTTTTAGCACGTTGATAACTTGGCTTAAACACATTTCTAGCATGTTGTTGGCATGATTTTGCACTGTTAGCATGTTTCTAGCATGATTTAGTCCATTGCTGATGTTTTTGCATGTTTCTAACATGATTTAACATTGTTTCTAACATGTTTAGCACATTGACATGTTTTAGCATGCTGATAACTTGAAATGTTTTAACATGAACATTGTTGCTAGCATGTTTTAATACATTGTTAACCTGTTTTAGCATGTTTCTAACAAGATTGAACACATTTCTAGAAAGATGTTTGTATGACTTTGCAGGGTTAGCATGTTTCTAGCATGATTTACTCTATTGCTGATATTTTAATATGTTTATAACATGACTTAACATTGTTGCTAGCATGTTTAAGCACATTGTTAAAATTTATTAGCATGTTGATAACTTAATTTAATACATTTCTAGCATGTGGTTAGCATGATTTTGCACCGTTAGCAAGTTTCATCCATAATTTAGTCCATTGCTAAGGTTTTAGTAAGTTTATAACGTGACTTAACGTTGTTTGTAGCATGTTTTAGCACATCGTTAAAATGTATTTCTAGAATGTTTGCATGATTTTGCATGGTTAGCAAGTTTCTGTTTATAACATCATTTAACATTGTTTCTAGCATGTTTTAACACATTGTTAACAGATTTTAGCATGTTGATAAGTTGGTTTAACACATGTTGTTGGCATGATTTTGCACTGTTAGCATATTTCTTTTTAGTCCATTGCAGATTTTTTAGAATTTTTATAACATCATTTAACACATTGTTAACATCTATTAGCATGTTGTTTACCTGATTTAACACATTTCTAGCATGTTTTCTTGGTTAGTTAGCATATTTCTAGCACGTTTAAGCCCATTGTAGACGTTTTAACATTTACAACATGATTTAACATTGTTTCAAGCGTGTTTTAGCACATTAACATGTTTTAATATGTTATTAACTCCATTTAAAACATTGCTAGCATATTGTTGACATTATTATGTACTGATAACATGTTTCTAGCAAGATTTAACCCATTGCTGACATTTGAAAATGTTTCTAACATGATTTAACGTTGTTTCTAGCATGTTGTTGGCATGATTTTGCAGGGTTAGCATGTTTCTAGCATGATTTACTCTATTGCTGACATTTTAACATGTTTATAACATGATTTAACATTGTTTATAGCATGTTTTAGCACATTGACATGTTTTAGCATGTTGATAACTTGATTTAACACATTTCTAGCATGATTTACCATATTGTTCATGGTATTTTGCTTCAGGTTTAGCCCATTGGCATGATTTACCATGTTGTTAACATGGTTTAGCGATGTTGCTAGCATGTTTTGGCACATCTGTAGCATGGTTTAGCACATCCATTATTAAAAATTGTTTCTTTACCATTTTTTACCAAGTTTAAAACCAAGCTTCACGTCTATGTTAAACATGTTAAAATAGATATAATCTGAATGTCCTCTTACCAAATGAAGAACACTAGCATGATCTTAAAGAAGCGTATTTTGATCTCAGAGCCGAGTCGCCTCTCGTTCTCTGTGTAAATGCCCTGCTGACCCTTGAGCAGAGACGTCACTGCAGAAAAACACAAACACACACCACATCAGCTGGACCACATCACAGCTTTGGTGGAGGACTTAAGCGTGTTTAATGAGTGGTTCATCCATCCAAACCATTCATTCAAACTAAGGCAGGTGACTGTCTTTATGAATAGATCATTGAATCATTGATTTTATTCAGAAACCAATTAATTTAGGAAGGAAAATGTGCAGAGTTGGTCTGAAAAATGCATTTTTTTCTTCTCTGGCTTTTAAAACAACAATTTTCAATGTAGAAACTTGGAATACACTGAACTAATTAACTGAAAATTATCGTCCGATAATGGCAGTTTTGGTTTTCGAACAATTGAACATATAAAACATGTATATGCATGTATTTACTGTCACCGTGCCCCTCAGCCACAGTATAATTCAACCCAGGCTCATTCTGAAAACATACCCCTATATGCATTTCTGGAGATCGCATAATAGGTACACCTGTCAACCCTCTCGTTTTTTCTTGGGATTCTCCCGTATTTTACAGTTCTATCTCGCTATCATCCCGTAAAGGTATTTTCCCGTATCTCTCCCGTATTTTCAGTCTTTCTCTGAATGGTGGCAAATAAACATTAAAGAGCCGAGCCTCCCTATATGCAACCCATACCACCGAACCACCAGGGGCCGCCTCTTGCTCTTAATGAGAGTCTGTTATGTGCTTTCGCTTTGTTTAGACATGAAAACACTTTGAAATAAATATAAAAACTGCTGGATTCCCTTCCATTTCATTACAGGGACCGTCTTTTCTTCATATGCAATCCTCAAAACAGTCATATAGCGGTGCATGACTGTCAGCTGATGCACTCCATAGTGATAAATAGACGCTGTTTCCCAAACGGATACTGTACACGCGATTTGACACGGAGTAAAAGTCTGGGGTTTTGGGTGCGTGTTTGAACAGACATATACACATAACTAATAATAATAATATCTAAAGATGTTGATCTTGGTGGGGTTTTTCAAACACAACTAATTTCATCCTAAATGAGCATAAAAAGTAAGGAAAGCAATCGAAAGCTTTCATTATAACGCTAGATGTGTGCATTTTTAAAGTGACACCTGTTATTTAATGTAATCAAACAAAAAAAATCTAAATAAATAAGAGATTCATTCACTGCTCTTTAATCAGAATGTGTAGGTTATACAGTGAAGAAACGGCTAATGAGATTTGATAGCTTTGATAGCCGTCACGCAAATATAATAAGGATGATTAGATGATGATGATGCCTCACGTTTACGACTCCGTTGATTCACAAACTATACGTGCTCTCTTTGTGTGAACTCTTTAAAATATCAGCATAGTTGTCCAAATTAGTGTTTTATAACCAGCGCGCGCATACAGGAGGATCTAGTGATGGTGTTTTAGTGAACAGCTGTTCACTACTGTCAGCGGACTCCAATAATGTACTAACAACCCAACTGCCCACCCACCAGATCGATGTGTTTCAGAGTGTTTTACTGTATTTTTTGTTTATTTTGAATGGATATGATCAATAGATGATCAATTCAAAGCATCTGCTTTTTTGTCATCTGTTGTCCTGTCAGGTTTATTTATTGAAGAAAAGACTCAAATACTCTGCAGTTTGTAAAAAAATACCTGAAGAATTCAGGAGCTTTGAATCTGTGTGTTTTAAAAAATAAATAAAATATATGTTATTATAAATTCTATATTTAATTATATATTTAATTTTATATATATATATATATATATATATATATATACACATACATATACAGTTGAAGTCAGAATTATTAGCCCCCCCCGTTTATTTTTTTCCCCAATTTCTGTTTAACAGAGAGCAGATTTCTTCAATACATTTCTAATCATAATAGTTTTAATAACTCATCTCTAATAACTGATTTATTTTCTCTTTGTCATGATGACAGTAAATAATATTAGACTAGATATTCTTCAAGACACTTCTATACAGCTTAAAGTGACATTTAAAGGCTTAACTACGTTAATTAGGGTAACTAGGCAGGTTATGGTAATTAGGCAAGGTATTGTATAATGATGGTTTATTCTGTAGACTCTGTAGATCGGAAATTCGATTAAAGAGGCTAATAATATTGACCTTAAAATGGTTCATAAAAAAGTAAAAACTGCTTTTATTCTAGCTGAAATAAAACAAATAAGACTTTCTCCAGAAGAACAAATATTATCAGACATACTGTGAAAATTTCCTGAATCTGTTAAACATCATTTGGGAAATATTAAAAAAAGGAATGAAAATTCAATGGGGGGCTAATAATTCTGACTTTAACTGTATATACAGTTTTGTTTTTAATAAAATGCTGTAAAAAATATGATAATAGTATAAGGCAAAATAAATGTTTTGCTAATAATAAAGGTTTAAAATAAGCATTTACTCTAGACAATCAGTTTAAGAAAAAATGTCAGAAATTTTTGTTGGAAAAGTAGGTGGGCCCTGAAGTGAATAGGGTTGAGAATCCCTGCATAAGAGTGTTTGAGCTGCTGAAGATAATGTCAGCATAGACTAAGAGGATTATAGATGTGGAGTTTTAGATGAACAGCGACAGGAGCGACATAGACTGACAGAAGCATGAAGCCCACACTCACACTGAAGCACACATGCACACCTGACCAACACTAAGAACACAGCTAGTGCTGTTTTACATCTGCCACTATGGTGATGCATAGTCATTTATAGCTCCGCCTTATATTAAAAAGAGCTCAATCTCATTTGCATTTAAAGCGACAGTCACCAAAACGCCACAATTAGGATCAAAACCTAAAAGGGTCAGTTTCAGAGAGCTAGAGAACATTATCATTAATATTTTAAACTGAAACACACACACACACACACACACACACACACACACACACACACACACACACACACTAGAAACATCTTATCTTACATCTTGCAAAAAGGGGCATACTATGTCTCCTTTAAATAATGATTAGTATAGTTTGTGATGATAATGTTGCATGGTGTTATAGATTGATGATGTCTGGTGTTTCGGTCACTCACCGGCGGATATGGTCCTGGTGAACAGCACTGGATTGACTGCCAGCACCAGCAGCATTGGAGCGTATGTGGTGACGTAATGAGGAATGGCGTGTTGAAGACCGTTCTCACAACTCACAGGACAAACACACATGCACAATAACAGCTTCACTTCATGCATTAACACATTGCTAACATGTATTAGCATATTGATAACTTGATTTAACTCATTTCTAGCATGTTGTTGGCATGATTTTGCATGGTTATCATGTTTCTAGCATGATTTAGCCCATCGCTGATATATTAGAATGTTTAGGACATGGTTATCATGGTTCTAGCATGATTTAGCCCATATCTGATATATTAGCATGTTTATGACATGATTCAACATTGTTGCTAGCATGTTTTAGCACAATGTTAACCTTTATTAACATGTTGTTTACTTGATTTAACACATTTCTAGCATGTTGTTGGAATGATTTTGCACGGTTAGCATGTTTCTAGCATGATTTAACCCATCGCTGATATATTAGCATGTTTATGACATGATTCAACATTGTTGCTAGCATGTTTTAACACATTGTTTACGTTTATTAGCATGTTGTTTACTTGATTTAAGACATTTCTAGCACGTTGTTGGCATTATTTTTGCATGGTTAGCATGTTTCTAGCATGATTTATTGTTGTCATTTTAATGTTTTTAACATGTTTTAACATTGTTGTTTGCATGCATTAACACATTGCTAACATGTATTAATATATTAATAACTTACTTTGACACATTTCTAGCATGATTTTGCGTGGTTAGCATGTTTCTGGCATGATTTAGCCCATCGCTGATATATTAGCATGTTTATGACATGATAAAAAATTGTTGCTAGCATGTTTTAACACATTGTTAATGTTTATTACCATGTTGTTTACTTGATTTAACACATTTCTAGCATGTTGTTTGCATGATTTTGCATGGTTAGCGTGTTTCTAGCATGATTTAGCCCATCGCTGTCATTTTAATGTTTTAACATGATTTAATGTTGTTTTTAGCATGTTTTAGCACATTAACATGTTTTAGCATGCTAATAACTTGATTTAACACATTTTTAGCATGGTTTACCACATTGATAATAGAATATTGCTTCTGGTTTAGGTTTAGTTTTTAGTTTTGTTAAATTTTTAACATGGTTTAGCATTGCTGCTAGCATGTTTTAGCACATCAGTAGTATGGTTTAGCTTTGCATCCATTAGTAAAAATAATTTCTTTACTCTTTTTTTGGGTGTTTTTAGAAAATTTAGCCCAAATTTTAGAATATGTTATTAGCGAACCTTTGTTTTTTACAATCTGACGCACTTTAGACATGTTTATTTCTGCATGTCTGTTGATTCAGGCCAGTGTTGTTTACCTGGAGATGGATGGGTAGTAAAGCATGGCGACTCCTTCCACACACAGCAGCAGTGTTAAACCCCACGTGATCATGTGGTAGAGGATGATGGTGCTGGAGCAGAATAAATTAATACACATCATTGACTTCAGTATAAGTACAGATACACGTGTTTACAACAACTCTGCCATTCATACAATTTTAAAAATACTTCTGTAGGCCTAATTTTTTAAACCCCTCCTGTTGTCTGCATACACCGTTCATCCCTCCGGTCAAAAATGATCCGTCTTCTCTAAAACTCTAAATTAAAGCAGATCAATTTAATTTCAATACTCTGATCTATTCTGCATGAAGAAACAACCACAATTTTGAAGACGCAGTGTTAATAATTTCAATTTTTACATGCAGCGCTGCTTATCAATATCAGATCCAAAGCAGTGGACCAATCAGAAGAAGGCGACGATGGGGCAAGCCTTGAAAGCTTCTGTTTACAGCAGCAAGACGGCACTTTTTATTTAATAATGACCTATTCTGCCTCTTTTACAAGATCTAAAATAAGTCTCTGCTGTCTCCAGAGTGTGTGTGTGTGTAAAATAGCACACTGATAATGTTCTCTGACTCTATGAAACTGACCCTTTTAGGCTTTGATCCTAATCGTGGTGTTTTGGTGACTGTCGCTTTAAATGCAAATGAGACTGTGCTCTTTTAAATAAGAAGGCGGAGCTATAAATGACTATGTGTTAGCATAGCAGCAGATATTAAACAGCACTAGTGTTGTTAGTGTCTGCATGTGTGCCTCATGCTTCTGTCAGTCTATGTCGCTCCTGTCGCTGTTCATTTGAGCTTCATCTAAAACTCCACATCTATAATCCTCTTAGTCTATGCTGACATTATCTTCAGCAGCTCAAACACTCTAATGGCTAATGGACAGACGGCTGCTTCTCACTCAGGGCTGCTGTTTATGCTAATGAGGGAGAGATGGGCACTAGTGGGCGGGGCTTTCCCCCTCTGATGATGCGTACAAAGGGAGAATGTCAATCAAAGTCTGTTTATAACAAATTACTGCTTGTTTTAAGGAATAACTGTGAAGGAATAAGCATAATGCACAACATTTGTCCAGTTTTATGTTGAAAGTATTATGATGTAGACGCACCTGATGCCTGCGGATCTCTTGACCACCAGGAAGACGTCGACGGCGTAGCAGAAAGTCCACCAGAAGGAGGCGCTGAAGAACAGCTGGATCCACATCTGCACAACAACAGACGGTAAGAGTATATTACTCACACTGCAGTGCAATTATCATTGTGTTTAAAGGGCACCATACCTACCAACATGTACAACCCAGGCTCATTCTGAGAACGTAGTCCCGGGGACGTTTCTGGAGACCGCGAAATACGTAGCCGGGGGTACGTACGGCTGCATTTCATTTTTTTAAGCGAACGCTGCGGGGGGGTGTGACGCCGTTCCCTTCGGCTCCGTGTGGAGGGCTTTCCCGCTGCAACCAGTTTGTCCGGTTAGCTCTTTGTGTACTCTGGCGGACTCGAGGCGCAGAGAGGGGCTGACCACGACGACGACGACCGGGTTCGAGTCCGGGGAAGAGCGGTTTCAGAAATCAGGTAAGAAAACAAAAACAAAATCCAAAAAATGAAGCGAACAAGTTTATCACAGGGTGAGAATGTGGTCACAATCCGAAAACATGGTAAAAATCAGACGAGGGCTTTTCTTTTTCTGGACGGCTTTTGTGAATCGTCGTTGGTTGGGTTTAGGGATGGAGGAGGGTGGGTCAGCCGATTGGCCGGTTGCACGGTCAATCATTCTGTCATCCAGGCAGACAGACGGAAGGTCGTTCGACAGCGGCCTCTAGCGGGTTTATGCGAGAACGGCGCGGGAAAAAGCGCACACAGCGGCCTCTCGCGGACTCGCGAAAACAAAAACTGCACAAATACGTACCTCCCTGGGGGTGACGGTGTGTGTTTGACTGAATAACACAGCTGAGAACCGGGTTAGTACCTATACTGTGGTGTTAGTAACTGTACTATGGACCAGGTTTCAGGGAGCAGCTGCTATCAGATACTGTACCAAAGTTGGCGACTCGGGGATGTTACAGACGGTACCAAAAAGCTGAGGGGCGGGGTGAAATTACAGGAGTAATACAGGAGTAATAACAAATATGGGAAATTCCTGGGAAAAACAGGAATATTGGCAGGTATGAAGGGCAAAATCAACTTTGGACAGAACTGTGTGTAGTACACTACCTGACAAAAGTCTTGTCAACTATTCAAGAACAGCAAATAATAACTCGACTTCTAGTTGATCATTTGGTATCAGAAGTGGCTTATATGAAAGGTAAAGGCCTCTAGATGAGGCTTATTTGAGCACAATAAAATCTGATCATGTCTTGATTATGAATGATTTCATTAGGACAGTAAGGTCTGACTCTGCTTAGACTAAAGTCTGCTCACTGAACCTTCAATAATGTCCAGTATAGAATATGTGCTCATGCTGCAGTGGAAACAGAATGAATATTGTGTCTGACTCCATCATGAGCTTGGAGGACTGCATCCATACATCTCTGACATGACTCAAATCACTGATTAATAAAGTCATCTGGAATGGTGAAGAAAGCCTTCTTGCAGGACTCCCAGAGTTCATCAAGAGTCTTTGTGTTCATCTTCAACGCCTCCTCCTTCATCTTACACTAGACATGCTCAATAATGTTCATGTCTGGTGACTGGGCTGGCCAATCCTGGAGCACCTTGACCTTCTTTGCTTTCAGGAGCTTTGATGTGGAGGCTGAAGTATGAGAAGGAGCGCTATCCTGCTGGAGAATTTGCCCTCTCCTGTGGTTTGTAATGTAATGGGCAGCACAAATGTCTTGATACCTCAGGCTGTTGATGTTGATCATCCACTCTGCAGATCTCTCGCACGCCCCCATAATGAATATAACCCCAAACCATGATTTCTCCTTCACCAATCTTGACTGATTTCTGTGAGAATCTTGGCTCCATGTGGGTTCCAGTAGGTCTTCTGCAGTATTTGTGATGATTGGGATGCAGATCAACAGATGATTCAGCAGAGAAATCCACCTTCTGACACTTTTCCAAACGATCAACTACAAGTCAAGTTATTATTTGTTGCTCTTACAACTGGGATCCACCCTAAGACTGTACTCAGGTAGTGTATAGTGTGTATATTGGAGTGACAGAAACACAATAAGTCTCTTTTTTGAAAATTTCCTATTGTTAAAATAGGATCTAAATCCCAGTGATTTCAGGCAGACCGCAACAGGATGTAGGAGTGTGGTTTTCCCCGCCCACCGAATTGATTGACAGGCATGTATTAACATATCTCCGTAGTAACATATAATCATCTCCACAGAACAGGATTTGCAAAGAAACTGAGATTTAAAGAAGGAGAAGCATGAGAAGCAGACACACACTGCGTAACGGTGGGCGGGAACAGAACCAGCTCATTTGCATTTAAAGGCACAGGCTACAAAAACAGCTACACTTTGCTTTGAGCTCAAAATGGGCATATTCTGCACTGTATAATAGATAATCTGATGGTTATTTTGAGCTAAAACTTTACAGACACATTCTGAAGACACCAAAGGCTCATCTTACATCTTGTAAAAGGGGTAAAATAGGAGCCCTTTAAATGATTATGCTTCAGATTTACTTCAGTCAGAAAGTTCGACGCTATCTCACATCAATTCCTTACTTTTTAATCTAGTGGCTAATTTGAATGGATTTTTACATACAATTTAGCATGATTTGCTCTTCCCCCAATGATGGCTGGGTTTAGGGGTGGGGTTTTAAAAATCCTTATATTTTCATAAGACTGAACTCGCATACATTCATACGAATTAGATGCCAGATTAAACGCACTGCTGCCGATGTGAAGAGTGTGTATGTGTGTGTTTCTCACCGCACTGCCGACACAGAAGACCTGCGGCCACACAGAGCTGCTGTTCCCATCTGAGATCTCCGAGACGAGGTTTGGCAAACCGATCCACAGCGAGGAGCGGATGATGATCCCTGCACACATCCACCAACACACACATCACAACACATCCTAAAATCCGTGCCAACCTGTGAACACTTCAATTGATTTAGTTTTGAGGTACTACATTTGGGTAAAACTATCAAAAAAGAAAGAAAAATTAGGTATAGAATTATCTCTGCTTCAACACTGTAAAACCTGCCAAGTTAACTCCCACAGTTTGAGGAAACCAATCGGGCCAAACCCTTTAAAATGTTGTGACTACTGTAAACACACACAGTTGAAGTACGTATTATTCTCCCTCCTGTGAATTTTGTTTTCTTGTTCAAATATTTCCCAAACGATGTTGAACAGATTCAGGAATTTTTCACAGTATTTCCTATAATATTTTTTCTTCTGGAGAAAGTCTTATTTGTTTTATTTCGGCTAGAATAAAAGCCGTTTTTAATGTTTTAAACTCATTTTAAGCTCAGAATTATTAAGCGTCAAGCGTCAAGCATTTAGAGTGTTTTTTTTATTATCAGGTAAAAGTTTATACCAATCAGTTTTTATCTCGAGGTTTACATCGAGCATTTTCAGTCAGAATTATTCACCCTCCTGTATATTTTTCCCCAATTTCTGTTTAACAGAGAGCAGATTTTGTTCAACACATTTCTAAACACACTGTAAAAAATAAATCTGTGGTTAAAAAATAAAGCTGTGGTTAAAAAATAAAGCTGTGGTTGCCAGTATTTTACCGTTAAAAATACGGTACAAACCGTAAAAGTAATTTCTCTATTGTTTACAGTAAACTACCGTATTTCATTAATTTATAGAGGTAATATGTCTGTATTTTGAATTACCAACATCTACACCTATTTTGCTAAACAGTTAGACATGTTAACACAGCCATATGCAGGTGGTGATGAGAAAGTTCATACATAATGAACCAATGCTCATCTCAAACAACTTTTCCCACAAGCAGACAAGTGTACCAGTGTACAGAAGGTGTCATTCACACAGCTACTAAACACCAGTATGGTAACACTCATGAATTTAAAGTTATGAATTAAACATTGTTTATCAGCATTAGATGTAACATAACTCTCTAATGTACATCACTGATGGGAAAACAACTAAAAAGATCCATAGTAATGTCAACAAAATGCATAAAAAGTGATATAAAAGCCATACAGGGAATTCTGGGAAAGTCAGTTTACAGTTATTCGCCGTATATGTTAAGGAAACATACTGTTAACCAGGTTATGGATTTTTACTGTAGCATTTTTACAGTTTTTTACCATTAAAATCACAGCCATTTTTTACAATGCAGACTTTGAAATAGAACTGTAATAGCATATGAGGAATCTGTCCTAGTTTTCTGGAGTCCTCATCAGATCTGAATGAACAATGGTCTGTATGTCCTCGGATGTAAGAAACACTCTGGAAATAACATGCGGTTTTACACTTATTAAACATCAGCAGAACATTCAGTTATTTCACTGAAACGCCACTGAATTCAGGACGACTGACGTGCAAAAACACAAAAATAGCTGAAAATACATGCTCTAAATGTGCTATTTATATGTGTAATGCAGTTATCATTAGCAGTTGTCATTATTAGCATATCTTTAATGTATACAGTAAAGTGCATGTTTTTAGTCTCTGATTATGAATATATACAGTTGAAGGCAAACTTATTTGCCCTCCTGTGAAATATGTATTATTTTTCAAATATCTGAGTAATATAAGTGATATTTAGCAGCATTTACTTCAGTATCTTTTATTCTGGAGAAAATCTTAATTCTTTTAGTTTGAGTCTAAAATAAAACAGTTAAAAGGAAAGACAGTATCACTTTTGTTGATATCTAAGCTTTTAATTTGCCTTAAAAAAAATTTTACTTTTAAAAATCTTAAATCCCATGTCACAAAAACTGCTTTCTTTAATCTGAGAAATATCGCTAAGTTACTTAGTATGCTATCCATCTCAGATGCAGAAAAGCTAGTCCATGCTTTTATGACCTCTAGGCTGGACTACTGTAATGCACTGTTTGCTGGCTGCCCAGCATCCTCTATTAACAAACTTCAGCTAGTACAAAATGCAGCTGCCAGAGTTCTTACCAGGTCTAGAAAATTTGATCACATCACCCCAATTTTATCCTCCTTACACTGGCTGCCTGTTAAGTTTCGTTTTGAATTTAAAATATTGCTTCTTACATATAAAGCTTTAAATAATCGAGCTCCTGTTTATCTAACCAATCTTCTGTCTCGCTACAATCCAACTCGCTCTTTAAGATCTCAAAACTCAGGGCTTCTGGTAGTACCTAGAATAGCAAAGTCGAGTAAAGGAGGTCGAGCCTTCTCATTTATAGCTCCTAAACTCTGGAATAGCCTTCCTGATAACGTCCGAGGCTCAGACACACTCTCCCAATTCAAAACTAGATTAAAGACCTATCTGTTCAGTAAAGCATACACTTAGTGCACCACTTAGGGGGCTTCCACACAGGTTTCTGCATCTTGTTTATATACACTATGAACAGCAGCTACGCTAATTATTCTCTTTATTCTCCATTTCCACCTGGGGATACTCATCCTGAGGCCCTCAGACTATGCAGCGCCGCTGATTCGATCCAAGACCAGCGACAAGATGATCCCAAGGTTTCCATATCCTGGACCAGGCCGTATCCTGAGCAGCTGCTGTGGTGGTCATGGAAGAGTGGAGAACATGAGACTGATTCCTGTGACGCTCCAGGGACAGACGAGTCTTCGCTGAGGCCAGCTTCCAGCCTTCGGAGCCTAGACTGCAACTCTACACAAGACGTTTGGGCAGTGGAGAAATGGTTTCGCCCAACTGAGTCTGGTTTCTCTCAAGGTTTTTTTAATTCTTCACTTTGGCCAATTGGTGAAGTTTTTCCCTCTCTGCTGTCGCCACTGGCTTGTATGGTTCAGGATCTGTAGAGTTGCGCATCGTTGGATTTGCTCTTCAGTGTTTGGACTCTCAGTAGTGATTATTAAACCACACTGAACTGAGCTCAACTGAACTGAACTTAAACACTACAAACTGAACTACACTGTTCCTATTTACTATGATCTTCTATGTGAAGCTGCTTTGACACAATCTACATTGTAAAAGCGCTATACAAATAAAGGGGAACTGAATTGAATTGCCTTTTAAGCTTAGTACCACTAACAATAACTAGTCTCTATCTAATCTAGTAAAATGTTATTTACCATTATCAAGAAATTAGCTCTTAGAAATTTGTTGTTCAATCTATTGTTTAAAAGTTCTGAAAAAAAGACACGTTTCTCCATTAAACACCCCTCAGCAAATATTTGAAAAATAATATTAATAATTAAAATTGTGTATTTTTTTATATTTGTATTTTTAGTCAGGCTTTTTAAGGGCGCACTCACACTGAGCTATCCGAAACATGCCCAGGTGTGTTTCCCGGTTCGTTTGAGAAGTGTGAGTGCTCTGAATCGGGCTCAGGCGTGGTTCAGTTGGCCGGTGTCATGAGAAATCGGGTCCCCCCTGCAATCGAGTCCACTTAGGAACCCAATGGATCATCTGCGTTGAATGCCTGATCAAAAACCATTGTACTTCTCCACAGTGTGATCATAATCATATCTGGTGCTTTTTATAGTCTACTCTCAGTCTTGACATTTTAACAACACTAATCATATTAATAACATTATTATCAGTATCTACAAGTTAAAGATATGCATAGTTAAAATAACTGAAACGTTTGTAAACATTAAATGATGTCTTTCTGATGTTTTTATGTATTTATATGTAACATTATATATTCATATAAGAAGTGCTAGCACGTCATAGGCTATCTAAAATAAAAGCTTTACACGCGCCTTTAGTTGTACATCAGTAAACGAAATACAGAATTTAAAATAGTTTTCTGTCATTATAACGCTATTATATCTGTCATTATAATTATTACATACATTTAAACAGGATTTCACTGTATTTATATATATTTCAATCAGGCGATACAAACTATACCTATTACAACTCCAGTGAACCAATAGGATCCTAGGCGGACCCAATTGTCAGAGGGGACTCGATTTCTCATGACACCGGCCCTGACCCGGTTGGAAGAGCTTGGTTCAGTTGGACTTTGGCGCGGTACGCTTGCAGTGTGAGTGCAAAGCCTGCCTGAGCCGGAAACTGAGGACGAGACGCCACCTTTAAGGGACTGTTTGATATGGATTTATTAATCATTCTTACTGTTCGATGAACACGAGCTGTAAAAGTTTATTAAAGACACAAACCCCTCACTGCACCACAGCTGCACCTTCACCTCCTAATACCTGCAGCACGAGGACTTCATGATTATTTAGAGTGTCAAAAGTGGCTGATGTGTTTGGCGAATTATTTGACTGTGTGTCACCGCATCCCAAACAACTTAAGATAATACAAAACACTGTAACTAAAGCTATGTCCACTGTGCTGAGCGAGAGCGCTTCTCTTCCTGTTAAACTCAGCAGTTGCATCATCGATGATGGAAGCGTGCTCCGGCTCGGAAGGCAAAATGCAGTGTGAGTGCAGGCCGAGGGGGAGAGGCGCACCCCTGCTGTAAAATGCACCCCCCTCTGAAATGTGCATCTGTTAACTGAAATTGCTAATAATAATAATAGAGTTACGACACTAATGAGAGTGACTGAGGTGAGTTTCATTAATGGAGCCCTCCCCTTACAGAGGATATAGAAATAAACAGATCTTAGACTTTAAATGCAATACTGATGAGATGAAGTAACGTGTTTAATGTCTGGTTTAGTTTAAAACAGCAACAATAATATTATGTGTTCCATGAAGCCTAAATATCTGTTTAAAACCCACCCAAAAGCCTGATTTTAGGCCACATTACAGTCAATATTATCATTTTACATTTGTTTGTTAAGGTGATGCAGTGGTACGGTAAGTAGTGCTGTCGCCTCACAGCAAGAAGGTCGCTGGTTCGAGTCTTGGCTGGGTCAGCTGGCGTTTCGGTGTGGAGTTTGCATGTTCTCCCTGCGCTTGTGTGGGTTTCCTCCGGGTGCTCCGGTTTCCCCCACAGTCCAAACACATGTGGTACAGGTGAATTGGGAAGGCTAAATTGTCCGTAGTGTATGAGTGTGAATGAGTGTGTATGGGTGTTTCCCAGAGATGGGTTGAGGCTGGAAGGGCATCCGCTGCGTAAAAACGTGCTGGATAAGTTGGCGGTTCATTCCACTGTGGTGACTTCAGATTAATAAAGGGACTGAGCTGAAAAGAAAATGAATGAATAATTTATTTGTAAACCGAGTGCGTTTCAAACAGTTTCACTTCTTATTCTTGCTTTAATATCCATCAAAATAATTAACATTTTACACTTTAATCAATTACGACCTTTGCTTTTCTTTTTTAACTGTAGACAGAATGCTAATGAAAGTCTGTGAGGGGGTGTATTTTGCGGCTGGGGTGTGTTTCTCAGCACAACAGGGGGACAAGCACGCTTGGGCATGGTTCAAGGCAACTGTACCTAGTGTGAGAACAACCGAAGTTTTGTTTTCATGTACTCCATTAAAATGGTTAAAAATACCCAGACATATAACCCAATTATCATAGCACCTTCCCAAGTATGGGTTATTTTAACTCAATGCAATGGGTTATATAAATTTAACCCAATGCAATGGGTTATAAAAATTTAACCCAATGCATTGGGTTATTTTGATTAATTGTAATTTTTTTTCCATTCTGGTATTACTATTGATTTTATATTATGGCTGTGTAAATAAATAATATTGAAGATGCTTTATTTCCATTACATTTTAAGTTCCAGACACTTAAGCGTTTTCATCTGTTTAATATAGATGGTCTATGAAGAGTGTTTGTATCATCAATAATTAAGAGTGCTGGTCAAACGGATATAAAAAACACCACATGGAGAGGTCATTTGATAAAAAAATAACAATATTATTGCGTTAGCGCTTAAATAAACTATACAATACACACGCATATTATTACAGTTGCTCTGTGTCAGGCAAATCAGTTGACTGTTGAAATTCTAATTTTTTAACCCAACTAGTTGAGTAATTAAATAAATAATCCAATAAAGGTTAAAAATAATCCAACAAAGCACCAAATATTTAACCCAACTAATTGAGTTATTAATAAATAACCCAATAAAGGTTAAAAATAACCCAACAAAGCACCAAATATTTAACCCAACTGGTTGAGTTATTAATAAATAACCTAATAAAGGTTAAAAATAACCCAACAAAGCACCAAATAAACTGGTTGAGTTATTAATAAATAACCTAATAAAGGTTAAAAATAACCCAACAAAGCACCAAATATTTAACCCAACTAGTTGAGTTATTAATAAATAACCCAATAAAGGTTAAAAATGATCCAACAAAGCACCAAATATTTAACCCAACTAGTTGAGTTATTAATAAATAACCCAATAAAGGTTAAAAATGATCCAACAAAGCACCAAATATTTTTAACTCAACCACTGGGTTAATAAATAACTCAACGTTTTTTAGAGTGTACTTTTACATCAGTTTTTGTGTTGTCATGGTTTCTGGTTTGTTTGTGTTTATAGGTTGTCAAGGTTACTCACTGTTTGACTGTATGCACACCTGCTGCTTGTATACTTCATTACTTTGGCTTGTTTAAATAAAATCAAGAAGATCTGTGGTCATTAGCTGTTTCCACCCAAAGATGCTAATTAGATTCATGCGCATAACTGTTATTATGGAAGTTCATTCATTCAGTCATTTTCTTTTCGGCTTAGTCCCTTTATTAATTAGGGGTCGCCACAGCAGAATGGACCGCCAATTTATCCAGCACATGTTTTACTCAGTGGATGCCCTTCCAGCTGCAACCCAACACTAGAAAACACCCATACACACTCATTCACACACACATACACACTCATACACTACTGCCAATTTAGTTCAGCAATTCCCCTATAGCGCATGTGTTTGGACTGTGGGGGAAACCGGAGCACCCGGAGGAAACCCACGCCAACACGGGGAGAACATGCAAACTCCACACAGAAACACCAACTCATCCAGCCGGGGCTCGAACCAGCAACCTTCTTGCTGTGAGGCCATTGTGCTACCCACTGCGCCACCGTGCAGCCCATTATAGAAGTTCTTGCATGTGCATTTTCAAAATTCATCATTCATTCATTTTCTTTCGGCTCTATTTCAGACGTCGCCACAGCGGAATGAACCACCAACTATTCTGGCATATGTTTTACATAGCTGATGCCCTTCCAGCTGCAACCCAGTACTGGGAAACACATGTGTTTAGACTGTGGGGGAAACTGGAGGAAACCCACGCCAACGCAGGGAGAACATGCAAACTCCACACAGAAACACCAACTGACCCAGCCGGGACTCGAACCAGTGACCTTCTTGCTGTGAGGCCACAGCACTAACCACTGAGCCACCGTGCCACCCTTTATGGATCATGTTTTCAGCTGCAAATCGTCATCAACGCTCCACTGGTGGGTAAAAGTCTGCAGTGTCTTGGAAATGAAGCTTTAGATTTAGAGGTGAACTGTTCCTTTAAACAACACACACTCCTCCAAAAGTGAACTCAACAATGGGAACATTTTAAAACACACACACGCACACACACACACACACACACACACACACACACACACACACGATGACCTAGATTCTGATTTGGCTGTGTGTGTTTGGTGTGAGAGAGAGTGTATGTGTGTGCAGTGGATGTTTTGATGTGTGTGTATGTGGTGTGTAGTAGAGAGTGTGCAAACTGGAATATTACAGTTTGTGTGTGTGTGTAGTGTTTCTGTTTGAGAGTGCGTTGTCGTGCTTAATGTTTGGTGAGTGTGTAAGAGAGAGAGAGACAGAGAGATAGAGAGTCTGTTGTTTTGTGTGTGAGGGTGTCAGAGAGAGTGTGTGTGTTTGTCTGAGAGAGTTGTGTGTGTTTGCTGTCTGGTGTGTGTGAGAAAGAGAGTGTGTGTGTTTCTGTCTAAGAGAGTGTGTTCGTGCTTGATGTCTAGTGTATATGTGAGATAGGGAGCTTGTGTGAGTGTGTGTGTGTGTGTGTGTGTGTGTGTGTAAATGAGAGAGTGAGAGTGTGTGTGTGTGTGATGTGTGTGTGTGTTTGCGTGCGTGCGTGCGTCTGAATGTGTGTCTCTCTGCGTGTATGTGCGTGCGCGTGTCTGAGTGCGTGTCTCTCTGTCTCTCTGTGTGTGTGTGTGTGTGTGTGTGTGTGTGTGTGTGTGTGTCTGTGTGTGTGTGTGCGTGTGTGTGTTGACCTGTGCAGCCCAGTATGTCGCAGACGCTGATGATGGTGAGGATGCGGCTGGAGGACGCGGCTCTGCTGCTGTGCGCCTGCGGTCTGAAGCTCCTCCGCTTGGGCAGGATCTGAAGCAGCGCCAGCCCGGAGCTCAGAGCGGCGCTGCACACACACATCACCCCGAAGAACAGCGGCTGGAAGCCCACCACCAGCTCCGTGGCGCCGTCGCGGTTCGGGCAGCAGAAGGTCTCGAGGCGCGGAGAGGCCATGATGAAGAAGCTGAAGATGGAGCAGAAGCAGAGCGCAGAAGCTCATTCATTCATTGTACTGGCCTGAAGTGCGACTGCTGGATCACGAGCTCCATCATCATGTGCTTCGGTTTAATGTGAACAAGAGCTCGAGAATGAGCTGCAGAAACTCACGAGACCCTCCAACTCCAGCACTCTCTCTCTCTCTCTCTCTCTCTCTCTCTCTCTCTCTCACACACACACACACACACACTGGATAAAAGAGCTTTTTCTTATCCCTTGTGGAAAAAAATAATTTATAGTAAAATACACTGTAGTGTATTTGAAGCATACTAGATTAAAGCACTTGAATCTGTTGTGGTAATTCTACAGTTGCTATGGTAACACAACAACTACAGTAATTAATATGTTGTGGTGATTATAGTTGCTATGGTAACAACAACTATAGTAATTGATCTGTTGTGCTGTTCTGCAGTTTCTATGGTGACACAACAACTACATTAATTGATACGTTGTTGTGATTCTATAGTTGCTATGGTAACACTACATTAATTGATACGTTGTTTTGATTCTATAGTTGCTATGGTAACACAGCAACTACATTAACTGATATGTGGTTGTGATTCTATAGTTGCTATGGTAACACAAGAACTACAGTAATTGATATGTTGTTGTGATTCCATAGTTGCTATGGTAACACAGCAATTACATTAATTGATATGTTGTTGGGATTCAAAAGTTGCTATGGTAACACAACTACAGTAATTAATATGTTGTTGTGATTCTATAGTTGCTATGGTAACACAGCAACTACATTAATTGATCTGTTGTTATTCTATAGTTGCTATGGTAACACAGGAACTACAGCAATGTAAACAAATAACCTATATAATAATAACTATGGGTGATGCGGTGGCGCAGTAGGTAGTGCTGTTGCGTCACAGCAAGAAGGTCGCTGGTTCGAGCCTCGGCTGGATCAGTTAGCGTTTCTGTGTTTGCATGTTCTCCCCGTGTTGGCGTGGGTTTCCTCCGGGTGTTCCGGTTTCCCCCACAGTCCGAACACATGCGCTATAGGGGAATTGGGTTGGCTAAATTGTCTGTAGTGTATGAGTGTGTATGGATGTTTCCCAGAGATGGGTTGCAGCTGGAATGGCATTCGCTACGTAAAAAATCATGTGCTGGATAAATTGGCGGTTCATTCTGCTGTGGCAACCCCGGATTAATAAAGGGACTAAGCCGAAAAGAAAATGAATGAATGAATAATACTTATAGGTTATACTACAATACACCACAGTTTACTGTAGTAAAAGCTAAAGTATACTACAGTGTTTATCAGTTCACTTTAGTATGCTGGAGCAATGCTGTTAATACTGTAATGTATACACTTCACTAGGGTTCCAAACACCTCCTATACCATGTTGCCATGTGTTCAGTCCTGGTTTTCCTACTGGAGTGTGTTTAGTGATCCGCTCCTGGTTTTCCACTGATTGAGTTGAATCACACACACCTGAATGATCAGGTCAGATGAGGTCAGTATTACTCTCTCTGCTCTCTGAAGAAGAAAACACACACACACACACACACACACACACACACACACACACACACGCAGACAGACGGGGAGATGGAGTGTTTGCTGTAATTTGCTGGCATTTCCTTCAGCACACACAATGAAAAACAGATTGAGACACACTGCTGGAGTCCTGCTGCACTGTGAGTAACACACACACGCACACACACACACTACAACCAGCAAACATCGCACATTACACTTATAAGGATTCATGAACTCTGTTTATCTGTCAATCCTGCAAAAATAAGATTGATCAGTTTCTGAAAAATAGGATTAATTTACTCGAAAATATCTCGAAAATAAACTTGAAATTATTTAATACCAATGATTACATCAGTACACACCTGTCAACATTGGGATGCGAAAATAAGGGATATGCCCACCATAAGGGATTCCCCCGACCATTACTAAATATGTTCATTTGGAGCGGTTTCATTGTAAATAAACAGTTAAATGGTCAGTTATATGTTTTATTATTATTTTAAAAAGAAAAGTGAAATAGTATACATTAGCAGCAGATACATCCCGGGAAAAACGGGAGAGTTGACAGGTATGCATCAATACTGATCATCAAAGCGGCTGCTTGGAGCCTCTGTGGCCACTAGGGGGCCCCAAGAGTACCTGAAATAGCTTTTCTTCTTCGTATTTATGATGTCAGTGGATAGTGCTGTTAATACAAGATGCATTATTGACTGAAACTGAGCTTTATTCCATTTAATTAATGAGCTAGTAAAACAAACACTCTACACACATTAATTTCACTGGACACATGTGTTTAACTTATGCACTCCTGTGACACTGGTGAGTGGAGTAATGATGCTAAACATTCAGCTTTACATCATATCTGTAAATTTACCATATATTCACATACAAAACAACTTCATTCACTCATTTGAATGCTGGATGCCCTTCCAGCCGCAACCCAGTACTGGAAAACACCCATACAAATCAAATCACTTTTATTGTCACATCATCAGCAGCACATGTGCTATGATGAGTGAAAAGCTTGGCACACACACACACACACACACACACACACACACACAATTTAGTTAATCAATTCCTCTATAGTGCATGTGTTTGGACTGTGGAGGAAACCCACACCAACATGGGGAGAACATGCAAACTCCACACAGAAATGACCACTGGCCCTTCAGGGGCTCTAACTAGTGACCTTGCTGTGAGCCGACAGTGCTAACCACTGAGCTGACGTGTCGTTCTACAAAACAACCCTTTAAATGCAATATTTGAGCATTTGTGCAGGATTTTTGATTGGCTAAATGCAGCGACGTCTTTTCAAAGCACAAAAATCTTGGTCATTGTAAACATCTGACTGCTTTGTGTGCAGAAATGAAGTGTTGTGTTTTGTTTGTTTGTGCAGGTGTAAATATGAGCTCCAGATCCACACACCTGCGAGTGCTCTGATCACAGAGGAAGCTAATTCCTCAACTTCCTGTTTCCTCCTCCACCTGTTTCCACATGAAGGTGAGTGCTTTACCTCAGTCAAAGAGAATAGAATCACCAAGAGGCGACACTCTAGTGCGATTTGGGAAACAGCCACTAGAGGGCGTGGCGGCCATTTTGGAATGAAAATTCCAATAGAACAACAGCGTATTATAAGTCTGTAAAATAAACGATTAAAAGTGCTGATGATTGTGATAGTAAGTGTTGTATTGTCGTCTTTCAGGTTGTATCTCAGCTTTAATGTGCTTATTAAATAAATAAATGAAAAACAAAGCAGCTGCTTGCCATCGCAACCGCAATATGATCCAATGGACGGCCGATCGCTTTCACTCTAAAATGGCGGAATCCGGGGCTGTTGCTGGGTGCTGCTGCAATGGGTCTATTGAGTGTCGTGTCTTGGTCATTCTAAGCTCTTTACCTCAGTAGAGTCACTCAGTGGCAATCACGATTGTTGACTGGTTGCTAGGTGGTTGTCAAGGCATTGTTTTTGCTTTTTTAAAGTTCTGTCCTTGCTGAAAAAAGCATCTTAAACCAGCATAGGTTGACCAGCCTGGTTTTAGAGGGGTTTTGGCCATGTCCAGGTTGTTTTCCAGCAACTTCCAGCCTGGTTTAAGCTGGACAAAGCTGGTTTTGGCTGGGCTCTCAGCCTGGCTAGCGTACCTGCCAACATATGGCTCTAAAAATAGGGGGGGTGAGGTAGAGGCGGAAGAGTGTGAATGTGTAGGGGGTGGTGGAATTGGTTGGGGTAGTTATGCACTAGGTTTCAGGCAGCCGCCCACTGCGATCGGACATTACACCAATGTCTGCGCTCCGGGGTTGTTATAGACTGTACCAAAAAGCTTAGGAGCAGGGGGACGGGGGGGTGGGGGGTTGGAGGGGTTTAAATTCCGGGAGGTTTCCGGGAGACAGAACAAAACAGGAGATGGGTCTGAAATACGGGAGACTCCCGGTAAAAAACTGGAGTGTTGGCAGGTATGCTAGCTAGGCTGGTCAAGCTGGTTTTGGCTGGTCATCTCCCAGCCTGACCAGCTAATATCAGGCTGAAAATGGCTGAACACCAGCCTGGAAATGGCCAAAACCCATCTTAAATCAGGCTGGTCAACCAGCTAAAACCAGCCTAGGCTGGTTTAAGGAGTTTTTTTTCAGTAGGGGTGTGGTTGCTAATGTTACTGTCAATTTGCTGTTGCTATGCAGTTCAGTGTTGCTGATGGTGTTATTGCTTGCTAAACAGTTGTGGGGTGTTTCCAGGATGCTACTTTTGGTTGCTAATGTGTTGTATGTAGTTGCTATGGAGATATAAATAGTTGCTAAGATGCTCTAGGTTGTGTTTAGGGTCAAAGACTCTAGAATACACGAGACGTGTCACTCGTATAGTTTTGACTGGGGAAAGCATACCGGTCAATATGGCGAATAAAGCCCCGCCCACTAGTACGGGAGCCAATCATCTATCGCTATTGACTCACGGTACTCTGGAAGAGGAGCTCAGACGTGCGTTTCTGCAGATTTTGTGTGATTCAGACATTTAGAAATGAGGGTGTGTGGTGATCTGTTTCTGGGTTGTAACACTGTCTATGGTGGTGTTGATATATTCCAGAACAGAGGAGGTGTAACTATCAATGTCTGTGTGAGAGCCACATGTGGCCTGGGAAGCGAACATACACCAGTCTGTGTGTTCAAACCTGTCCTGGAGCGTGGAGTCCACCCCCACTGGCCACACTTTGGGTGTACTCACACTATGTACAGTTGCCTTGAACCGGGCTAAAGCACGCTTGTCCCCCCTCCCGTCTCACCCGACGGCCTGCACTCACATTACATTAGGGCCTGGGCCTGCTTTAGTCAAGGATGATGAGCTGGTCAGAAGCGCTTTTGCTCAGCACAGTGAAGATTTCTTTAGTTATATCATTGTTTAAGTCATTTGATATGCAGTGACACGCAGTCAAATATTTTACTGAACAGATCAGCCTTCTGACGCTCTTCAATAATCATGAAGTCCTCGTGCTGCAGGAGTTAGGAGGTTTGCTGAAGATGCGGAGCCTTCGTGCAGTGAGGGGTTTGCGTCTTCAATAAACTACAACAGTTTGCATTCATTGAACAGTAAGAATGACTAATAAACGCATATGAAACAGTCCCTTAAAAGTCTTGTCTCGCTTTCAGTTTCGGGCTTTGGCCCGTTTTGCACTCATGGCCTACTCACACCATGCTATCCGAACCGTGCCCAGGCCCGTTTCCCGGATCGTTTGAGAAGTGTGAGTGCTCTGAATCAGGCTCAGGCACAGTTCACTTGGCTGGCCCTGGAAGAGGTGTGCCAGAGCCCGGTTCACTTGGGCTTTGGCGCGGTACGCTTGTGTGTGAGTGCAAAACGTGCGAAAGCCCGAAACTGAAAGCGAGGCGTGGCTTTTAAGGGACTGTTTCATATGGATTTATTAATCATTCTTACTATTCAATGCATGCAAACTGCAACATCCTTAACAACAGTTGATGAAATGTGTAAACCCTTAGTTATAAGTAGATCAAGAGTGTGTCCACGATTGTGTGTGGGTCCTTGAACATGCTGAGTCAGATCAAAAGTGTTGAAAACAGTCATCAGTTCTTTTACATCATTGATTTCTGGATTATCAATGTGAATATTAAAATCCCCAGCAATGGTAAAATAGTCAAATTCAGAGGTTACTATTGATAACAGCTCTGTAAAATCATCAAAAAAAAGATGGAGAATATTGTGGAGGTCTGTAGATAATGATCAGGAAGATACGTGGAGCACCTTTTAGTGCTATACTCAGATATTCAAAAGACAAATATTCACCAAATGACACTTGTTTACACTCATAGACATCTTTAAACAGGGCAGCGATGACTTTGCCTAAAGTTGTGTTTTCTGACACCACACTTCTTTTTATTATTATTTTATTAATTATATTTTAATGACCCATTCACAAGGTCAACTTTGGTGTTAATAACTCAAGCAAAACAAACAATTAGATTTTTGTCCACATTTCACAGTTGATGAATGTGGATATTTAATATGGAAACCCAGCTGAAGCGAACAGAATAAACGCATGTAAGGCTCCTGTTCACCAGCAGATGTCGCTGTAGGAACATATCAGCACACACACACACACACACACACACACACACACACACACACACACACACACACACACACACACACACACACACACACACGTATATTTATGATCTAATAATTTAATACTCATCTCATAAAATGCAAAGAGAAATTAAACAGATAATGTACAAAATAACTATCAATGTAATTTATTTTTGGTCAAATATTAAGCACAAGATAGGATACAAATTTGAGTATTAAAAGTTTACCTTTTGTTAAATGTTCAACATAAACTGTACTGTAAACTGTAAATGATGATGTTTTCATTCATCAAAAATTGTAGCTGGAGTTATTTTATTTATTCGTGTAATTATTTTCATAAAATAAATATTACTTGTCTTATTTAAATAGTTTAGTAACATTTAAATAGTTAACACTGTTTAATACTACTACTACTGCTTATTACTATTAATAATATTTAATAATATAAATAATAACAACAACAAAAATAACTATTATAAATTACTTTAGTGCTACATCCTTTTATAATGCAAAAAGAAATACAAAAAATCCCATTTATTCTAACTAATTCAGTAATAACAAATATATCATAATATAAAATACATAACAGCACACTGATGTACTGCAGATAATAGTAATATGCACAATATTTATTAAAGCAATAATAAAAAAGCACAACACACTTGTATAACAAAACTGTCTTTTAATGGTTTATACATTCACACTTATGTCATAGTTATAAATTAAACAAAACATGGTTCAATACTACTACTACTTAATAATAATAATAATAATAATAATAATAATAATAATAATAATAATAATAATAACAATAATAATAATTAAACAAATAATAACAACAACAATAAATAACAATAATTAACAATAATAATAATAATAATAATAATAATCATAAAACAAATAATAAATTAATAATAAAAATTTATATTAAACAACAATAATAATAATAACAATAAATAACAATAATTAACAACAACAATAATAATAATAAAACAAATAATAAACTAATAATAACAATTAATATTAAATAATAATAATAATAATAATTAACAATAATAATAATAAAACAAATAATAAATTAATAATAACAATTAATATTAAACAACAATAATAATAATATAATAATAATAATAATTTACAACAATAATAATAATAATAAAATAATAATAATTAACAATAATAATAATAATAATAATAATTAACAATAATAATAATAATAATAATAATATAATAACAATAGTTAAATAATAAATGATTAATAAAAACAATTAATGAATAATAATAATAATAATAATAATAATTAAACAAATAATAACAACAAAAAATAACAATAATTAACAACAACAATAATAATAATCATCATAAAACAAATAATAAATTAATAATAAAAAATAATATTAAACAACAACAATAATAATAATAACAATAATTAACAACAATAATAATAATAATAAAACAAATAATAAATTAATAATAACAATTAATATTAAACAACAATAATAATAACAACAATAATTAATAATAATAATAATAATAATAACAATAATCAACAATAACAATAATAATAAAACAAATAACAAACTAATAATAACATTTAATATTAAATAATAATAATAATAATAATAATTAACAATAATAATAATAATAATAATAACAATAATTAACAATAATAATAATAATAATAATAATAATAACAATAACAACAACAACAACAATAATAATAATAATAATAATAATAATAATAATAATAATAATAATAATAATAATAATAATAATAATAATAACAACAATAATAATAATAATAATAATAACAATTACCAATAATAAAAACATTTTAAATGACTTTACTCTTTAATCCTTTATAACAATGCAAAAAGAAATACAAAAAATGTAATTTAAAAAATCTAATTTCTTATAAAATGCATAATACAGGACTGATATCATGCAGATAATAGTAATATGCACAATATTTATTAAAGCAATAATAAAAAAGCACAACACACTTGATGTATAACAAAACTGTCTTTTAATGGTTCATACATTCATACTTTTATAAAATACTATATATATTAAAATCAAAGCAGAATAATTACAGTGGCATGATTTAGTTAAGAACTCTACATGTGTGAATATTATAAATTAAACCGTGGTTTATTCTGACAGCGACTGATAAAAATACACCGTTTACACTGCAATAAATGCGCTTCTTACTTGAGGTTTTTGTCTTGTTTCTAGTCCAAATATCGAACAATTCCTAAATCAAGAAGCATTTTCTAGACAAGCAACACATCTAGTCTTGTTTTAAGAAATAATGAGTCAAAATGAACTGAGTTTTTATCTGAAACGAGCTAAACAATCAGCCAGATGAAGCTTGTTTTTCAGTTTGACATCCGATTATTTCCCTTACAGATTATTTAGCTTGTTTTAATGAAAAACTCACTTCATTTTGACTCATTATTTCTAAAAACGATGTTTAGTAACGCTTTAAATTAATGCTGCAGTAGTTAAAGCATCTACTTAACATGAATAAACTATTACACTGAGGAAAATAAAGCTTAAATGACTTCAACAACTTCTCACACCTAAAAGAATGAAGTTTCCCCAACTTATTTATTACTAAAAACTGTAATAAATGAAGCAGAAACTAACCCAAGTAGCTGGAGTAATGAGTTTTCACTTTTAACAGTGTGGTAATGCATTTAATGCAGTATTTATTTACATTTGTTAACACTAGCTAATGTTAAGTTAAATAAGGTTAGCTGATGTTAACTCACGGTGCATTAACTAATGTTAACAAGCTTCAGATGTGAATAATGCATTAGTAAATGTTCAATTATGATTAATAAATGCTTAGTAAGATATTTCATACCTAATGTTGGTAAATACATTAAATATTGGCCAATTCTTCTAAAGTGTTAGCAAATATATTTCACTAGTCCAGAAAATGCTTCTTGATTTTAAGATATTTGGACTAAAATCAAGACAAAAACACACACTGAAGCATTATTTACAGTGTCTCTTAATGGGTTTGGTCTGGCGTGATGCAATGATAACATCCCTGTGTTTCCATCATCTGTGTGAGTGTGTAAAAGCGTACAGTAAAGTCTTCATAAAGTCCAGAGTGTGTATGCGGTGGTAAAGCTGAGCGCCAGCAGAAACGACAGCAGAAGCAGAAGGACTTTCTGCGTCCACAAGCACCAGTCCAGCTTCTGCTCCAGTGCAGCGTTGGTGGCCAGAACTCGCATCAACTGCAGGACAAACACACACACAATATATCATCATACACTCTGCATTCAGCAGGACATAATACCAGCACAACAGTAATATGAACAGATTTTACAACATGTATAGCTCTTGTACATTTTCTATCATGAATAATATAAGCTTCTTGGCATTGGTCAGGGCCCTAAGCGGCTGCTTACCTCGCTTATTGGATAAGTTCACCCCTGTATGTTCCTAATCCATGCACACAGTCAATAGACTTATAAGAATTATAATAATAATAATAATAATAATAATAATAATAATAATGGTGACACAGTGGTACAGTAGGTAGTGCTGTCGCCTCACAACAAGAAGGTCGCTGGTTCGAGCCTCGGCTGGGTCAGTTGGTGTTTCTGTGTGGAGTTTGCA
>NC_079443.1:54064388-54156888 GCF_903798145.1 Danio aesculapii | reverse complement strand
TGGTTCGAGCCTCGGCTGGGTCTGTTAGCGTTTCTGTGTGGAGTTTGCATGTTCTCCCCGTGCTGGTGTGGGTTTCATCCGGGTGCTCCGGTTTCCCCCACAGTCCAAAGACATGTGGTACAGGTGAATTGGCTAGGCTAAATTGTCCGTAGTGTTTGTGTGTGAATGTAGTGTATGGGTGTTTCCCAGTGATGGCTTGCAGCTGGAAGGGCATCCGCTGCGTAAAACATGTGTTGAATAAATTGGTGGTTCATTCCACTGTGGTGCCCCCAGATTAATAAAGGGACTAAGCCGAAAAGAAAATGAATGAATGAATAAACTCAAATGGACAAATTCTGACTGAGGAAATGAGCTGGACAGTTTGGTATTTGCCTGTAGGCTACAGTTTTTAATTTAAAGCAAGTTTTAACAGATTCCTAATTGTATTTTTTTTAATGATGGATGATAAATTTGTATTTTAAAAAATAAGTATTTTTTTTTAAACTTTATTTTTATTTTATTTATTTTTTATTTATGTAGTTACAGTTATAATGCACATTTATAAATAAACACTTTGTGGTAAAATAGTATGGTAAGCACTTTGACAAAAAATTGTGGTTATGATCACCATTAGGGTTGGGTCGATAGACGATGCCATTGCCGATAGCCGATAGACATTACGATGCTGAGCCGGAATCATGATTCTCCACCCCGCCCCCTCGCAGCAGCAACCCGCTCACGAAAAACACACACTGAGGCCCCGTTTACACTAGGACGTCTCACTTTTAAAATGGCATTTAAGAACGAAAATGATCCACGTCCACTCTGGCGTTTCACCTAGCATTTCTGAAAAGCTTTCCTTCCTATAACGCTGAAAACGCACATCATGTGAACACACACACACACACACACACACACACACACACACACACACACACAGGCACATGCTGCAAAAAAAAGTGATTGACAGGTGGTGATTTGTGTGTAACTTCTCTTTATTTATTTATGATTTGGTTATGAGTAAAACAAAGACCATGCAGGTCAGGTAGTTATAACGGTAGGCTACAAATAATTAATCCGTTATGAATTAATTAATTATTCATATATAATTAATTCACCGCAGCCTACGACGATGCCATCGTCCATTGTGATGTTTCAAATTAGACATCGTACGATGCCACATTGGTCGACATCGGCCAACCCTAATCACAAGATTAGTGCTTAATGTCACTAAAATGCAGTATTTCAACCTCGTAATTTAATAGAAATTGAGGCAAATAACTGCCAAAAAGAACTTCCCCTTTTAATAGCCTGGCTACAGGTCTGAGTGGACAATATTATTAAAGCTGATTAATAAAAAAAACCCTGCAAAATCACTGATTTATTCCAAACTTCCTTCTGTCAGCAGGTGGGGCTCTGACTAACTCAATATTGGCATGTAGATGTCTTCAGGAGAGGAGTTTCATGTGAATTTTATAGGCAGATCGGACATTGTGTGGAGTTATAAGACCTTCCTCCTCCGTGGTGAAACCCTGAACTGAAAACTCTAGATCAGGGGTGCTCAACCCTGCTCCTGGAGATCTACCTTTCTACAGAGTTCAGCTCAAACACACCTGAACCAATTAATTAGGACCTGAACAGCACTTGATAATTACAGGCAGGTGTGTTTGGTTAGGGCTGCATCTGAAATCTGCAGGAAGGTCGATCTCCAGGAACAGGGTTGAGCACCCCTGCTCTAGATCTTCACAGTTTAACATCACAAAGGTCTTTGGGTCCGACTGACAAACTTAGATTGAATCTGCTAAAATTAGAGTTTGTTACAGTGTAAAAGATGTCTTTTCCTGTTGCCAGCAGGTGGCGACAGCGCTTGCATTCTTATAAATGAGGTGTTTGAGCCAACACCTGGCTTATTTGAGCCACTGGTTTGCTTGGTTTGGGACTCGTGGAGCTGCGCATGGATGGATTTGCTCTTCAGTGTTTGAACCTTCAGCAGTGAAAATTAAACCACACTGAACTAAACTGAACTGAACTTCAACTCTGAAAACTGAACTGACACAGTTTCAGTCCACTAGAACGTCTATGTTAAGCTGCTTTGACACAATCTACATTGTAAAAGCGCTAGAGAAATAAAGATGCAATAGTCACCTGTGCTCCATGATTTTGGGTTTTGAAACCTCCTTCCAGAACTGAGCCAGATCAGTGACAGTGGCTCCACTGCTGCTCTCCATCTCTGCTGCCATCACCAGAAATCGGTCCTGCGGAGACGCCTGGAAGCCTAAACACACACAAATAATGCATCATGCATCAATATGGCGACGTGATCATCACTATAGTCACATCCCAGGATCTGTTATGTTGAGTCTGGATTATAATTTAGCATTTGTATGGGTTTTGAGGCCTGTGCCGTGACTGTGTGAGGATTTAAAAAACATTCAGGCATCAGAAATTGTACCATTTGTAACTTTAATAACGATTAATTTTTATTATTCAATTGCAGTACCTGAATACGACTCAGACAATGATAAAACACTGCTCATTTCAGGTGTCCTATTATTGTATTGATCTATGGCTGGCTGATATTGTAGAAAAGAGCATCTGCATAAGATATAATAAACATCCTACAAGCTGTCTAAAATTATTGTTACCATTTGTTCATGTTATTAACTGCATTAACTTAAACAACTCTATTGTAAAGTGACAAATTTGATGGCGGTAGAAGCCTAGTACTGCATAACATGATTTTAAAGTATTGCAGTTTAGTTCAGCATCGATATACAATTATTGATATATAATCACTGATATTTAAATAACCATATATATATATATATATATATATATATATATATATATATATATATATATATATATATATATATATATATTAGGGATGTAACGATTCACCGCGAGTCAGTTGAAAATCGATTCAAATATGTGACGATTCAAACTGGAACAAATATTGAATGAACCGCGCTACATGTTTTGAACAGAGGGGGCGCTGTGTTTACAGGCGCAAACTCGCTTTACCTGCACATCAGTGGCGAGCAGGAGGGGGAGCGCAAGACTAAAATGACAGCAGTGGGGTGTGACAGACAAACACAAACTCTGTGCAAATACTGCAGAAAGACGTTTACTTACAACGATCACGCCACCCTCAACCCGAAAGTGACCACGAAAGTGACCCGTTAGCAAAGTGAGGACCGGGGGGTCGGGGGGAGTTTCGCGGATATAACTGAGAACGCGGGTGGTGAGGGTGGTGTCGCAGACACCGCCCTCTCTATTCTGCTGCCCTAGGCGCGGATATAACTGCTGAGGACGCGGGTGGTGAGGGAGGTGTCGCAGACGCCGCCCTCTCTATTCTGCCGTCCTGGGCGGCCGCCTAGGTCGCCTCTATGAACGCGCCGGCCCTGGTCACAGATGTCTATACGCAAAAACTATTAATAGGCTAAACCATGTAGACCGGAGGATTGGCAGCTCCGCTTGCTCCGAGTGCTAACGTTATGCAGATCACACGGTGCATCAGTGTTTTCATAGTGAAAGTGTGAAGATGTTTTTTAGACTGAACGAGAACGCTGTGCTGTTACAGAAGCAGGTTTTAGATTGTTCCACTTTTACACTCTTTTTCAATTTAGTTTATGCATATTTTCATAATTTGCTTATTATTTCATATATTATAAACAGTATTTCATGCCAGTGGCCAGTCCCTTGGAGCAGAGAGCCTATTGACCTCCTCTGTACACGCTGCTCTCTGGTTTAGGAAAGGCTTTCCTCTCCCACACCAGCCATCTCAGTCCTCAGTGAAAGAGTCTTTTCATCAGCAGGGGACATTGTAAATGTGCAAAGAGCTCAGCTTATGCCAGAAAACAGATATGCTGATGTTTCTTTTAAACAAATCCCAGCACAGTCACAGTTTTAGTTTGTATTACAGAGCCTTCTTTAGTTTGTATTGTTTGATTTGTAATTGGTTTTAAATGTGTAATGTAGCTGCACAGTCGACAGTTTTAGTTTGTTTATAGTAAGGAGTGCTCTTTAGTTTGTATTATTCACTTTTTTTATTTGGATTTAGTTTTAAAGTAGCAATTTAGTCACTGCAGAAAAGATCTTATTTTGTAATTGTTCACCTTAAAGTTGTCTCAAATAATTAAAAAAAAATCATTATTAATCATGATTAGTATCGTGTATCGAATTGTGAGTCAGGTTACATCCCTAATCTATCTATACATCAGTTCTTCAGCATCCATCAGCCTATCATACTGAGCAGAGCAAAGACGATTGACGTTCCGCCACAAGATGGCGACAGAGACACATAATAAGGCCTTAGAGGGGAAAAACTCAAATTCAAACTACAGCTGAACAAATCATTATCAAATCCCTAAGTGACTTTCTAAGTCGATCTCTCTCTTTTGCATGTTGTAGTGCTGTATTTATACCACAGTAATATGCTAGTGTTTGCGCTGCTTTGTTTTTTTTTTGGGTTAACTGAGATTTTTTTTCCAATAACAACAGTGAAATACTGGGAAATCTCTGTAGACTGATGGCAGTTCATGTTGTTCAGCCTTAATATGTTGAAATGTGAACCTGTTTTGTCATCACTTTAGACATTACGCTAGAGGATCAGTCAAACGCTAGCTCTACAGTGACGTTGGTGGATAAGCAGCGGTTTCTGCTGTTCTGACGTCAGCTGCAGATGTGAATGAATGCTGGAAGAAAGTAGTTCCTCTTACAAAAGGATATTGAGACTCTCTGTGTTTGATTTTCTTTTTTTTATATACACGATTATGCCGTCGAATTGTTGTATAAACGCAACATTACACTCGTAGCAGTGCAAGACGGCTGTATATCAGCACTGCAGAAGCACTAAGGCACTTGGCCTGCGGCTTCAAGCCAACGCACGCCTCCCACCAATGCCGATATACAGCCACATTGCACTGCTATGAGTGTGATATTGCTCATATTTTAGTATTAATAATATTGACTTTTATTAAGTACCTCCGTGAAGTGAAACCACGATGTCCACACTGGCTCCAGGCTCACAGCTGCTGTTACTGGGCTTCACACGGTACTTTTCTGGAGCCGTCGTTCGGACCTGCGCACAGAAAACACTACCACAAATCAGTCCAAATAAAGACAACAGTGTAACTGTCAGTTTTGACTTTTATTTTTAGTTAATTAGGCAGATTAGGGCAATTAGGCAAGTCATTTGGACAAACATTGTCTTGTTCTGTAGACTATCGAAAAAACCCAAAACATTTTAAGGGGGCTAATGATATTGACCTTAAAATATTTATATATGAACTAAATTAAAACTGCTTTTGAGCAGCACGGTGGCTCAGTGGTTAGGACTGTCGCCTCACAGCAAGAAGGTTGCTGGTTCGAGTCCTCGGTCAGTTGGCGTTTCTGTGTGGAGTTTGCATGTTCTCCCCGTGTTGGTGTGGGTTTGCTCCGGGTGCTCCGGTTTCCCCCACAGTCCAAACACATGCGCTATAGGGGAATTGATGAGCTAAATTGGCCACAGTTTATGTGTGTGGGTGTGTGTGAGAACTGGGTACTGGGTTGCAGCTGGAAGGGCATCCGCTGTGTAAAACGTATGTTGGAATAGTTGGCGGTTCATTCGCCCCTGATATATAAGGGACTAAGCCGAAGGAAAATGAATGAATGAATTTGTTTGCTTTATTTATAGAGCACATTTAAAAACAACAAATGTTGACCGAAGTGCTTTACAAATCAACCAACACACTAAATCTATACTTGTATATGTAAACGAAATAAAATTAATTAAAATCGAATGCAAGAGACTATGGAAGAGCATGACTGGATATATAAAAGCAAAGCATTTCACAGACGAGGGGCTGCAACAGAAGAAACCCCGTCTCTTTTTGTGAACAATTGTTTCTATTGGAGTTTTTGTTTAATATAGAAAGCATACAGCATATGAATATATGGTAGACTTGTTCTATAATAACAGAAAAAATAAATAAATAAAAAAGAAAAGACAGAAAAATAAGAATCATGTAAAGCCAAATAAAGAGTAGAGGTTAGGTAAGTACAAATAAGTAACTATTACATCATGAGATACATAAAGTACATATAAACAGAAAAGCTGCACATAAGGAGGTAGAAACAAAAGATTTAACAATATCAAAAGCTATAATCCAGGACTTCACAGTTGTTGACTGAGCTCCATGTATACGCGCTATTGAAATTTACATACAAATGATATCCAGCACGTTTCCTTTTGATTTTAATCGAGACATCTAGCTGAAACTGTTGTGCTGACCGAAGAGGTCTTATTCTAGCCAGACTAACTGAAACCAGACTTTTTCTAGAATAAAAAACATGATAGGAATTATAGTGAAAATGTCCTTGCTCTGTTAAACATCACTTGGGAAATATTTGCTGGAATACTGGCGAATAATTGTGCCTTCAGCTCTGTCATGTTCTCATATCTCACCTTGAAGGCCACGGGGTTTTTGGTGACATTGTTGAGGACGATCAAACACTTCTTGTCTGATTCTGCAGCACCGAAACTGAGCTCTTCAGCCGGACTGAAAGAACACACACACACACACACACACACACACACACACACACACACACACACAATGATGATCAAGATCCACAGCCTGCACTAATGCATTACAGCATCAAGTGTTTCCAGAAATATCTCACACAACAGCCTGCATTCATTAGCAAACATGCTGGAACGCAAAACCTGCCGAGCCCAATGGATTTACATCAAATCCTCCAGGACTATAAACATGAATGCGTGTGAATCTCAACACTGAATGTGTGTGTGTGTGTGTGTGTGTGTGTATGTGCATTTGTGCTGGGAGATACAGCTAAAAAAAACCCTCCATATTTCTGCTTCTGCTGTGAAATTGTGTATTTTTCTACAGTCAGAGGACCAACATGGATTCAGATATTCTTATGTATGAAGTAAAATGCAGTAGAAAAGTAGTTGACATAATCGAGGCATGTTTTGACATGTTTTAACTACACATGAGAACATGCAATAACAATAAGGTTTCATTTGTTGCTTCAGTAATGCATTTACACTGTGGTTTCCCTTTTTAAATGAATAAATGTAATACTTTTGGAGCGTTTGAGGGCCGTTTATATCGAAGTCGATATTAAGCTGCACCATGCTGGTATTTCATAACATCTCATTTTTACGAGGTGGATTGTTTTTCCAATGCTCAACCCCCAATTTAGCTTACCCGATTCCCCTATTAGCGCATGTGTTCGGACTGTGGGGGAAACTGGAGGAAACCCCCGCCAACACCGGGAGAACATGCAAACTCCTCACAGAAACGCCAACTGACCCAGCCGGGACTCAAACCAGAGACCTTCTTGCTGTAAGGCCACAGTGCTAACCACTGAGCCACCATGCCGCCCCTAACATTAATAATCTAAATTCACATTTAAAGCAAACATGGACTGAAGTCTTATTCTAATATTATTGAATAAATATTGTAATTTTTCTGAATGTTTTAATTTTTTATTTTCTTTTAAAGTTTAAATGTTAAAAATCTTAAACATTTAGCTTTTTTGTTATAAACTTTATTATTAAAACCTTTGTTTTTAAATATATTTTTATATCCTTACAACATTTTTAATATAATTGTATATAATTAAAATGAATAATTAATAAATATAATAACATTATAGGTCACACTTTACAATAAGGTTCACTGGTTAATGCATTTACTATCATGAACTAATCATGAACAACACTTGTACAGCATTTATTAATCATAATTGAACATTTACTAATGCTTTATTAACATCCAAGTCTATGCTTGTTAACATTAATGCGCCGTGAGTTAACATGAACTAACAATGAACAACTGTATTTTCATTAACTAACATGAACAAATACTGTAGTAAATGTATTGTTCACTGTTTGTTCATGTTAGTAAATGCATTAATTAACATTAACTAATGGTCATTGTAAAGTTTGACCAAATTATAGGATTTTTATCCACATTTATTTAAAGAATAAAAAGTTTATTCATTTTTGATGTCTTTTAAATGCTGAATATTTTAATGTTTAGGTTTTATTTGTTGTTTTTGGTTTCAGCTATTATTCACAGCTATAAAATGTAGTGTTTTTAAATATTGTTTTAGATTAAAATGCAGTGAAAAATATCCCATAATTAAACATTTTAAATAAGTAAATAATTATTTCCTAATTGTTAGTTCAAATTTTATTATTATATATTTTGAGTATATTAAATATAAATAAATATATACTGCTAAAGCTTAATATTTTAAAATGCATTATTAGTTCATTTAGTTGAAAGTGTACTATTTAATAAACTGAGCAAAATTCATTCATTTATTTTATTTTCGGCTTAGTCCCTTTATTAATCTGGGGTCGCCACAGCGGAATGAACCGCCAATTTATCGAGTACATGTTTTACACAGCGGATGCCCTTCCAGCTGCAACCTATCTCTGGGAAGCATCCATACACACTCATACACTACGGACAATTTAGCCTACCCAATTCACCTGTATCACATGTCTTTGGACTCCTTTGGGAGGAAACCCACGGCAACACAGGGAGAACATGCAAACTCCACACAGAAACACCAACTGATCCAGCTGAGGCTCGAATCAGCAACCTTCTTGCTGTGAGGCAACAGCACTACCTACTGCACCACCGCGTCGCCCACTGAGCAAAATGTTAATCATATTTAATTTACTATGTACCGACGCAGTATTTACTAAAAAACCCCAAACTTTTTAATACGTGACAAATGAATCATTGATTCGTTGAGGATGAGCTGACTCATAAATGAATCATCTGACCTGTCCCGTGTATGTCAGTGTGCACATGCATTTCTGTTTTTATATTTATATGACATGAAGGGTGATTCGAGTGCAAAACCACACACAAAAACACCGCCGGCCCCAGCGAAACCCCTCCATTAAAATCCAGTTATTTCAGTCATGGATCCCAGTGGATTCCCAAGAAATGCATCCATTAGAAACATCAAAGCTGAGGCTGATCTTTTTATTTCACACACAAATATCTCAATCCAGCCTCAGCACCAAGAATCACCAGCACTGCAGATCAACATTATCATTACAAATATTATTATTAATGAATTACAGCACAGCCAACAGGAAGTGTTTTAAAGATATCCTGGATTAAGAACGCTAAATGATCTGGTCACACTTTACAATAGTTAATGCATTAACTAACATGAACTATGCTTGTACAGCATTAATTAATCATAGTTCAACATTTACCAATGCATTATTAACATCCAAATTCATGCTGTTTAACATGAATGCACTGTGAGTTATCATCAACTAACAATGAATGACTTTATTTTCATTAATGTGAACAAATAGGATAAATACTGTAACGTAGACTAACCATGCTCTGTACAAAACAATGTTCCGTACAGATTACCTTTTAGCACCAATCTGAATAAATGCTTATGGGTCACAGACAAGCTATATATATATATATACTCTCACCAGCCACTTTATTAGGTACACCTGTCCAACTGCTCGTAAATGCAAATTTCTAATCAGCAGCTGAATGCATTTAGGCATGTCAAGACGATCTGCTGCAGTTCAAAGCGAGCATCAGAATGGGGAAGAAAGGGGATTTAAGTGACTCTGACTGTGGCATGGTTGTTGGTGCCAGACGGGCTGCTCTGAGTATTTCAGAAACTGCTGATCTACTGGGATTTTCACGCACAACCATCTCTAGGGTTTACAGAGAATGGTCCGACAAAGAGGAAATATCCAGCTAGCGGCAGTTCTGTAGGCGCAAATGCCTTGTTGATGCCAGAGGTCAGAGGAGAATGGCCAGACTGGTTCCAGCTGATAGAAAGGCAACAGTAACTCAAATAATCACTCGTTACAACCGAGGTCTGCAGAAGAGCATCTCTGAACACACAACACGTCCAACCTTGAGGCGGATGGGCTACAGCAGCAGAAGACCACACCGGGTGCCGCTCCTGTCAGCTAAGAACAGGAAACTGAGGCTACAATTCACACAGGCTCACCAAAACTGGACAATAGAAGATTGGAGAAACGTCGCCTGGTCTGATGAGTCTCCATTTCTGCTGCCACATTCGGATGCTCAGCTAAGAATTTGGCCTCAACAACATGAAAGCATGGATCCATCCTGCCTTGTATCAGCGGTTCAGGCTGATGGTGGTGGTGTAATGGTGTGGGGGAGATTTTCTTGGCACACTTTGGGCTCTCATTAGTACCAACTGAGCATGGTGTCAACACCACAGCCTACCTGAGTATTGTTGCTGACCATGTCCATCCCTTTATGAGCACAGTGTCTCCATCTTCTGATGGCTACTTCCAGCAGGATAACGCACCATGTCATAAAGCCTGAATCATCTCAGACTGGTTTCTTGAACATGACAATGAGTTCACTGTACTCAAATGGCCTCCACAGTCACCAGAGCTCAATCCAATAGAGCACCTCTGAGATGTGGTGGAACGGGAGATTGGCATCATGGATGTGCAGCCGACAAATCTGCAGCAACTGCGTGATGCTATCATGTCAATATGGAGCAAAATCTCAGAGGAATATTCCCAGTAGCTTGTTGAATCTCTGCCATGAAGGATTAAGGCAGTTCTGAAGGCAAAATGTGGTTAAACCTGGTACTAGTAAGGTGTACCTAATAAAGTGGCCGGTTAGTGTATATTAAGTGTAAAATGCAAGTAAAGAGTCTACTTTAATATCTATTGAAATTAAATGACACCACACTTCTGAGCTGTACTTATTAAAATATATCTAATTAGTGATCAAACTAAATGTGATTCTGTTTAAAATGACAAACGCATCATGTCGTCGATAGTCTAAAACCTAGTGGTTTGAAGGAGTAAATGTATGAAGATTTAGGAGAAAATTGAGTGTTTTGGGGTCAAACTGTGATGCTCAAATAATATTTAATCATTTAATTTGTCGTCAATGATTGTTGATCTTAATACTGACAGATAAGTAAATGCCCTGTTTCATATTTAATGCATAACTACCATGTGGCAATCGAAACGTAAACTAGCACAGCTCTTGCCCTAGTGTTTACCTTTGTCTCTGAACTACCACTTCAGTTTTAAAAAATATATGTAAGGAATTATTGACGACAGTATTATGTAATACTGTAATATAATGACAAAAACAGCTGGAATATAGTGCACTGTCACTTTAAGAGCTGCATGGATCCAATATACACGTATTAATCGATATACAGCGTTCATTTTTAACACAAACAAGGGTTTATGTGAATATCCACTAAGCGCTGTGTTTTGACACTTATGCATGTGTATTGTATATTTAAAGTGCACCTATTATGCAACAATGACTTTTATAAGAGGTTTAAAACCAGTTGTGTGTCAGCAGTGTGTGAATATCTCCAGCCTCTAATGGTGAACATAATTTAATTGTATTTGTTCTAATCAGACTTGATCGAAACAGTCTGCAGAAACACTTTGATTGACATTCTCCCTTTGTACGCGTCATCAGAGGGGGAAAGCCCCGCCCACTAGTGCCCCTCATTAGCATAAACAGCAGCCCTGAGTGAGAAGCAGCCGTCTGCCATTAGCCATTAGAGTGTTTGAGCTGCTGAAGATAATGTCAGCATAGACTAAGAGGATTATAGATGTGGAGTTTTAGATGAACAGCGACAGGAGTCTCCATAGACTGACAGAAGCATGAAGCCCACACTCACACTGATAACATGCAGATTGGTTGCATAGCCCTAATATTTACCTGATGTGCATTAATGTGGCCTTGAATGTGGTAGTTGGCTTTCTGGCTCCCTTCAACCGTACAGATTCTCTGTCAATATCCTCCAGCTTCTGACCGTCTTCGATAAAATTCACCTGCAAAAAACAAAACAAAACAATAATGAACATGATTTCTACAGTGAGATCAATATCATCAGTTCTGTACTCATGAACAAACTCAAACATCAACAAAGTGAAACCAGAGAGTTTACAATGAATGTTGCACGAGCATTGCATAAACGTTGCATAAATGTTCACATGTAAACGGGAAGTTTTAATAACATCTATGACTAATTAATTCCACTGTACTTACAATTTACTAGTCAGATGTGTTGTTGTTGATCTTAAAATGTAATATTTTTACATCAACATTTGTGTAACGTAATTGCAACTGTAACGGGATTATTAAATGAATAGTTCAACCAATATATTAAATTATGATTATTTCTTGCAAACCAGTTTCTTTATCTGCTGAACGTAAAAGAAGATATTTTGAAGAATGTTGAAAACCGGTAACCATTGACTTCCCTAGTATTTGTTTTTCATACAATGGATGTTAATGGCTACCATTTTCCAGCATTTTTCAAAATATCTACTTTTGTAATAAAAACAAAGTGAGTAATTTTTTTCTTTTTTGGGTCAACGGTCCCTTTTGTTGATGATAAATCCAAATCATTCATTCATTTTCTTTTCGGCTAAGTCCCTTTAGTAATTCGGGATCGCGGAATGAACCGCCAACTTATCCAGCACATGTTTTACACAGCGGATGGCCTTCCAGCTGCAACCCATCTCTGGAAAACATCCACACACTCTCATTCACACTTATACACTACTGACAATTTCACCTGTACCGCATGTCTTTGGACTGTGGGGGAAACGGGAGCACACGGAGAAAAACACCGTATACAAACGCGGGGAGAACATGCAAACTCTACAAAGAAACGCTAACTGACCCAGCCGAGGCTCGAACCAGCGACCTTCTTGCTGTGAGGCAACAGCACCTACTGCGCCACAGAGTCGCACATGCATCAAAATTATTTTGAAAAATGTTGGAAACCATTGAATAACACAGTATCCCCCCCACACACAATTTATGTCAATGGTTACCATTTTTCAACATTCTTCAAAATACCTACTTTTATATTCAAAACAAAAAGTGAGTAAATATTTTTTGGGGTAAATTATTTTTAAGAATGTTGGAAACCGGTAACCATTGACTTCCATAGTATTTGTTTTCCCAACACTAGATGTCAATGGCTACCATTTTCCAACATTCTTCAAAATGTCTACATTTGTATTAAAAAAGTGCACACATTTACAAAGGTTTGAAGTGAGTAAATTACTTTTCTAGGTGAACTAACCATTTACATATAATAAATCCAAATAATTTTGAAAATGTTGAAAACCATTGACTCTCATTGTTTTTTCCTACAATGGATGTCAATGGCTACCATTTTCCAACATTCTTCAAAATATCTACTTCTATATTCAAACCAACAAACTCTCAGAGGTTTGGAGCAAGTAAATAAAAATTTCTGTGTGAACTAAACCAAATTATTTTGAAGAATGTTGGAAACCGGTAACCATTGACTTTCATAGTATTTGTATTCTAAAATAGATGGTTACTATTTTTTCAACATTCTTCAAAATATCTTCTTTAGTATTCTATACAAAAAGTGGATCAACTAAATTTTTAGGGTGAATGGTCCCTTTTACAGATAATAAAATCAAATTATTCCCATATTTGTTTTTTCCTACAACGAATGTCCTTTGCTACAATTATCCAACATTCTTAAAAATATCTACACTTGTATTAAAAAGAAAACATTTACCATGGCTTTGAGTGAGTAAATAAAAACATTTGGGATGAACTATCTCTTTTAAAGATAATAAAACCAAATTATTTTGAAGAATGTTGGAAACCGGTAACCATTGATTTCCATACAATTTGTTTTCCCTACAATGCATGTCAATGGCTACCATTTTTCAACATTCTTCAAAATATCGACTGTTGTATTCAAAACAAAAAGTGTGTAAAATTTCTATATAAAACTATACTTTTAAAGATTATAGAACCAAATTATTTTGAAGAATGTTGGAAACCGGTAACCATTGACATCCATAGTATTTGTTTTTCTTACAATACATTTTCCAACATTCTTCAAAATATTTACTTTTGTACTCAAAACAACAAACTCACAAAGGTTTCAAATGAATAAACTAAATTAAATGTCTGTGTGAACTACCCCTTTAAATACAATAACCTGCTTTACAATGCTAATTTAATTCAAACTCTGTACAATTTGGCAGCAACACAACATGATGAAAACCAAATAAAGGGAATTGAAAACCAGCACGAATGTGAGAACACGAGTCCTCAAAAGTCATGCAGACAATGAAATCATCAGACTGGGATTTCATGCACCATTTTTAACCAATAAAGGAACTTTCCTCCATTTCTATTCCCGGCCAAACACATGCGAGAGCTGAAAACAAACCTGCTGAACACACACTTTCTTTGTGCTCGTGCTGCAGAAGTGGGAGAAGCAAAGTTGAAGTAAAACCGATGCGTAACGTTAGCATGACTGAATGAATGCGTGTGAGAGGTCAAGGTCAAAGGTCAACACAGGATTTGATGCAACAGAAGCTCATTATAATGATAATGAATATGCATGAGGTCATTAAAGACGCAGATTTGTGAAATAGTCAGGACTTTATTCAGTACTTGATTGAGAAATTACAAAAATGAACAGCTGAAAAATCACAGTCTTGCTCTGGATTACATGAAATGTTCTTCAGATATGATTACATTGTATAAAATGTCAGTAAATCAAATCAATCAATTAATCAATCAATCAATCATTAGTGTCTATTTATTAGTTGATGCTACATTATACGTTATACTTCATAAAAAGGTCCCATTGATATTCATTAAACAACATTTATCATCCATTATGAAGATTATATGTCATAAATCTTTATCACAGGAATCGTTTCATGGCATATAAAAAAAACCATTAAATTTCAGACATATAAATATCCTAAATATCCTACTACACTGTAAATAAAATATCAGTAAATTAGCAAGTTTGTGTATTTTGTGTATATTTCCAGTTGTGAATTGCACTATGGGATGTTGATCTCTCAATTGTTGAGCAATCTTGAAAATATCTACTTTTGTGTTCAACAGAAGAAAACTCATATTAAACTGCATAAGAGAAGATATTTTGACACCAATTGACTTCCATAGTATTTTTTTTCCTATTATGGAAGTCAATTAGTGCCAGCAACTTGAAAATATCTACTTTTGTGTTCAACAGAAGGAAATGTGCATTAAACTGCCTAAGACAAGATATTTTGACACCAATTGACTTCCATTGTATTTTTTTTCCTATTATGGAAGTCAATTGGTGTCAGAATCTTCAAAATATCTACTTTTGTGTTTAACAGAAGAAACGCTCATAAAACTGCCTAGGGCAATATATTTTGGCACCAGTTGACTTCCATAGTATATATTTTTTCTTATTATGGAAGTCAATTGGTGCCAGCAATCTTCAAAATATCTACTTTTGTGATCATCAGAAGAAACACATTTAAAACTGCATAAAGGAAGACATTTTGACTTCAATTGACTTCCATAGTATTTTTTTCCTATTATGGAAGTCAATTGATGCCAGCAATCTTGAAAATATCTACTTTTGTGTTTAACAGAAGAAACGCTCATAAAAATGCCTAGGGCAAGATATTTTGACACCAGTTCACTTCCATAGTATATATTTGTTCTTATGGAAGTCAATTGGTGCCAGAATCTTCAAAATATCTACTTTTGTGTTTAACAGAAGAAACGCTCATAAAAATGCCTAGGGCAAGATATTTTGACACCAGTTGACTTCCATAGTATATATTTTTTCTTATTATGGAAGTCAATTGGTGCCAGAATCTTCAAAATATCTACTTTTGTGTTTAACAGAAGAAACGCTCATAAAACTGCCTAGGGCAAGATATTTTGACACCAGTTGACTTCCATAGTATATATTTTTCTTATTATGGAAGTCGATTGGTGCCAGAAATCTTCAAATTATCTACTTTTGTGTTCATCAGAAGAAACGCATATAAAACCGCATAAGGGAAGATATTTTGAGTTTGTAAATATTATAATGTATAAGAAATAATAATAATATCTAGAGAAATAATGTAAAAAATGTACTGGCGGTTTATTACAAGATTTCTGTAGCGTAATATACAACACCAACGCAGACAATATAGCACTGCAAACTATAACAAATGACAATAAGTCACTTTTTACAACTTTATCAAGGTTAAAAGTTGTTGGAAGAAAGATCAAGATCCCATAATGCAATTCAAAGCAGAAATAAACATAAATAAATAAAAAAACATATTAAAAATTGCTAATTTACGGATATTTTTACAGTGTAGATACACATTTGACAGTTCAAACAGACTCAAAATGAACATTATTTCACCCATATTTTCACAAAACACTAAAGCAGACACTTTCTATGTATAGAAATGACGGTAACACTTTAGTTTAAGTAACAATTCACACCATTTACTACTGATTATACTGATCATTTCACATTTGATTATACAATATCTGCACCTGAATACTGTTTAGACTACCCAGAAAACAAACATAAATCACTATATCACTGGTATCATTTATTGTTTTTTTTCCAATGCATGCCTTTAGTTTATTATATTTGATGCATGATTCACAAATCTCCAGTCAATCTTCATTAAATTAATGAATACTTTAAGTTCTCACTATTAACCAGTGTCATAACACATGTCTATTATTAGGATTTTAGCACTTATAACATATGATCTTACTCTAATCCAATACCCAACTACTACCTTAATGACTACTAATTATCAACTAATTAAAGGTGTACTAAGCTAAATGTCTTAGTTAATGGTTTGTTAATCGCATGAATTGTACATTTAAAATAAAGTGTGACCTAAGTTACTTTTTAAAGATCAGGTCATATGGGATTGTAACATGGCTGTCTTTAAATGTAAACAGTCTACAAGTTGCTGTAAGATATTGTCTCTCAAATTAAAAGTCAGCTCTAAATTTCCATTAACGAGTCTGATATTTTTGAATCTTTAACCTGCTTCCAATCTACGTCAAAACAAAGTAACTCAATTGCATAATCCCCGCCTCTCATGAAATACAAACACAGTGGGTGTTCCATTTCAAATTGACCAATCAGAGCAGAGCTGGCTTAAGGAAGGGAGGAGGGGCTTACAGATCTGAATCGATTCAAATGAATCATATGCAAAATGATGCTATTAAATGTGAATTCTACTACAATTACAACGTCTTTTAGATGCATTTAAAACATATTAGAACACTTTAAACACCATATGAGCTGCTCTTTAAATTGGTGTGACAACATTAACAAGTGGAGTGGAACCTTAATGTGAAGTGAACAACTTGATTGGTCATTAGTGATGAAATGATTGTTTTTGGCAAACAGACAGTAAATGAATCACAGTATTAAATCACAGTAATTAAAAAGAGCATTATTTTGAGCTTTCAAAACAAAAGTAATCATTTCAGTACAACAGTGTCCTATTTCTAACTACAACAAGTGACTGTCAGATTTCAAATCCTGGATGAGATCTAAAATATGGAGTGCAAATGTGGACAAAATGACTTTGAGTTTAAAGGGACAGTTCACCCAAAAATTTTAATTCTGCCATCATTCACTTGTTCAAAATCTATTTTTGAACAAAAATAAGTCAAGTTTCTTTACTTCTTTCGAACACAAATTAAGATATTTAAACACAAAGTGACTTCCATTTTTAATTTTTTTTCCTATTATAGAAGTCAATTGGTGTCAAAATACCTTCTCTTATGCAGTTTTATATGCGTTTCTTTCTTTGGTTGAACACAAAAGTAGATATTTTAAAGATTGCTGGCACTAATTGATTTCCATAATAAGAAAAAAAACAACTATGGAAGTCAGTTGGTGCCAGCAATCTTCAAAATATCTACTTTTGTGTTCAACAGAAGAAAGAAACGCATATAACACTGCTTAAGGCAAGATATTTAATTGAGTTCAATTCCCCTTTATTTGTATAGCACTTTTACAATGTCGATTGTGTCAAAGCAGCTTCACATAAAAGGTCATAGTAAATTGAAACAGTGTCAGTTCAGTTTTCAGTGTTTAAGTTCAGTTGAGTTTAGCAAGATATTTTGACACCAACTGACTTCCATAGTTTTTTTTTTCCTATTATGGAAGTCAATTGGTGCCAGAAATATTCAAAATATATACTTCAGTGTTCAACAGAAGAAAAAACGCATCATTTTGACTTCCCTAATAGAAAATAATTACGAGGTAATAGGTGTCAAAATATCTTCCCTTATGCAGTTTTATATGTGTGGTTTTTCTGTTGAACACAAAAGTAGATAGTATTATTTTTCTATTATGGAAGTCAATTGGTGCCAGCAATCTTCAAAAATATCTACTTGTGTTCAACAGAAGTAAGGAACGCATATAAAACTGCATAAGAGAAGATATTTTGACGCCAATTGACTTCCATAGTATTTTTTTTTTCCTTTTATCGAAGTCAGTTAGTGTCAGAAATATTCAAAATATCTACTTTTGTATTAAAACTGCATAAGGGAAGATATTTTGACACCAATTGACTTCCATAGTATTTTTTTCCTATTATGGAAGTCAATTGGTGCCAAAAAGCTTCAAAATATCTACTTTTGTGTTCAACAGAAACTTATAAAACTACATAAAGGAGACTAAATGATGGGTGAACTATCCCTTTAAGTAATTAAATAATGTCTTTACTCACAATATGCCTAAACATCTGGTCAAAATGTTATAATAATAATACGATGATCATAAAGAAAGCACTGACATGACTGTGGTTTACAGTAGATCCTTTAAGATCTCAGAGCTCCTACACACCAGAAGGAAATAATTGAATTATTAGAAAATAATGCACATCCAAAGTACAACAGCATGCTTTATTTTCCAATAATTCAACAACTTGTCAAATACACCTTGCATATTGATCTAAACTGAATCAACACAGAAATAATGCAAACTCTGCACTGTTATCGACTCAACATTAAACTGAAATGATCTGATCTGAATAATAACACTATTGTGTTTTAGAGGATATGAATTCGTGTCATTTGGCATTGTTAGCTATTTTCCTATTCACCTATTTTATATGCATGTTAAAATATTGCATAAAAAAAATGCTTAAATGATAATGCCAAGATAAATTTAGGAAATGTGCATAAAAGCTGGCCATTAGTTAATGTATTTACCAACATGAACTAATAATGAAGGATATTTGTACAATATTTATTAATCATAGTTCAACATTTACTGATGCATTATTAAAATCATCATTCATGCTTGTTACATAAATGCACTGTGAGTTATCATGAACAAACAATAAATGACTTTATTTACATTAATGTTGGCAAACATTGATAAATACTGTAGTAAATGTATTGTTCATTGTTTGTTCATGTTAATAAATGCATTAACTAACAAAAACTAAAACAATCTTATTGTAAAGTGCTACTTTAAAGACTAATGATACGCTTAAAAAGAAAATATGATCATTACATTACATGAAAAAAAAGTACTCTAAATTTCCTGTGGTAAAGGCAAAACAAAAACGTGGTAACCATTGACTTCAATAGTATTTATTTTTCCTACAATGGCTGTCAATAGCTGTTTCAATCCAACAGTTTTTATAAGCATTTTGCAATATTGCATAAAATGCTTAAAGGAAACACAGAGATGTGCATAAATATTAAAAATGCACACGAACTCATGAGCATAACTAAGTAGGATAAACGTTTCATCTCATTTATAAGAGAAGAAAAAACAACCACAGTGATTTCTCCTACATTTTTCTGTCTGATATTTGCTGCCAGATTATCAGGAAGTGACTATTCTGTTTCTCGATTAATGGAAACGCTGCTTTATTTGCACATATTTAATGCAATATTCCAGTTTTAAGTCTAATTTGCATCTATGAATATAGTTATTGATTGACTTATTTCCCTTTTTATACCCACAACAGCTGCATTAAAACAATCAGTTTTGCATAAAATGCATTAGAAAACAAAGTGACTTGATTAAAAGCTACTAGTAAATTAGTAATGAATAAAGTTAGGGTAATTAATCACCTTATCTTTCCTGATTTTAAATGTAATGCAGTATTGTGCACTTTTTATAAAGCTGCTTTGAAACAATAATTGTCAAAAGTGCTATACAAATGAACTTGAGCTGAACTTTATAGATTCAGTAGCGCATTATAGAAATATTGCTAATAAATGAGTGTGTAGGAGCTCTTTACACAATAAAAGCACAAAGAAAATAAGGTAAAAGTGCTAAAATCACTTCTTCATTCAGCCTGATTGATCAAATAAACCCCGTAACCAGACGGTAGCTTCTTCAAATGTGAATCAACCAATGTGAAATGCCACTTAAATGCATTAAAAGGAGTGTGAAATTGTGGCTGGTGTTGAAACGGAGTGGACACAGGTGATGGTTCTGGAAACTGCAGGCACTTGAGGTGGAGAAACATCTACAATGTCTTACCAGTCCTTGTTTTAAGACAGACAAAGAAGGACGTCAGACAAAATAACCCCCCAAAAAATGAAATCAAGCACAATGGTGAGCTTCTGCCATGCATTTTTGTTTGTTGCCATTGGGATTAAAGAGTTTCAAGCTGACAAATCAAATCAAGCAAACGAATCACTCTGATTGGAAGCCAAAAATAAATAAAAGAATCAATAAATAAATAAATAAAGCACTCTTTCACTCAAATGATTTTTGCTGCTTGCTCAAGCTACTTATTTCAATGAGCTGAATCAACAATTCTTGAGGTTTTTGGGGGGACAACTTAATTGTTTTTATAATTAAGTGGATTAAACAAATCAATTAAGTCAACTTAAAGGGATCTGCCAAAATGCTAACGTTAGCATATAGCATTGAAAACGCACATCCCTCTGGCTGCAGTTCAAAGCCGCGCCTCCTGAAATCATGAACGCGCACTGAATAGATGAACATAGACAACCTTATACAACCCCAGATCATGACATTCACCAGTTAGAAAACGTTATAGTACTTTATAATATTACAATTTCAAACATTTAGGGCTTTATTTAAGCAATCTAATCTCTTTAGACCGTTAGATTAGATCTAATGATCAAAGTCTAAAGCTCATGGTGCAAAAGCATTAAGGACGTGTCCGAATCCACTTTTGCTATTTTATGGACTGAAAAATACGCTCTGCGCCCTGGTGCATGGTATAACAGGGTTGAGCTTATTCTCTTAATGAGTTCTGGGTGTGTTTTGAGCATAACGTGCATTAAACCAATCAGAGTCTCATCTCACATTCCCTTTAAGAGTCAGTTGCATCTCACCGTGGCGCATTTGCTATTTACATGGCGACATTATAAGTGTAAAAACTGAAGCTTCACTAGCGAGAAAACAGTTCTGCAATCCTCGCATCTGCAGCGCGAGGATAAAGAACGAGCCTCCGCCATTCAGCCTCTTTACTTTCTCTTTACTTTATTTTTACTCTTTACTCCTTTACTTTGGTGGAGTAAGGAAACTGTGGAAACTCACTCCACTGAACACATCCATTAGCCCACATATTTAATTTCCTTTGATAAGCGCAAAGATTTGTGTCAAAACTATTTCTAAATTCAGCTCTAATCTCCAGCAAAGGAATAAATGATCAATAATAATGAAGTGTGGTCAAAACACTGAGTTATATCCAAACACACGTCCTGCTCTTATGCCCCATATGCTGATGCAGACGTCTCCAAAACCCCACAGATGGACAAATCTACACTTGTGTTTATTAAAACAAATATAAATCTACATATAATCAATAATACTGCTAATAATAATAACATTATACAGATGCAATGTGCCTGATAATGACTGCAGAATTATGGTAGAGTAACCGCCTATTCTAAAATAATAAGTATATTACATTTGGCCTGGGCAGTTGTTATTGTGTGTTTAATATTAAAAACAAATTAATGAGCAGCAATAGTTTAAAACAAATATAACCACAAAGCACAACGGTTACAATATAAGCACACAGTATATGCAATTACAACTTACTTCTGCATTGATTCCTCTTTGTGAATTCAGAATTACATGTTGTTTAGGATTAAATGTCTTATGCAGATGTTGGAAGAGAAATGCTGACATTTTGAGTTCAGATGAAAATAAAATTGCCAACTGGACACTTTAAATAGTTAAATGACGTGACAAAACAACCCATACGATAAGACCAAAGAGCTTCATTCATACTAAATCAATCATGCAGAGAGTTTGAGATGATGAGTTTGAGTGATCAATGAGATGTTGGAACACACACATACTATTAGCATGGCCATTAACACAAACACTAGATGATGAGACTGAGATGTTGTGTGTAATACATCAAACATTTGATCGGATCACAGCAGAGTGATTACGACTGATAATAATTAGCAGTTGAGCACTAATCAAGCACTGAGGTTTGAAAGGCTGATTGAAGAACTAGATAAGACTCTTTATAGCACTATAGATGAGAATTGAGCATGTGATTTTAAAATGATCCAATCATCTCACTTCAAAGGTTAGAGATAGGGATGGCTTATTGCACTAATTTGAGATTGGGCACAATATTAAAATGTAATAATACCATGGTATCGGTACTACATCTATACTATACGTGACAAATAACCTGCCTTAAAAGTGGAATTTTCAAGTGAATGTCATAATAAATAAAAAATACATAAACTAGTGCCAGACAAAGATTAATCACATCCAAAATAAAAGATTGTTTTGACATATGTGTATTATATATGTATTTATGATGCATATGTGATAAACAGAAACACAACTATTTTGTTGCATAGATATTTGCAATTATATATAATTTGTATCATGTACACATACTGTATATCTAAATATAAATAAACACTCTCAAATATATCTATGCCTTTGATGTCAAAACAAACATTTATTTTGGATGCGATACAATTTTTGCCCAGCACTAAAATAAACGTATCTCGGCATATAGTCCTACACTCTCAGATATAAAGGTACAGGAGCTGTCACTGGGGCAGTACCTATTCAAAAGGTACATATTAGTACCTGAAGGGGCTATAATGGTACCTCAAAGGTACTTTTTAGTTATATTTGGGTACGAATATGCACCTTTTGGGTACTACTGTGGACTATTTGGGTTCTTCTACAAAGGTACTGCCCCAGTGACATCTCCTGTACCTTTATTTCTGAGAGTGTAGGGAGGGGTACCGAAACACTGTACTTTATCGGTATCAGTGCTACATTATAAAAGACCGAAGTATCGATTATCCCTGATGTTAACGGTTATGCTATCGGTACTAGACAATTACTGCTGAATAAACATTAGCATAATTAATCTGACCAACCTTTTCTAATTTTTGATATTCGTCTACACGGTTGGCAATTTCACATGAGAAATGCTCGTGTTTCCGGCGAGCACATCAGGTATAAAAACCTTCACAGTTCTCGGCTGTGCGCGCGCACTCAGCTTGTAAGCTTGTGAAGTGAACCAAACGGGTTGTATTTCCCGAGTGGACAGCGACAATGCCCGTTGCAACAAACGCAACAAGTTGTTTTCTTGTATAAGTGGAAACACAAGCAATCTGGCTAAGTGAAAGTATTTCAAAATTGCCTTGACTGCAGAAAGACAAATGAACAGTTTTTGACTGCTTATAGCTACTAACAATAACGCTACATCATCCACATCGTTATGCTAGCAGTCAATAACTTAAATTAGTATAACATTAATAGTTAAACACACATTCAGTTACATTGAAAACAGCATATTAAAAATGCTTTTAGGTCAGCTGTTTTTACAAATATAGCCTATGAATAGCCTAATAATAAACTATGCTTATTAAGAAATGATGAAAGAAACTGCTTATTTTTACATTGTTAACTCCCAAAACATCTTTAACTCATTTATGTGAATGTGTTAATGAAAAATCATGTTCACTAAAACTGTAGAGTGTCAAACAGCTGTGTGTGCGACTATCCTGTCGCAAAACGCAGCGAAAACCCTACATGACGGTAATAGTTCGATTGCGGTGTTTACATGTCTGTACTGCACTTTAATAATGCCACTAAAATCGGTATACTCCACACGTCTTAATTCGATTTCTCTTTAGTTCGATTATGACCTCAATCGGATTAAATTAATCTAAAATTGCTGTTTACATGGTTAACTCTTAATCAGAGTATTGTCTTAATCGCATTAAAATGGTGGCCATGTAAACGTAGTCACTGACAAACAGGCCAAGAGAAAGCATTAGAGATTGCAAGTAAAAAAGGAAATGCAGTATATGTTCTCAGACATGTTTCTACAGCAAAACTTCCTGCTGCGGTTAAGATAAGATCAAATGTTGGATCAATTTCTGTTAATCAGTGCAAAATAAAAAAGCCTGCATCAGCAAATCAGCTCAAACCACATACACCATTCTCTTGCATCACATCTCTCCACTTCTACAGTCATCCAGCACTGGTTAGTAGTTATTGCTGATGTTAAGCTGATTTCCTGAGATTTATCATTCTCTTACTAATGAAGAGAGTCAAAGGGCAAGAGAGAAAAGGGTAGGGATGAGCGATATGGACTTGATTATATCACTATATTTTCTACTAGTTATTGCAATAACGATATTATTGAGGATCATTCGTGTTTGATCTGTATCTTTGGAGAAATGTGTTCATCTTTATTTTTATATTTTATTAAGAATAGAGGTCTTTAACCCTGGTATTTATTGCAATAACAATATTTTTGAAGATAACTCATGTGTATCCACTGAGAAAGCAAAAAAAGTCATGTATCTTTGGAGTAAAGTGCTAATATATAAATATAAAGGCCTTCAACCCTCTCATTTATTGCAATAACAATAATATTGACGATAATTTATGTGCATCTACCGAGAGACAAAGTCCTGTCTCTTTGGAAAAAAAATAGTTTATTTTTATTTTACAAAACGGTATTGAATTGTGCTAAAATATATGCGGCCTCCCTCCTTCTGTGATGATGAAATAATATAATAAACAATATTCACATATTTTTATCTAGTCATTTCCAACACTCGACTGGTGTTTTGAAGTGATTTTAGAGTGAAAGTATGTCAGTAAATATATATTTTTTGTAAACAAAAGCTCAAACATGCAAAACTAATCACTAAAATAGTTTTTATTGTGGTGATAATTTTTACCAACTATAAATTGCAAATGATAATAGACAAATCACCCATCCCTAGAAAAGCCAATGTAATAGAACGCATTATGTGTAGCTCCAGCATGCTTTGATTTGAGCACACAGCAGTTGATTTCCAAGCACAAATGCATGAATTAATTAAACATACACAACCGTTCAAAGGTTAAGAGCGAGAGTAAGACCCTGTCCACACAAACACGGGTATTTTCAAAACCTTTTTTAATGCGGTTTGGCTGTTTGTCTACATGAAAACACAATATCCGGGGACTGAAACCAAATCTTTCTGAAAACTTTGACCTGGGGGAAGATTTTCCGAAACTCCAGGTCCAGTTTAAGATTCTTTCTTTCTTCTGTTTGAGTTTCTTTATAGTGTTGAACACAAATGACAATATTTTGAGGAAAGCCTGTAACCATTGACTTTCATAGTAGGGAAAACAAATACTATGGAAGTCAATGGTTACCCAGGGCTCAAAACGGTGACCGTTTTGGTCGCATATGCGCCTGACATTTTATCTTTGCGACCTCAAAATATATTTGGGAGTATTTGTGCGAGTGCATACAATTGTTGCCGTACGGTCAGTTTTCACAGCAAAATGTTCACCACGTGTTGATTTAGGAGACATCGCACCTCTTTGCACCATAAAACAGCAAACGCAGTGCTCAGGATTGGTTTAAAACAGTTGACATGTCAACTTGGTGTAGTAAACAAATCCTGCAATGCTTGCCCCGCTATAAAACTCTTCTTATTGGCCCACGGCGCTAGAACTAAACACGAATGGATTGGTTAATATCAGCTGTCAATCATTCCGTAAAGCATGCCGTGAAAATGTTAAGGTCTGGATATGAGAGAATGAAAATAACACTGACATATTTAGTTTTAGAAACCATTTGAAGTTACAGATAATGACACATCTGATCAGTAATCATGTTGTGAATGTCAATCCAGCATTTACACTTTTCCAAGAGTGGAGAAAAGACTTCCAGTGGGTTAAAGTATACTATGAAAATGACTAAAGCATTCATTTTAAAGCCGGTGGGACAGAGTTTTCAGGTAACAGTGTTTGCCACTGAATCTACACATTAAGCACAAGATGTTCTGATGTCATTTAATCCTTCATTTAATCGTTGCGATGCTATCAGTCGCGGGACTGACACTGCGTTCACCATCGCTAAAGAGCATACACTAAGATGAAACTAATATTGCAGCTCATGAAAAGACTGTTATTGCTGTTAAGATACGTATGCAAATCATAAGTTATATGTCAATATCTTCTGTGCAATATCAGTCAGCAACTGTGAGAACAGCACAGTAATTATCGTTAACTCAGTTTATCTCATTCATGTCCAGCAGTGCGTGCAGGCCCGGTGAGTGCATGCAGATTTGTGTTTGTTTGTTAGTTTTAATTTCAATCGCAATAAATCTGTTAATATAAAACTAGTACTAACGGTGCTCATTATTTTTGGTGGATGTGCCTAAATTTTGGCTGGTGCACCTAAATGTTTAAAGTTAGGAGAACCAATGCATCCAAGCAAAACGGCTGATTTTGAGCCCTGTTACCGATTTCCAACATTCTTCAAAATATCTTCTTTTGTGTTCAACAGAAGAAAGTCAAACAGGTGTAAAATAAGTCAAGGGAGATTAAATAATGACAGAATTTACATTTTTAGGTGAACTATCCCATTGATGTCTTCAGAAAGTAAATCATGACCATTATCCTCATGTTTATTCAGTGTTAATGCATATTAACTTGAATTAAATTTTTGTACGAGTCTTTCTTATAGGCAAAGTTCACCGAATATTTTTCATTTATTCAGTATTCTCACATGCTTTAAAGCCTTTATGAGCTTCTTCTGTTTAAACACAAAGGAAGATCTTTTAACTTAGTATTTGTTTTCCCTACTATGGAAGTCAATAATTACAGAGCTCCAGCATTCTTCTAAATATCTTCTTTTGCGTTTTAGTAGAATAAAGAAACTCAAAGTTTTGAAATGGATGAGTAAATGATTAGAGTTGTCATTTTTGGGTGAACTATCCCTTTAACATGCATCTCAGTGCGTTTTTGCGCTTTTATGTGGACGGAGACTTTTTAAAACAAAAGAAATGAAGCGTTTTAAAAATTAAATCACCCGTGTACATGTGGACATGGCCTAAATGTGATAAATACTGCACCTTCTTTGGTTTGATGGATTGGTCGGCACTAAAACTGGACTCCAGAGTCTCTTTAGACTCTGATTCGGCATCTTTAAGGTCACTTTCATCCTCGCTGATGATTGGACCGTTTTCACAGATCGGAGACTGGAAGTCATCGTCCAGCAGAGGCGGATAACTGTACTTGAACTGGTCCTGTAACATAAAAGACACACAAAACAATAATGATAATGACTAGAGCTGCACAATATATCATTTCAGCATCGCTATTGCAATGTGTGCATCAGCAATACTGTAAAAAAAAAACATAGACTCCGATTGTAAGGCAACTTGCTGCAGTTTTTTTTTTTTTTTTTAGTTGACTCAACTTTTAACCCAAGTACTGCACTTGACTCAAATTAAGTTGAGTCAGCTCAAAAAGCTCTGCAGCAAGTTGTCTTGAAATTGAGTCCACTTTTTATTTTTCCAGTGTAGAAGTAAAGGGTTTTAATTATTTTAATGAATCTTCTCCATTTGCAGTTTGTTTTATTGTTCCTATTTCATTATTGTTTACAAATTAGTTGACTTGTCTTAGTCACTTTACTCGACTGCTGTTGTTTTAGTTGCGCTATACAAATAAACATTGGATTGTATTGTAATTAGGTGACATGGTGGCTCAGTTGTTAGCACTGTGGCCTCACAGCAAGGTCGCTGGTTTGAGTCTCGGCTGGGTCAGTTGGTGTTTCCGTGTGGAGTTTGCATGTTCTCCCCATGTTGGTGTGGGTTTCCTTCGGGTGCTCCAGTTTCTCCCACAGTCCAAACACATGTGCTATAGGGGAATTGATGAACTAAATTGGCTGTGGTGTGTATATGTGTGTGTGTGTGTGTGTGTGAATCAGCGTGTCCAAGTACTGTGTTGCAGCTGGAAGGGCATCCGCTGTGTAACACAAATGTTTGATAAGTTGGTGGTTCATTCTGCTGTGGTGACCCCTGAAGAATAAGGGACTAAGCCGAAGATAAAATAATGAATGGCATGGTGTCCCACTGCAGGCTTTCTGCAGATTTCACCAAGTTAAATTTAAGAACATGAAGAATAAAATTTCAGACTTATTTAGGGCTCAATGCAACGGATTGTTATAGTATTAGATAATATTAATATATACAATTACAGTGAAATATTCAGTTTCAGAGTAGCCTATATTAGGCTAAATCATTTTTTGCTAATGACAATCTATTGCGCCCATCAGTTTCACTTGTATTAATTTCTACATTGTAAGAATAATCTTATGGAGCGGCGCACGTCGCCTCCGCATGCAGCCGGCATGTGAATGAAAGCGTTTGATGCATCGGAGATGAATCGTGCAGCGCTCCGGTATCTGCAGACATTTGCAAAACAGCAGCTCAATTGAAAGAAATAAGTGCATTGAGGATCTGTCCAATGTATTATTGAGGCTTTTCGAATTAAACATTTCAGGTAGGCCTACTTTGTGTGTGAAGAGCAGGTGATAACCCTCTACTCCAGCATTGCGAATGCAGTGTCTGTTAGATCAGATCGCAGGTCAAAATGAACCTGTTTAATGCTAAACTAAATGCATTTCTCCACTATTTATTTAAACTAACAGGAACAAACAGTCTTGGAGAAAGTTTTTCCTGTTGTCATGAATGTGACAAGCAGTTTGAATTGTGAATGAATGGAGAATGATTGACAGGCACAGCAGCAGGAAGCGCAGAACTGAACATGAATTTAACCGTGTGAATATCCATCTGTGCTTCACATTAAACTATAGAATGGCTTCAGAACATTTGGATATAGTAGGCCTACATGACAAAGTTCTAGTGCCTTATAATAGGCTACCTTCATGGCTTAGTTGGCTTATAAACACAGAATATAGCGCATGCGCCAGATCGGATTTGGATCGGTACTAGCTGGCCGATACCCGATCCAGCAAAAATATGCGGTATCGAACTGACATCCGATCCAAGTATCGGGATCAGTGCATCCCTAGTCAACTTACTCTAACCCTAACCCCAACCTAACAGTCTACTTATAATCTAATGAAAATTAGTTGGCACGTAGATGCAATGTACCTGAACTCAAAATACGGACCATCAAAATAGGGTGTGACCTTTTATTTTGGCAGGGGAAAAAAGCAGTTTATAATTTTTTTAAGGTCAATATTATTAGCCCCCTTAAGCAATAATAGTTTTGGATTGTCTACAAAACAAACCACTGTTATACAATGACTTGCCTAATTACCCTAACTTTACCCTAATTACCCTAGTTAAGCCTTTAAATGTCACTTTAAGCTGAATACTAGTGTCTTGAAGAATATCTAGTCTAATATTATGTGCTGTCATCATGGCAAAAATAAAATCAGTTATTAGAGATGAGTTATTAAACTATTATGATTAGAGATGTGTTGGAAAAATCTTCTCTGTTAAAGAGTAATTGGGGAAAAAAATATAATTCAAAATTTTACAGGAGGCCGAATGATTCTGACTTTAGCTGTATATATAGTCATATTGCACAGTCATAAAGCACACAAGCTCCTCTAATTTTTCCATACCGTTCCTCCCATGTATGGTGGAAGGTGTTCAGGGCCCACAAACGTCTGGATGTCACTCTTGGAGACAAACTTGAGTTTACTGATGGCATCAGGGCCGAGCCAGGTCTTCACGATCTTCCAAGCAGCTGCGTAAACAAACCCAAGCATCACGACACATGAAATGAATCAATACACACATCAGTCATTCACGGCAGCCAATCACAACTCACCATTCATGATCCACGGCATCTCGTACATGATCATTTTGGCTGAGATGAAAACAAAAACACAAAGACAGTTTAATAATATAACATGCTTGCTTAAGTAAAACAGGTCAAAGTCTTAATAAGGGAAAGAAATAACAATCCTATTTTATGATTCACACTAGGTGCTGCATGAGATGAGATGCTGTTTAATGTTGCGATAATGATATTTCTTATGATATAATTAACCTGCAAAATACTATTTTGTCAGCAATTTCAAAACCATTAGTAATAATGTAATGATCATACAAATAAACAGATAATATCTATTTTCTGAGCTAATTACCTTTAAAAAACAATGTCAAGGTGCAAACATTTAGACTTTAAAACACCACAAATGACTGAAAACCTTTGCGTAAATTCAGATTGTTATTGGCTGTTGTTATTTTCCTCTCTGGTCTCCCAGCAGAATTGGACAAACAAGTTATGCATGTCGGCGCCGATAGCCTAGTGGTTAAGTGTGCCAACATATAGCACCACGGAGACCCGAGTTCGATTCCCGACTTGAGGTCCTATGCCAATCCTTCCCCTCTCTCTGCTCCCAATGCTTTCCTGTCTGTTCTCCACTATCCTAAAAACCTGTTTATAATTTTTATTTACTAAGAAAACCCCAAAAACAACAACTTATTTTAGCACACAAATGCTTAGCACATATAATTAACTTAATTTATTGCACTTCTCTGCTATAGGGATATTGCACATATCATCGCAATACTGTTTTTCAATATATCGTGCAGCCCTAATTCATACTATATTTTCTTCAATGCTTCAACAGTACCATCAGTTTACAAGTCTCATAAGTCATGTTTAACATCCCCTCTCCTTATCTCACCCAAAACAATCCTTTCTTTATTAACTCTGCAATAATCGTATAATCGTTTGACTTTATTACAACCATAAAACCCTCATATTTTGCAGTGATGGTGGCGCTAGAGGGTTTAACATATAGAAGCTAAAATTGGTGCAGTTAATGTTAAGATCTTTTGTGATAAATGTGGCAAATTTCACAGTGTTCGTTTATATGGTTATTGGGAAAGTTGAATAAAAGCACAATATACTCACAAAGAAACTTCGGGTAGTACACTTTGAAGCAGCTAATGATATACTTCACAAAGTCCATGTCCTAAAAGAGAAAAACATGGCAAAATAAGAAATTTACTGTCTTTGCTGTCTTAAAGGAGTTTAACCCTTGTTTATTGTTCAGATTTACCACTCTTTCGTTTTGTTAGTGGCTGTTTTTGCCCCATTGACTCCCATTATAATCACGTTTTTTGATTGTAAAGCCATGACAGCATAAAATCATGCATTCTTGATGGTTGCTGGTTTTCCCTGTTGGGAAAGGATACGATTCGGCATTTTTACGGTTGGGAAAAAAAACAAAAAAACAAATGTCTTCATAATGGAAGTAAATTGGGCAAAAACAGCCACGAACATATTGAAAGGGCAGTAAATTGAGATTTTAGTTTTAATTTTCCCAAAATGTGTGTCAAAATAAGATTTGTCAGCAAAAACCATTCCATTTGCTGAAACGCAGAGAAAGTTGTGGCCAAATTAACTCAAAATCACCCTAGAGTGGATAGAAACAACGCCAACAGCACACAAAGGTTGATGACATGATGGTGTATAATGTTATGTGATCATGATAAAAAGAAAAGTTGGTAGAATTTTTGCTACACAAACCAAACCATGGTAAAAGCATTCACCTGGTCACTACTTGCGTTATTTACAAGTGCAATAAGAAATGCTTGTAATGAGAAACATGGATTTTGTTGTTTGTTCATTAAGCTCTACATTTTTAAAAACATTTTATTCAATTAAATGATAGAATAAATACAACCCAATCATTTTGTTTATTTGTAACACGCATTTAATTTTTTTCTCCAATAAATTCTGCAATTTATAAATTTCACTAAATGTAGGGGTCAATATATGACCAAAAATGAACATAAAATCAAAAGCAACATTCATTATTTGAAATAAAATAAACAATAAAAAGCCCTCAAATGTTTTTATTCGATTTAAAAAAACGTTCTCAAATATATTTTAGCTCAGCTAGCAACCTTTTTTTGTAAAAACAAAAAAAGTAAAAATAAACCTATTTCATTAAACATACAGTTGAAGACAAAATTATTCGCCCTCCTGTTATATAAAAATATATTTAAAAAACTGCTGTGGTCTAAATTATTAGCCCCCTTTAGATTAATTTATTTTTCTCCTTTGATTGGCTACAGACCTAATTAAAGACCTAATCAACCTAATTCAGCCTTTAACCCTTTAAGGCGCACATCTTGAAATTTATTGGACCACACTTGCATTGAATAATATACTGACCCAACTCTGATAAATAGTATCAAGCAACTAAAACAATAATGATAGCCTATGGATAAAAGGTCGACCAGGTGGTTATGATGCTTGTTAAAGGGTTAAATGGCACATTTCGCTGAATCCTAGTATCCTCTAAAATAGTATGTACTGGTAAATATGTCAAATAATTAACATTTCACAGCAGGGCTAATAATTTACAATAAACAATAATAAAAAAATGACAATAAAACAATAATATCAGTATTACTAAAACAACACTTGCTCAGTTTACTGACCCACTTTAAAGAGACTAATCAAGTTCAACAGTAAATCTGCTGCTAATCCACTGGTTAATTAAACTGTCAAAGGTCACCATGAGGAGACGAATCTAACAGTACACAGGACTGCTAATGAACAAAGGCAAACGCTACACACACACCAATCAATCTGAACACTGCTGACTGTCTACTATTCTGATCTGGATTGGTTGTGCAATGTTTACTGAACACTCAAGTAACCTTTAGCTTTGTTTTCGTAAGCGGAGTCATTCCCAAAGCCACAATATTTCACATTATTGACTCTACAATGAAGCTTTGTTTCAAGGAACTGCATGAAAGAGAGGTTTTTATATAGAACTTTTAAGGCAAGGCAAAGTTTATTTATACTGTACAGCACATTTCATACACAAGGGTAATTCAAAGTGCTTTACATAAACAAGAATAAAATAAAAATGATTAAAACCGATTAAAAACTGAATAAAATGTGTTAAAGCAGGTTATAAAAGAATGAAAAAGAAAAGAAAGACACAATAGTGTGATCTGTGAGACGTAGCATAGTGCTCATTCAGTAAAGGCACAGCTAAACAGGGTTGATTTTGAATGTACCTAACGTAGAAGCACATCTGATCATTTCTGGATGCTGATTCCAGCAGTAGGGGGCGCTGTTAGTAGCTGAAGCACGATTCACCCTGCTTTGACTGAACTCTTGGAGTTTCTAGTTTATTTAATCCTAAAGATCTGAGTGATCTGTTAGGTTTGTATTCAGTGAGCATATCTATAATATATTGAGCTTCTAGGCCATTTAGTGATTTATTGAGCAGTAATAATACTTTAAACTCTATTCTGAATGTAACTGGGAGCCAGTGTAAAGACCTGAGGACAGGTGTGATGTGCTCTGATTTCCTGGTTCTGGTCAGAATTCTGGCCGCAGTGTTCTGGATGAGCTGTAACTGTGTGACTGTCTTTTTGGGAAGGCCAGTGAGGAGGCCATAACAATAATCCACCCTGCTGCTGATAAAAGCATCAACAAGTTTCTCTAAGTCTTTACTGGAGACAAAGCATCTAATTCTTGCAATGTTTTTGAGATGATAGTATGCTGATTTACTAACTGCTTTAACATGACTCCTGAAACTCAGATCTGACTCCAGAGTCACACCAAGATTCTTGACCTTATTTTTTGTTGTTTGACCCTTATAGCCAAGGTACACATTCACCTTGAGAACCTCATCTCTGTTCCCAAACGCAATCACTTCAGTTTTCTCTTTGTTTAACTGAAGAAAGTTTTGGCACATCCAATTGTTAATTTTATCAATGCATTGGCAGAGGATGTCAATGGGGCTGTAGTATGGAGAGAGATTAGACTCAATAATAATTCACGCAAAAGACACGATGTACACATGCGTAGCCAAATTCACGTACGTAAAATATTTATTTATACTTACAAAAACAATTCACATGCACAAAATAAAAATACATTTTCATAAAATACGTTTCACAAATGCAAAACACCATTTGCAAATATATAAGAGTGTACAAAAAGTTTTGAATGTTTAAAATTCACGAGTTCATCCTGAATGAGAATGTGCAAATCCTCTCTCACGTACGACTCACCCTGAATACGAGTGTGTGCATTTTTGAGACTTTCCTGCCAGCACACACCTCCCACGTGAGTCACTCGTGCCCTGTAGCCAATAAGATGCGAGCTTACTGTTCAACCAATCACAACTCCCTGACATAACATAATTTAAACAACAAGGTTTGTTCAAATTACAACATGGCGGCTAATACAAGATGCTTTGCACATTTATTACTATACACTTAAATTAGCATAGACTTAACACAAGCACTTTTCTATTGAGTTACTGAAAATACACTCAGATTCTACTATAAAAAGCGTATACACAAACTAGTAGGAAACAGTATTGACTTACAGGAGTATCCGCCATGTTGGTTAGAGGAACAGACTGCGCAAAAGGAGCGCAGAGTGGTTAACATCGAGTACAGCTCTCATCTGATTGGCTGAGAGGTACGAGTTGCCTGTTTCTGGCAGGAAAGTCTCAAAAATGCACACACTGGTATTCAGGGTGAGTCGTACGTGAGAGAGGATTTGCACATTCTCATTCAGGATGAACTCGTGAATTTTAAACATTCAAAACTTTTTGTACACTCTTATATATTTGCAAATGGTGTTTTGCATTTGTGAAACGTATTTTATGAAAATGTATTTTTATTTTGTGCATGTGAATTGTTTTTGTAAGTATAAATAAATATTTTACGTACGTGAATTTGGCTACGCATGTGTACATCGTGTCTTTTGCGTGAATTATTATTGAGTCTAATCTCTCTCCATACTGTAGTCATTAGGCAGTAAGGCTAGGTAGATCTGAGTGTCATCAGCATAGCTGTGGTAGGAGATTTGGTTCTTTCTCATTATTTGGCTCACATGTATGTATAGGTTGAACAGCCCAACCCAGTTTTCCAGCCTATCCAGAAGTATGCTGTGATCGACAGTGTCTATTGCAGCACTGAGATCAAGCAGCACCAGCATTGTTTGCCTAAATCTGTATTTAGGTGGATATCATTGATTATCTTTATGTACATGAAAACTAAATCTTGACATGAACACTGTTATAATGGGGGAAATTCTCCAAGAATCTGAATTACAGTGAAATTTATAAAAGTATCTGTAAACATTACATGAAGCTGTATAAACATTGCAACATGCAACAAATTATCTATTTCTAGCGTCAAAAGTCATTTTTGGATGATGGTGGTGATAGAGGGTTTTATGTAGAGAAGCTAAAATTGGTGCAGATAATGTTCGCCAAATATTGTGCCAAATTTCACAATGCTTTTTCATAATACATATACACATAAATGTACAGTATTATAAAATATAAAAAGTACAATTTTGTACCCAAGATAAACCATCTACTTTAATGAAACCGTTTTGAAAAATAACACATTATATCAAGTTAGTAAAAATAATGTTTGTAAGTTGATGTTTACAAAACAAAATGTCCCTAAATGCACATAAAGACTCCCGCTATGCAATTTTTGATGGTCTCCACCTCCTGAATTCATCCTGAATACATCTAGCTTCAATTATCATGAAATAATCCAGTCTAATTTTCAACTTTTTGTGTTTACACTCCACTAAGTTAAACATTTATTTTCTGTAATATTTGAATTTTCAATATTATAAAACACATATTTTGTTTGTCTCTATGTTCAGGCATTGAGGTTTATCGTTATTTTTCTCTCATTAATGTGTGCATAATCTTTAGGATACATCAATTGTAGATTAATTGTGTCAACTCTATTAATGTGATATTTCAGTGAATTTCTCATTCCCTTTTGAAAAACAATCCTATGAGAAATGCATATAATTTTGATTTAGACACATGGAGTCTGGTTTGAGGTTAGCATCTTAAGCTAAAGCACAAAACCGTAAAAAATATTAACTGTGTTATTGTCAACTCTGTTAGCGGTTTAAAAAGTTTAACTAGAAGTTAAACTGCAATTAGTAACAGAATTAAATGTTCCCCATTGCAATTAAGCTGTCTGCAATGTTTTACATTATTAATGTATTGTTTACTGTAAATAATAAATTTGTTCTGAACAAAAATAAATTCCAGTTTGATGAAAATTAATGAAATGATTGAGATGTACCCACAATTCTAGAACGAATCATATCTTAAGAGTTACAATCATAATTAAAGTAATCATTTGAACTGATGGTGGCGCTAGAAGGCTTTAGGCAGAGATGCTAAAATTGGTGCAATTAATCAGTAGATGCTTTGCAATAAATGTACCAAATTTCATGATATTACTCTAAATTGTTCTTGGGATTTCAAAAAATTTAATAACAGGACTGATCTTGAAACGTAAATGCTTTAAAAAAAATGCATGTATAAAAGTAAAAGACAAATCTAACAAGCACAAATCAAACTTGAACTCAAGAAACATTTAATTTTAGTTCAGATCCATCCAATCAAAGCAGATCTCCATAATACAAACAACTCCACACGACTGTCCTTCACATTATAAACATGCAAAGCTAAAAAAAATGTATGTAAAAAGTAAAAGAAACTAAATCTCTCTTAGCTGGCAAGCACAAATCAAACTTAACCTCAAGACACATTTCATTTTAGTTCAGATACATCCAATCAAAGCAGATCTCCAGAACACAGACGACTGTCCTTCACATTATAAACACTCAAAACCAATCAGACGAGCATTAAAGAGAGCAAATTAAAGCAAACTCTAATTCCTCCATATAAAACTGGCATTAGGTTTGATTAGGCTGCGGCTTTGGCCTTCCGGCAGCATTAAAACCACCGTGTTTCTGCGGCAGAATCATGAGACGAGGAGATTTGCCGTTTGACTGGAAATTCTCTGGGATTAAGCGAGCGGGTTTGGATTGACCAAAGGGATTTAAAGGCCATGTTAATCTGCAAAGTGTTAAAGCAGTGAACGGCGCCTGTCCCTCTGCACCTTCCACTCATACAGCTAATGACCTTTAAATGTCTGCCGGAGGGTCAATTATGGCCCAAAACTAATCAGAGAAATGCAGAACCAGCTTCTTTTTTGTCTTTGTGGGTTTATGAGGAAATACAGCAATGGACTCTTGTGACCTTAAAAAGAAAAGTGTGAAAACTAATTCTGAACTATTATATTGGGCCATGAATATGAACTATTATATTGAGCTGAGTGCCTCAGGAAGCAAGAGGATTTATTGAAATATTTATTCATATTTAATTAACATTATTTGGGTGTAAAATCCAGTGCTGTGTTCATTAAATTGACAAAAAAAAAAAAAGTTTTAAATAAAATTTGTATAGTTTTTGTAAAACCCAATTAATTAAAGTGATAACCTAAGAGCCCCACCATTTTATTTTAATAATAATAATAATAATAATAATGATGATAATAATAATAATAATGATGATAATAATAATAATAATGATGATAATAATAATAATAATAACAACAACAACAATAATAATAATACTAATATAATAATAATAATAATATTTATTATTATTATTATTATTATTATTATCATTAAATACTTTATCATTAGATTATTTCTTTATTTAGTTCGTTATTTATGAATTTCTGTATGATATCTAAAAAATGACATTGCAATGTTTTATTTTTCTGCAATACATTGCAATATTAAGTCCATTTCACCAGATGGCTTGAAAAATTCATTATTTTGCAAAGTCTGGGGTGATTTTGTAGGGAAGTGAATCTGTATAAATTATAATAAACTTGGTCAATACAATTAAACATGATAATATCATTAAATATTCAGGCTTCACTAATAAATGACTTAAAAACAGGAATAGACTGAGCCAGGTTATTAGGTGGTCCAGCAGGTTGATTGGGGAATTACAGCAGAGTATTGAATCCCTGTATAGTAGGCAGCTTTTACGGATTGCCCAGAATATTAGTAGCGGTAGCTCTCATCCTCTGTCTGAGGAGTTTAACCTACTCCCTTTAGGTCGAAGGTTTCAGATGCTTTTTAGTAGGACAAAACGTTACAGCAATAGCTTTGTCCCATCATCTATTGTTGCTCTGAATGAATTGTAATATTTTATAAGGTACTTTTGTATTTGTATATGTGTGATTTTTAATCAAATGCCAAACTTTATTGCAAAAAGAATCTACCAATAAAATCAACTCATCATAAATGACAACAAATGTCTTCGTTTTTAAAGCTGCAAATGCTGTAGTTTCTGAGCCTTAATGCTTTAAACTTACTTTGTTTGACCTTAAAAATACACAGAGGTTATCTCTCCAATGGCAAAAGTTTGCAGTTAATATCTCTACATTGAAGCTATTACAAGATTTTCTTTCTATGCACATTTGTGTTGTCAGTTACATCAGTGTTGTTTTTGTATGTTCTCTGAGGTCCACTTATAATTTAGGATTATTACATTAAAAACCTTATAATTTAGAAGTAATTGATTATTTTCTGTGCTGTTCTTGAGCCTCATCAGTTTGAGTGGGCGTGGCCAAATGTAGACTCATAAGTAAACGGCCACTGCTCTGATTGGCTGACAGTTTTGCATATTAAAAGAGCTAAACAAGCAGTGCAGAAAAAGTGGGCGTGGATCTTCTGTGAGGGCGGAGCTGTTCCACCCTATTGCATCTTAGAGCAGAACATTCCAGAAGCTGCAGTTGTCATTAAAATAAACTCTTTACTTGCGTTAAATATGCTTACTATGTATATCAAATCAATTGTTTTGACACACATACACTTTTATTTAGTTCTACTTTAGATCTGCTGGCAGTAATATGCTTCTCCTGTAACTGGGTGTGAATTAAAACTACACGCTAATTTACATACACGCATCATTTAGCTCTGTTCTTAAAGCTGCTTTTGCCGAGATTTCCAAATCAAAACCTTCACATTAATTTAAAGGTATTGTTGAAGTACAGTGTGTATATTCTCAGACATCCACTTATAATAATCAAGATTACATTAAAAACATCATCATTTAGACTTAATTGACTATTTTCTGTGATGTTTTTGAGCCTCATTAGAATGCTTAGAGTGGGCGTGGCCAATTGCAGATTTAGAGGTAAACGCCCACTGCTCTGATTGGCTGAGAGTTTTGCATATTAAAATAGCTAAACAGGCAGTGCAGTAAAAGCATGGATCTTTCTTTGGAGGTGGAGCTTATCCACCCTATTACATCATCAGAAGCTGTGATTTGGTTTTCAATATAAGCTGATTTTACAGTGTAGTTCTGAAACGTACAGGATGTTTTAATAGCACTGTGAGCTCCATCAAGGATATCTTCATGAGAATGTAAAGTGAAAAACCTACTATGTTACTGAGTCCGGACTCAGACATGTCGAACACGACGGTCAGCGGCATTCCTGGCTCGCGTTTGGCGTAGCGCTCCAACCAGAAGGCCACGTAACGCTTCTTATCCAACACCGTCTTTGGATCCTTAATGTGAAGCTTCACTTTAAACCAAACTGCAGTCAAAATAGACAGAGATACAGAGAGAGGATCATTCATACCTCAGTGAAAACTCTGCAAGATAACAGCACATTAGTAACACACATTCACTACAGCAGAACTACTAAAGCTGAAATTTTTTTTCTTTAGTAAATATTTCCTAAATGATGTTGAACAGATTCAGGAATTTCTTACAGTATTTCCTATAATATTTTTTCTTCTGAAGAAAGTCTTATTTGTTTTATTTCGGCTAGAATAAAAGCCGTTTAGAATTTAAGCACCATTTTAAGGTCAATATTATTAGCACCTTTAAGCTAAATTTTTTTGATAGTCTCCAGAACAAACCACTGTTATACAATAACTTGCCTAAATTACCCTAACCTGCCTAATTAACCTAGTTAAGCCTTTAAATGTCACTTTAAGCTGAATACTAGTATCTTGAAGAATATCTAGTCTAATATTATTTACTGTCATCATGACAAAGACAAAGGAAATCAGTTATTAGAAATGAGTTATTAAAACTATTATGTTAAGAAATGTGTTAAATCTTCTCTACATTAAACAGAAATTGGGGGAAAAAAATAAACGGGGGCGAATAATTCAGAGGGACTAATAATTATGACTTAAGCTGTACATGTTACAGTCTAACAGAGTAAACAATAGTAATTAATTTGTGTGCTAAACCTTTTTATAGTCATTTTTTACAAATAGTGTAGAATCAGACTTATTAGCCCCAGATAAATTAATTATACTATATTTTTTCCCAATTTCAGATTTTTAAAAAAATATATATTTTCAAATAATTTATTATTATTTTATTATTAATTGTATTGAAGTACTACTCAAATCAGGAATATTATTATTTTTTTAAATGATCAATGCATGTTTACCTCATGTTTTTTTTTTTACCAAATGAACCTTTATTTATTATTTTGTTAATGTATTAATATTATTTATTATTATTATTAATATTATTAATAATAATATTTGTTTTCCCCAAGCTTGTTTTCAAGCAAAAGCTTCAATTTTTTAAATGTTGTTTTTGTTGTTGTTAATATTATTATTATTATTAATATTATTAAAATGTTTCAACCAAATATATTTACATTTTTTTGGTCGCATTATTTATTATTATTATTATTATTATTATTATTAAAATATTTTCCCCAAGCTTTTTTCAACCAAAAGAGCTTTTATTTTATTGATTATTATTATTATTATTATTATTATTATTATTATTAATTAGGGCTGTGCGATTAGTTGATATCATATCAAAATCACGATTTGGACATGCACGATTTCTAAATCGGCCTACAGCACGATTTTCCCCACAGTATGCTGTTTGAACCAATCATAACGCAGCATGCCTAAACAGAGCGCGAGAACAGGAGACTAAATAGCCTGCGTATACAGTGATGGGCGAGTTCAGCACAGAGTAGTCCTCTTATGCCAAAAAAAGTCAACAGCTGTGGTGTGGAATTACGTTACTTTGGATACAGGAAGGCTGATGTATGGCAGAGCCAGGTCATGTATTGAGTCTAAAAGCATGTGGAAAGCATGAGACATGTCACTTCCTTCAGCATTTTGTCATTCCTTGGCAACCATCATCTTTTTTCTTAGAGACGGACAACCTAACAAAACCTTGCATCGCGTGTCTTGTGAAGTAACCGAAATGTTTATATCCATACAAAGTATAAAGTTGATTGGTCAGCTCTTGTTACATAACTCACGGTGCGGCATTCTTACATTTAAAGTTTGTCTGAAAAGAGATGTTTTCATCTGGGAGCGCCTGGAATATGTGCACGCAATCCATGCAACTCCACTGGAAATAACAGACTTGTGTGTGCAAAAGACGCAATATGGGGGGGTAAAGTTAGTATGATTCTAAGGGCCCATGCTGTTTTGGGGCCCCAGAGATACTATTGGGGGCCCACCAGACCCCCCCCCATCCCCCCGCTCTTCACTATCATCTGTGATGCCCCAGCTACCACCCCCCCTGGCTATTCACTATCATCGATTCCCCACGCTCATGCTCTTCACTTACGTTGGTGAAAATACCCCCTTTCCTTACACTCTTCACTTTCGTCCGCGACAACCCCCGCCCCCCGGTTTTCACTTTTGTCAGTGACATCATCCACCCCCCGCCTGGCTCTTCACTTCGGCCCGTAGCGGACACTGCATTGCACTCCTTCACTACAGAGTTACAAAGAGGTCTATGATCTATTCATGCCACTGCCAAAACAAATCTGTAGAGACACATGATATTTAGTCAGGCAGAACATCTGAGCCTTATTTGAGTTTGAGAGGGCGTGCGAGCTAGCACACGTACGCATAAGCACACACACAGTAGTTTATTTATTTGTTTTTGCCATGTGGCTGTTCTAGAGGTGATTTTAATCAAATGTTTTGCCTTATGTCTGTTTTAGAGCCACGTTACAGGTCTTTGATAAAGATTTAATTGTTTTCCTTTTGAAATGTGCTTCAGATTCACTCTGTAAACACAGATTCAGTTCGTCTGTGACAAAATCAGGATTAAAAATCGCAATATTGTTCAAGAAACACATGATGGGTTTCTTTCGCTCATATCGCACAGCCCTACTTAACATCCACTTTAAACTGCAGATTTAAGATGCAAAATGAAATCCTACAGAGTTTGTTTCCTTCCTTGTCGTATCCGTGCAGGTAAACGGCGCCAATCTCAAACATCCATCGGGGAATGCTGCTCTCCGTCAGATCTGAACACAAAAACAACATAAAACAGCACACATTCAGCACATTCTCTGCCCGAAGAATCACCACAACACCATCAGCTCAACACAGTACATCTGATAACAGCAAATCAACACTGTTTCCTTAGCTTGAATTCAAGATATTCTGAGGCCGAAATGATTAAATTAACAATCTGAGGCTTTTAAGGATAACAGGAGGATTGTGCTCAATCACTCAGTATCTGTCTTTTACAAAGTGAAACTGAGAAATCATTTAAATCCAGCACAAAGCGGCTATTATGCGATCTGTTGGTCAATTAAATCTTTTATTTTTTATGGGTTTTCACCTTTATTTTGATAGGACAGTAGAGAGAATTGACAGGAAAGTGTGAGGAGCAGAGAGAGGGGAAGGATCAGCATAGGACCTTGAGGCGGGAATCGAACCCGGGTCGCCACAAACACCGGAGTGCATTTGTCGGTGCACTTTCCACAACGCCATAGGCACCGACAAATCTTATTTAGTTTAATCAACTCTATATTTGTAAAGCAGAAATGCAGCTATTAGGCTGTAAAGAACTATACTGAGCATAAAATAATAGTTATGGACTGGTAATATAACATAGTTGAAAACACTTAAGCTGTGAATTTATTAAAAATACGACAGAGGTCGGCACAATAGCCTAGTGGTTAGCGCGTCGACATATGGTGCAGTAGCACGTCAGGGCGTCGCGAGTTCGAATCCCGGCTCGACGACATTTCCCTACCCTACCCCCCTCTCTCTCTCTCCAACTTCGCTTCCTGTCTAAATACTGTCCTATCTAATAAAGGCAAAATGGCCAAAAAATAAATCTAAAAAAAAAATAAAACACGACCGAGTCATTTTATATGCTGATTTTCTACATGCATTTTTAGGGTAATGTTAAAAAACAAAGTACTGCAGTATTACACAGTTAAGAAAATAAATCAATAAATATATACAGTGCTCAGCATATATAAGTACCCCCCTCACTAATCTCTCTTTTAAATTCATATTTTAAATAGGAAGCTCTACAATAGTATATTTGTGCATCAGTATTGAAGCCAAATCTGGAGCTTATCGAACAAAATAACTTACGATAACGGTCCAAAAAGAACTATTTCTTTGAAAAATTTAGTTGAAATTTTGTAGGTGGTATTTTTTTATTTTGCTTGAATTTAATTTTATTATTTTAATTTTATAACAATAATGTTTGGTGACTAAAATATTATTGTAATAAATATATCTGTTTAATAAATCTGTTTTGTTTAAATGCACCAAAATACACTGCCTATATTCACTGAGAAATGAAGAAACATATTCATTTTCAAAATAGGGTGTACTTCATTATGCTGAGCACTGTATATACACATACGCACTCGCGCACACTTAAAATATATATATTTTTTATTTTGGAATTTTTTTTATTGATGATTTTACTGTTTAATTAAATTTTTACAGTAATATGGTTAAACTACAACTGTAAAAGTTAAATTACAAAGTGCAACAAAATACTAAACATACTAAAGCATAAAATCTTTCAACTGTATAAAAAGTAATACAATAATAAAATAAATCATCTTATTTTACAGTAATACGATAAAAAGTTTTTAATTAATAAAGAGTAATAAAGAATGAAAAGATTTAGAAAAAAAAAAAATAATATAATTACACCAGTTAAACAAATGTCAATATTGAAAAACAGATGGTCAACCTGAGGTGGTCAAGTTCACATTTAGGAATTAATTAGATAAAAAGCCTAGTTTATGTACACATGGTATGTGATGATGGCACAATTATACAGTAATTAGAATCACAGTTTCATTTCACAGTAAATTGCTATAATAATAATAATAATAATAATTAATAATAATTAAAACAAAAATGTTAAGCATTCGTGAAAAGTATTTTGGGGTCAGACACTAATGAAAAGTGGCCATAAATCAGTTCCATCTTCCCTTTATTTGTAAATATGAGGCAGACATGCTTTTCCTTTCTTTCTTTTTTCCTCACAAGACTCACAGCAGAGCAACTGACACACATGTGAGAAACTTCTTCATTTCAGACAGTTCTGGGAAACAACATCTCTCTCTCACACACACACACACACACACACACACACACACACACACACACACACACACACATTCATTCATTCAGAGTCAAACATACAGACACACACAAGAGGTCTTCACAGAGGATTGGAGAACTTGGTACTATTTTAACAGCAGAGAAAGCCCTAAAGACTCAAACAATCATTCAGAGTCTTGCGCACACGTAGAAACTAGTGCCTGGTTTCATTTTCTACTGTGGTGTCCACCGGTGGTGGATGATCTGATATTTGTAGTGGTTTCTCTACATTAATCCATTTCTCAGCTCTTCACAGTCTCTGAGCTCTTTTGTAAAAAGCACTCTGGTCCATTCTCTTTGGGTTCAACACCGATTGTTGGATCCGTGAAGACCTCTACCACACACAAACAGACATGTACATACAGACACAGACACACTCAAATTTACAAACCCACACAGACAGACTAACAAACAGACACACTCAAATGGACACTCAAAACCAATGCACACACACACACACTCAAATGCACAAACCTACACAGACAGACAGACACAATCACACACTCAAATGGACACTCAAAACCAATGCACACACACACACACTCAAATGCACAAACCTACACAGACAGACAGACACAATCACACACTCAAATGGACACTCAAAACCAATGCACACACAAACACACACTAAAATTTACAAACCCACACAGACAAACAGACACAATCACACACTCAAATGAACACTCAAAACCAATGCACACACAAACACACACTAAAATTTACAAACCCACACAGACACACACTCAAACAAACACAAACACACACTCAAACAAACACACACACACACACACACACACACACACACACACACACACGCAAACAAACTCTAACACTTATGGGCCGTTTCCACTGAGTGGTACGGTACTATGTTTTTATGGCCGTTTCCACTGTCAAAAGGTACCTAAAAACGAACCGTACCGTACCATTTTTTGTGTACCCTTTCCAAAGGGAACTAGAAGCTAGATGCGTAGTCGAACGCTATTGGTTTACAGAGATACGTCACCAATTCAATTCCCCTTTATTTGTATAGCACTTTTACAATGTAGATTGTGTCAAAGCAGCTTCACATAAAAGGTCATAGTAAATTGAAACAGTGTCAGTTCAGTTTTCAGTGTTTAAGTTCAGTTGAGTTTAGCAAGTTATTTTGATACCAACTGACTTCCATAGTTTTTTTCCTATTATGGAAGTCAATTGGTGCCAGCAATATTCAAAATATATACTTTTGTGTTCAACAGAAACATATAAAACTACATAAAGGAGACTAAATGATGGGCGAACTATCCCAAGCAGGAGAATGAAATCAAAGGAAGCGCCATTTTTAAATAGACAGCCGAGACATTACACTGTAATAATATATACATATAATAACAAGCCATGGTCGACCCAAGCGCAAACAAACCTTGTCGTCGTCTTGATGAACAGCCACAAAGCCAAGAAGAAGAGTAGAGTCTATCTTGTTGTTGTTTATGAGGTCGTCTAAAAGCGCAATCGGTTTCACTTTCTCTACAGAGCTTTATTTGCGTCGATATATGAAATAATGAACTACTTGAGGTGATGATAATAATGTTCGTGTGATTATTGAAGCGCTTCTGACATCTGATATTTCAGACAGAGACAAACATGAGAGTGAAGCACGGAAAAACACACTCACAGCCAAACACACATTACATACAAACGCACGCACGCACATACACACACAGACCGTTGACACTGAACTCTCTCCTCCACTGCAGACTCTCGTCGATCATCTTTAAGGTGTCCTCCACTATGAAGTGTCTCCAGGTCAGGTATCCCTCCACCAGAGCATCATCACGAAACAGCTTCTCCACGTCTCTGCTGTCGTACTTCTCCTGACTCTCTTGTGCTGACAACACAATACAATACAATATTAATATTGACTCATACTTCCACCAATATCATATATTTATTCATTCATTCATTCATTCATTCACACATACTAGAGCTGCACAATATTGGAAAAAACTGATATTGTTTATATAGCAATATTGTTTTTGTCTGCGATTTATATTGCGATATAAATAATATATAAATATAATTCTAACACTATTTGGGAAAAAAAATAATAATTTTAGATCGATTAAGACTATTTTGCTGCGGCCGATCTGCATAAAATGTAAGAAACAAATTAGAAGCAGGGGTGGCACATTGGCTCAATGGTTAGCACTGTGGCCGCACAGCAAGAAGGTCACTGGTTTGAGTCCAGGGCCGGCTGGTTATTATTATCCCAACCTGATATTGCAGATCCTGCAATGTGACTATTGCAGATGTGCGCATTGCAATATTGATGCTTAAGCAATATATTGTGCAGCCCTAACACATCCAGTTCAAGTCAGAATTATTCGCATTGTTTAATATTTTTCCTTTATATTTTTCCCCCAATTTCTGTTTAAAGATTTTGTTCACCACATTTCTAATCATAACAGTTTTAATAACTCATCTCTAATAACTGATTTATTTTATCTTTGTCATGATGACAGTAAATAATATTAGACTAGATATTCTTCAAGACACTTCTATACAGCTTAAAGTGACATTTAAAGGCTTAACTAGGGTAATTAGGGTAAAGTTAGGGTAATTAGGCAAGTCATTGTATAACAGTGGTTTGTTCTGGAGACAATCCAAAACTAATATAGCTTAAGGGGCTAATATTATTGACCTTAAAATTGGTTAAAAACTATTAAAAACTGCTTTTATTCTAGCCGAAATAAAACAAATAAGACTTTCTCCAGAAGAACAAATATTATAGGAAATAATGTGAGAAATTTCCTGAATCTGTTCAACATCGTTTGGGAAATATTTGAAAAAGAATAAAAGGTATACTGGATGGTAAATAATTTTGTTTTTAACTGTATATTGATGCAGGATCATCTTATTTTGACAGATAAAGAGTAAAAATGCCGAGATGTGAATTATATTAATGCGCAAATCTATAATATTGCATAAATCATTCACAAATAAAGCAGCATTTCTATCCAATGAGCAACTAAAGACAATAAAATTATCACTTCCTGATAAACTGGAGCAAATATCAGAATATCAGACAAATAATAATCATATTCATAATATATAATTAAATATAATATTATTATTATTATTATTATTATTATTATTATTATTACTGCAGCACAGCTGTGTGTGTGTTGTATTAATCCTTCTTGTATCCTGCCCATAACTGTATATATTCCTATGGAAAAAATAGAGCGTATAAGTTTAAATTCTTATTTTGATAATTTCAGTAAAACATGAATATTTGATTTATTCTATAAGGTAAAATAAAAATACGGTAAATGAATGTTTTTTTTTCTTTCCCAGAAAATTACACCGTAAATTACACAAAGAAATATCCGTAAATAAGCAGTTTTCTGTAATTTGTGATTGATGTTTTTATCTTTCCCCATTTATTTCTGCTTTTGAATTGCATTATGGGGTCTTGATCTTTCTTCCAACAACTTTTTAACCTTAAAGTTTTTAAAAAGTGACTTTCATTGTCATTTGTTATAGTTTGCAGTGCTATATTGTCTAGGCTGGTGATGTATATTACGCTATGAAAACCTTGTAATAAACTCTAAACAGACTTATTTCTCTAGATATTATTTCTTATACATTATATTATCTCAAACGACTAATGTCAATTCAAGTCACTTTGTTAAACTATAGAGTTCAAACATCTCAAACGTCCACAGAGCAGAGATCAACATCCCATAATGCAATTCACAACCACAAACCCAAACACACAAAATATGGAAATATGGGTTCATTAACAGATGTTTTTACAGGGTTCTGTTATGGATATAATCAAGGTGGGTTTATTAACTACTAAGGCTATACAAGCATGATAAGATACAATATACAGATGTAGTTACTATGAACATATTATCCAGTTTAAACTGGGTAATAGATGTACTCTACAGCAGAAAAACTACGAACATATTTTACAGATGGATATGATCTGATCAATAAGTGTACAGTCAAGATGTAAAGTTACATATAATAGTGCAAATGGGTAGTGTGCAAAAGTGCATGGAAAATATAGCCTATATACTTTGACACAACTTTTTTCATTAGCAACAATTTTAAATCATTTATTCTACTAAAAATTGATTTCTTAACATTTTGTTGGTATTTTTGTTTTTGTTTAAATATTGATAAAAACATGGCAACGTTTTGTTATTGTGTGCAAATAATAAAACGCTTTAAATGACAATGTTGTACTTTAAATACGGAAGAAATGTCATCAGTGGTTTACAGTATATAAATGAGTTTTTTTCACTAAACACACAAGTATAATAATTGAGGTAAAGTTGTTTTTAAATTCACACATTCTGACTTTCTCCATAATAATACAATTTTAGAAAAGTACTCTTTGCAAAATCCTAATAGTGATATTAGATTAGCAATGCACAGCTATCAAAGCACAACATTGTTCACAGTCAATTAAATAGTGCAAATGTTGTTTTAAAGTCATAATTACATGTGATTTCAGTCTGAATATTTAAAGTACAATGATAAACAATACAGGGAGCGTGTCACAAGTTGTCACTGAACGAATATAAAACCAACTTTACCTCAATAGTATGCCATCAATTATAAAATCAGAGCATTTTCTAGTCTATTGTCTGTATATATAACCTTGCTTCATCTATATAAAATTGTATGTTAAGTAGTCAAAGAAATGTCAAAAAAGTATTTTTGCAAAGACTGTGAGACCAACCTTTGACTTTTGTACTATTTATTCCACAATAGTGAGTTTTATAAGAGCATATAAACAACATTATCACGAAAACATGACTTTAGCTGTTAGAGAATACTGCAATGGGCAGTGTGCAAAAGTGCATGGAAAATATATATATATATATATACACCTTTTAGACACGACAAATGTTATCATTGGCAGCAATTTTAAATTACATTTATTCCACTGAAAATTGATTTCTTAACATTTTGTTGGTACTGTTTTTTGCTTAATTATACAAGCATGACAACTTTGTTACTGTATGCAAATAAAAAAAATCCTTGTATTTTAAATATGAAAGAAATGTCATAAGTAGTTTACAGTATATACATTTGTTTTGCTTTTTTCACTAAACAAGTATACTATCAATTATTGAGGTAAAGATAGTTTTATATTCGCACATTCGTTCAGTGGCATTTATTGACATGCCCCCTCGATTGTTTACCATGGTACTTTGAATATTCGGTCAGAAATCGCATGCAAGTCTGATATAAAAACAACATTAGCACTATTTTTTGACTGAATAATATTGTACTTTGATAGTCATTTGTTGCTAATATGATTTCAATATTTAGAAATAGCAAAAACACTTTTCTGGAATTATATTATTGAGGATTAAGTCCGAATGTGTGAATTTAAAACCAACTTTACCTCAATATATCAATTGTAAAACTAGAGGAAGAGAGAATAGTCTATTGTCTGTGTATATAACCTTGCTTCATCTATATAAAATTGTATATGTTAAGTAGTCAAAGAACTTTTGCACTTTGTACTATTTATAAGAGCATATAAACAACATTATCACGAAAACATGACTTTAGCTGTTAGAGAATACTGCAATGGGCAGTGTGCAAAAGTGCATGGAGAAAAAAAAAATATATATATATATATATATATATATATATACTTTTTTGACAGGACAACATTTATCATTGGCAGCAATTTTAAATCACATTTATTCCACTGAAAATTGATTTCTTAACACTTTGTTGGTACTGTTTTTTGCTTAAAAATGTTTACTAACATGACAAATTTGTTACTGTACTGTTACATTTGTTTTGCTTTTTTCACTAAACAAGTATACTATCAATTATTGAGGTAAAGTTGGTTTTATATTCGCACATTCGTTCAATGCCACTTTGAATATTCGGTCTGAAATCGCATGCAAGTCTGATTTGAAAACAACATTAGCACTACTTTTTTGAATGAACAATACTGTATACTTGTACTTTGATAGTCATTTGTTGATATGATTTCAATATTTAGAATTAGCAAAAACACTTTTCTGAAATTACATTAAGGATAAAGTCCGAATGTGTGAATGTAAAACCAACTTTACCTCAATATATCAATTGTAAAACTAGAGGAAGAGAGAATAGTCTATTGTCTGTAACGTGTATATATAACCTTGTTTCATCTAACAGTGTATATGTAAGTAAGTACAGCCAAAAAAAATGTCAAAAAACTATTTATGTAAAGACTGTAAGACCAATTTTTGCACTTTGTATTATTTATTCCACAGTAGTATGACCATATAAACAACATTATCATAAAAACAGGACTTTAGCTGTCAGAACAAACGCAGGATTCAACAGCTGTGATATTAAATATTAAACTGGAAGCTTTGGAAAAGCACACATAATCCACTAAACTCGTACACGTCATTTCAGGTGTAATATGTGAATGAATATTGGTACATTTTGAGCTCATTAATGTGTCTTGTAAACAGTTGTGAACTTAGCGCTCTGCTAACTCACCTTCAACATACTCGCTTTTAAACCTCTGCCGTATTTCTTGGATCTTGATCTCGATGTCCTTTTGGAGAGATGTAAACAGTCATCATAAATCCATCCCAGATGAGAATAAAACACGAAATCCTGCTTTTGTTTCGCTGTCTAATTACCTGCTCTGATTCCGCCTGTCCTGCCTCCGCCATGATAGTGCGCGCTGTCAGTCAGCAGTGGTCTGATCTGCAGCGAGTTCCGTAGCGGACTCTGTGAAACTGGACACAAGGCGACGCCATGTTGGCTCTGACATATCAAACAAACCTTTGAACAGGCGCTCAGGGCGAGATAAAGTTCTGCTGATATGCTCTGGTAATTAAACACAAATAACTGCAATATGTGCTGAGTCTAAAAGCAGTCAAAGTCTCTGATAACATCACTTAGTCGTGAATCAGTGAATGAGCTGTTCGACTGTTCCTTTAAGAGATAACCGGAAGATGCACATAGCATGACGTACTGAAATGCGCGCGCACTTTGAGGAAAAGAAGCAGCGTGTAAGAAGAAGAAAAGTGTAATAAATAATCTTAAAGACATGCTGAGAAACGGTAAGAAACATGCTTGCGTTTTATAATAAGTTGTTGTTTGATTTAACACCAAATAAACCGTGGCGCGTTTTAGTTGCTATTATATTTGTTATTAAGTAGTGTCAGTTACATGTTTGGGTGTCAAACTACTCTTAAGTTGACTACTTAAGGTACTTCTTGTAAGACTTTACAAGAATGTTTATATAATTGATGTGAGTAGTCTGCAATACAGTTGTTTATTTGTCTGGATGTATAAGTAAGCTTTTCTCGCTCTACACTGTCACCTTTACTGTATATAAACCATTATACAACAGATCTACTGAATGCTGGATTCTGATTGGCTGATGATAACTCTAAGGTGTTTGGTTATTGTCAGATAAACACACAGCTAAAGTAGTTCCGGCAGGATTTGCGCACATTACAGCTCCATATCACTCCGCTGAATGATTAGAGTTATTCACAGCTACAACAGTCTGAAATTACATCAGAACACAACAGGAGGAGATGTGGAGGACACTAGTGCTTACACACGTAAGGAGACGTTTGAGGAGGACAAACACCTGACTAATACACTCTCAGATACAACACCTGAACAGTGGAGCACCAAATAACACACTCCGTGCTGGTGAATTATTAGAAAATAATGCACACCTGAGCAGGGGCGATTTTAGGATTTTAATTTTAGGGGGGGGGCTCAGCTCCTTATAGGGTAAAATTTTTTATATATATATATATATATATATATATATATATATATATATATATATATAAAGCCTGATATTACATTTATAAGTAGTAATTTAATAGTAATACACTTAAAAATGGTTGTTTATTATGGGTTGTATACTAGTATTCCACTGTATTACATAGACAGGCAATGCCATGAGTTCTGAATAAGCCAAGTAAGCTCAGCCCACCTGTTTACTGTAGTAAAAACCACTTTCTATATACTCTAGTGCTTTTTTGTTTCCATGTGTTAAGTAAATAAACTGCCACTTTATAAATGACACACTGTACATATAATATATATATTTTTTAATTTACAGGCGTGAATATTTCACAATCTGAATGCTAATCATAAATAAGAAATACTTTTTTAGTACTAGACAACACTTGATGTTTCTGTCTCTTGTCAGTGACTCAGTGACAGTTAAAGCGAGTACATTCACTAGGTGGTTCTGTCACCGTGTTTAACCCTTTCTGTGAAAGACTGTATGGTATAGTTATTGCTACACGAGCTGTAAAGTGTTTAATATTGGTAGTTCATCTTGAAATAAAAATAGCGAAATGTTCATTAAGAGTTACATTTTTCGCTGGAGGAAACATCTGCGCTTATGAGGTGAAAACCCGACTGCTCCTCTGTGACATTGGGATACAGGTGATACAAGATTATCTATATCAAAGAACTGCAAATCAGCAGTTATTATAACAATTTATCAATAAACACACGCTTCGTTCCCTCGCTGTCCACGGCTGTTTTTTGCTGATCAAATGAAAAACAAAAGACGAGGAGGAGCCAAACTCTGCCGCTGTGTTCTTATAAATTTTAAAGGGGACTGAGACGATAATTAAGTGTACAGTTTGTAACGACCTGCGTACGGAGCAATATGGATAGCCCTAAAAATGAACAAAGTTTGCAAAGATGATTTTCCCTCAGTAGTAGTTTATTGCCCAGAAAATAAGTATACTGTCCTTTACAAGCTAAATGCCACACCCAGGGTTACTGAAGAAAAGGGAAATAAACGGAGCAACAGAGTACATTACCCTCACATACATGCAGGGGCTCGTGTCTAATGCAACCATAGCAACAACATAAAAAAGGGTGCATGCTCTTAAAGGGGCCATACACCTTACGTGTTACAAGTTCATGAGCTAATCGCAAAAGTTTTAGGGGGGCTGAGTAGAAATATGCAGCCCCCCTAAAATAGGCCTAGCAAAGGCCATGCACCTGAGGAGTAACAGACCACTTTAGCACCTTTGGTGTGCATTATTTCATTATAATTCTACACCCCATAATCAATAATTCCTTACATTAAGTTTTAATAACATTTTATTTAGCTTGAAGCTCTTTGTCATTTTGGTTCGTTAAATAAACTCTTCAGTGTCTAATATTTAGATATTTTTTCTTTTCTGATTCTATTTCTCATATCAGGTTTTTTATTATTGATTCTGAACTCACTGTGAGCTCAAAACCTGCTTTTTTGAGTCTGAACAGAACAACAAAACTTTAACACTAAAGAAACTCCGTCCGCACCAGAAGTGTTTAGTAAATTCATCTTATCCAGTAAATGATTTGCAAAAAGTTCTGGAAGTTTAACCAAAAAATAAATAAATGAATATCTCTCTTGTTGTTTCTCTCTCTCTCCAGCTCATCATTTGTCTTGACTTTCTGAACAGTGGCTTTAGCTGTGTAAAATGTAGTATAAGCTGAATAAATCAGTCTCTGGTCCATTGACTCATTATAGAGCTGCAGGTTAATTATATTTATATGAATATTATAACTTTAACTGTTTAAAGCTATTAGTTACTAGTTAATTAGTTAAAGCTATTAGTAATTAATATAGTTATGGTAACTAATAACCTGAACTTTTCTGATTTTGACTGTAATGCTATAATGTGCACCTTTTGTGGAGCTGCTTTGGAACAATAATTATTGTGGAAAGCGCTACACAAATATCCTTGAATTGAAGTGAATTGAAAATAATGCACACCTGACATCTAACAGACCGTCCGCGTCACTGCTATTGACCAATAATTCAACAGCTCATCGTTAGTTATTTTGTATTTAAAATCTGACATTTTATTTTTGTATTTTTTATTTAAAATCTGACATTTTGTTTGTTCTGTCATTTTAGTTTTTGTTAAACCCTTCAGTTTCTAATAATTAGATGTTTTTTTACTTATAATTTGTATATTATTGCTCATAAACTCACTATGAACTCAACACCAAAACATCAAAATAATAAAAACTTTGACTGCAGAGAAACTCAATCTATTTGTTTAAATTGAAATGTATTATCTTACTATTCCTGAAGATATTTGGTGCCCAAACACTTATAACTGTTTAATAAAATTCTTTTGTTTGAATGCATCAAAAATATGATCAATATTTACTGAGAAATGGATGAAAATATTCATTTTCAAAAGGTGGTCCCTCATTAATGTTAAACACTGTATAAAAGATGTAGATGGTATGGAAACATGTGCTTTGCACTAAAACAGTAATCTTTATATCTTTAATGTTATAGCATTTTAAAATAACAGCATTTGAACTGAATACACTTTAACCCTTGTGTGCTGTTGGGTCGTTTTCATCCACTCTGGGCTGATTTTGAGTCTTAGTTTGGCCACAACTTTCTCTGTGTTTCAGCAAATGTGAGGATTTTTGCTGACAAATCTTATTGTGATGCATATTCTAGGAAATTATTAAAAAAATTAACAATACACTAAACAAAGACTCCCTTTTGGTGATGTTGGTGCTGTTTTTGCCCCATTATAATCACATTTTTTGATTGTAAAGTCATGACAGCATATAATAATCATGCATTCTTGATTGCTGCTGGTTTTCCCTGATGGGAAGAGGGACAGCTTGCCATTTTTACTGTGTAGATTCCCGCTTTTATATGGAGTATTGTGTGTGTGTGTGTGTGTGTGTGTGTGTGTGTGTGTGTGTGTGTGTGTGTGTGTGTGTGTGTGTGAGTGAGAGAGAGAGAGAGACCCCTTGCACACTTATCTTGATATGTCTGAGAAACTCAAAATAAGCCTCTCAGAACACAGTAAACACAGTAAGTGTATTTCTACACACACACACACACACACTATAATCTTCTCTTTTACTCCACTGAACTCCATATAAAAGACAGAAACTCTTATGCACAGGCCTAAAGTGTTAATGCTGCCAACTGGGTTCTGGCAATTACAGGATTCTGGTAATCCAGCCCCCCCTCTATATTCAAGATCTTTTACATGGTCGCTCCTGTGGTCGGTCTCTGAGGTCTTCTGGCAAAGACCTTTTAGCCATTCCCAGAACTCGTCTTAAGACTAAAGGTGACCGTGTCTTCTGTGTTGTGGCCCCGAGGCTCTGGAACTCTCTCTGTCTAACTCTGGGATCAGTTTAACTTGAAAAACAAACCTTTAAAGACAAATCTTTTTGGTCAAGCTTTTAGTTAACAGTATGGTGAGCTGGTTTTACATTGGTGTTTCTGTTCTTGGATTTTTAACTTGTTTTATTGTTTTCTTTTATCGATATGTTTTCTTTCACCTGTTTCTTGGTTTTCTTTTATTGTAAAGCACTTTGTGACTTATTGGGGCCTATCATACATGCCTGGTCAGTACCTGGACGTGAGACCACATGGGAATACTAGGTTGCTTTTGGAAGTGGTGTTAGTGAAGCCAGCAGGGGCGCTCAACCTGCGATCTGTGTGAGACCTAGAGCCCCAGTATAGTGAAGGGGACACCATACTGTCAGTGAGCGCCATCTTTTGGATGAGACGTTAAATCAAGGTCCTGACTCTCATTAAAAATCCCATGGCACTTCTCGTAAAAGAGTAGGGGTGTAACCCCAGTGTTCTGGCCAAAGCCTCTCTATTGGCCCTTACGATCATGGCCTCCCAATCATCCCCATCCACTGAATTTTCTCTATCACTGTCTCTTCACTCCACCTATAGCTGGTGTGTGGTGAGTGCGCTGGCGCCGTTGTCCTCTGGCTGCGGTCACATCATCCAAGTGGATGCTGCACACTGGTGGTAGAGTGGAAAGACCCCCCTCGTTATTGTGAAGCGCTTTGGGTGTATGGCCATACACAATAAATGTGCTATATAAATACACGTTACCTTTACATACAGTCAGCGCAATTAGGCGCAAGATGTGTTTGGCGTGATTTGTTGCTGTTTTCAGACCAGCGCAACAGTAATTTTCCTGCTTTGCGCCACGTTGTTTAAATAGCAAATCCATTTGCGCCGCTTTGTGGACTCATGGGTGGGTTAGTCTAGAAAAGAGGTGGGCTAAGGCGCATTGTTGGCGCATTGCTATTTTGAGGAACTAAAATAGACTGTGCAATAGACCAGCTGAAAGCAGGTCTAAAGTTTAGCGCAGAGCGCATTAGGTGTGTGCCTTAAACGCGTACACATTGCGGTACATCCTATGTGTATTAAGCAACAGGCAAATATCTTTACAAGTGAAAATTAATAAAAGGATTAACATGTTACAAACATTATTATTTCCTACATAAATATAAACACCACTGCCTCCATGCCTGCTTCACCTCGGGGGGCTTTTTCAGTTTATTCAAGATAATCTGCATCAGTATAATGTTATTATTATCAGCAGTATTATTGATTATCTGCAGATTTATATCTGTTTTAATAAACACAAGTGTAGATTTGTCCAGCTGTGGGGTTTTGGAGACATATTAGGATATAACTCAGTTGTTTGACCACACTTCATTATTATTGTTCATTTATTCCTTTGCTGGAGATTAGAACTGAATTTAAAAATAGTTTTGATACAAATCTTTGCGCTTAACAAAGGAAAATAATTATTTAGGCTAATGGATATCTTCAGCAGAGTTTGTACAACACTGTTTCCTTATCCACCAAAGAGAGAAATTAAAGAGGCTGAGTGGAGGAGGCTCGTTCTTTATCCTCGTGCTGCAGATGCTCTGTTTCACTGTTTTCTCGCTAGTGAAGTGTTCAGTTTTTACACTTACAAAGTCCAACATGTGAATAGCAAATGTGCCATAGCACGACACAACTGACTCTTAAAGGGAATGAGAGATGAGACTGATTATGCTCAAAACACATCCAGAACTCATTAAGAGAATAAGCACAACCCTGTTAGACCATGCTTCCAGGCGTAAACTGTGTTTTTCCGTCCTTAAATTAGCAAAAGTAGATTGACGCCCTTAATGCTTTAGCACCGTGCGCTTTAGACTGTGCCTAGATCGTTACAATAGAGCCCAATGTCTGCGAAAGGTGCTATATGAATAAACTTTTACTTACTTACTAATTCTGTTGTTTTTCGTTACAACTAGCCAGGGGGCTTTATAGCAGGCTACTTTAGGATAGGTTTAATAATGTATACTCTTACTAAACCGCAATGAGCATTCACTTAAAACTGTTGAATATTTGATTGACACTAGTGCTAATTAATAAATGGCATCACCTTCATTGCATAAACATAGACCAGAAAATTATATAATAATATAATTATAAAAAAGAATATAATTATTATTTTATTATTATTATTATTATTATTATTATTATTATTATTATTATTATTATTATTATTATATTACATTTCATATTTTGATATATTTTATTGCATTTGATAATAATAATACCAATAACAATAATAATAATAAATTGTTGTTGTTATTATTGTTATTATTATTATTATTATTATTATTATTATTGTTATTTATTTTTTATTTTTTATTATTATGATTCAGCATTGTATTAGTATTATTATTTATTATGTAATTTATACATTTCAACATTTTAATATTATTTTTATTGCATTTAATAATAATAATTAATATTAATGATAATAATAATAATAATAATAATAATAATTATTATTATTATTATTATTATTATTATTATTATTATTATTATAATTATTATTATTATTTATGTAAATTATACATTTAAATATTTGAATATGATTTTTATAGCATATAATAATAATAATAATAATAATAATAATAATAATAATAATAATAATAATAATAACAATTATTATTATTATTATTATTATGATTATTATTATTATTATTATTAAATGACTGATCATTTATTGCAGTGTTAAATCAGCTCAGCTCAGCTCAGAAAATAGTATGAAAAACACACATATAATAAAAGTGAGATAATAATCTTACATACAATCAAAAAATGTCCTTTACAATGGAAGTCAATGGTGCAAAAACAGCCACCAACATAACCAAAGGGGAGTCAACTTGAAGAGTGCACAAGGGTTAAACAGTGTACTTATTCACAGAAAAACTAAAATATCACAATGCCAGTTTTTTCCAATAATGCACAGCCCTAATTTCAAATGTTTTAATATACATCTTTTTTTCTTATCTCCAGCTTGATTTAACAACACAATGGCAGCAGAGCGGCAGATCAAAATGCTTGCGTTTGGAGGAGATGTGCTGGTTTTCCAGAGCAAGGCTTTGAGCACAAAAGCCCGCGGCTCTGAGGTTTCCTTCTGCCGTTTCTCCTTCAACCAAGACTCGCAGACATTCTCCATTACAGAGCGAGACTCCATTCACAAAGACAACTCTGCGGAGATCGAGATTATTCACTGCTGTGCAGCTCTGGATCAACACAAACGACAAAAAGTGCCTTGCGTTTTACTGCGGCTGTGCAAAAAGAGAGCATCTGCTTTTAAATACCTGCTGTACTCCATATGCACTGATGTGAAGCTTCATGCGGAGTTTGTGTTAATGCACCAAATTAGGGATGGGATTTCAATACTACAAGGCCCTACGTTAATATGGAGACATGACAATTTGGTTTACTGTGCATCTTTGAAGGATGGAGGAGTGAAGGAAGTGCAAATTCCACTTACGGTCAAATTTATGCATGAACTTCCCAGAAAAATAGCACCATCTAAAGTGCACAACATGCTTCATTTCATTGAAGATGCACAGATATTAGATGCTGCATGCCTTGTTGCTGATGCGTACAGATCTGTGCTGCAATGCATGATGGTTTTGTCTGCGGAAGATGTGCATGGAGTTTTAAAATCAGCCGTTTTGGCGGCCACAAGCATGAAGCAGCTGGTTTATTTTGAGGACGGTCTTCCTCGGGATGTGTGCGTTCTTCCATACGAGCGGCCGATGGATATTCAGATTCTTCACACGCTGAAAAACGAGTGTCTTATTGCGCTGAGCTTCGATCAGGGGCACGTCTGCGCGGTATGGAAGAACACTTTCCAGGTCAGTGATGCTTCCTGAAGTGTTTTAAGGGTTAGTTCACTCAGAAATAAACATTAGCACATGATTTGCTCATGCTGTATGTGCTTGACTGGATTGCTCTGAATAAAAAAAACTCAAATTTATTTATAAAACTGTGTATGCAAACTTTTGGTGCTATATTTGTTCTTTTAAGAGACCAACATAAAGCATTTATTAATAATATTATTTGTAAATTAATTACATTTAGTATTTTTTAAAATTCATTTGACTTATTTAATATTTATTTGTTCATATATTCATTCATTCACTTAATTAATCATTCATTTATTGTTTCAGTTTGTTTGTGGACTTATTTTGTTTATTAATAATTCATTCATAATTAATATTATTAAATAATAATAATAATTATTAATATATTCAAGGTGACGCAGTGGCGCAGTAGGTAGTGCTGTTGCCTCACAGCAAGAAGGTCGCTGGTTGGTACCTCGGCTGGGTCAGTTGGCGTTTCTGTGTGGAGTTTGCATGTTCTCCCCGTATTCGTGTGGGTTTCCTCCGGGTGCTCCGATTTCCCCCACCGCTCTATAAGTGAATTGGGGAGGCTAATTTGTCCGGGGTGTATGAGTGTGCATGAGTGTTTCCCAGTGATGGATTGCAGCTGGAAGGGCATCCGCTGCGTAAAACATGTGCTGGATAAGTTGGCAGTTCATTCCGCTGTGGCGTCCCCGGATTAATAAAGGGACTGAGCCGAAAAGAAAATGAATGAAAGAATGAATATATTATATTATTTTATTATTATTATATTATTTGAATGGAGATTGTGAATGCATACTCACAAAAATAAATGAAATTAAATTAAATAAGTGGGTGTGTGAGTGAATGAATAAATGACTGGGTGAATAAATAAACAAGTAAACGAATGAATAAAAATGAGTGAATGAATGAATAAATTTATTAATTTATTAATAAATAAATGAAAAGATTTATTATTGGATGAATTAACTAAAAAAATAAACGAGTGCATGAATAAACTGAATGAGTAAATAAGTAAATGAATACACTTTAACTGAATGAATAAATGAATTAATAAAATCAACGAGAAAGTGAATACATAAATTAATGAATGAATAAGCATATAAATGAGTGAATGAATGAATCAATCAATAAACAAAAGATAAATAAGTGCACGGATGAACTGAACAAATAAATTAATGAATGATTAAATAATTAGGTGAATGAATATTATATGAGTGAATGAAAAAATAAAAATAAGCATATGAACAAATTAATAATTGAATGAATGAATGATTAAATAAGTGAATTGATGTATTGTGTAAATGAGTGAATGAATATTTAAAATAAGTAAGTGTATGAACAAATTAATAATTGAATAAATGAATGAATGAATGATTAAATAAGTGAATGGATGGATAATGTGTAAATGAGTGAATGAATAAATAAATAAAATAAATAAATGTATGAACAAATTAATAATTTAATGAATGAATGATAAACTCCAAATACAAACCATGTGTAGTATGCATAAAAAACAATTACAAAACGCATATAATTATATCTTTTATGCAACTTCAATATATTTAACATGTATTGAAGAGGTAAAAAGAATTGCTACATAGGATAAATCTTTACATAAGCTAATACTCATAAATCTAATCAAGAATTAAATATGTAAGTTTGACACCCAATGGTTGAGCTAGGTATTGCACACCTTGTTCAAAACACACGTAAGCGCAGGTTGCCAGATTGAGGACACCAACAGGAGCGTGCCTCACTGTCGAGCCCAAACGCTGATTTAAACCGTGTTCTAACTAAAAGCAACGGCACGTGATAGAAGGAATATTTTCCATATTCAACTGAGTTTTTGTCCTAACCAACACCTGAAATTGATATATTAGAAACGGATTCTATTACTCACAGCTGAACAACAGAAAACTGACAATGATCAGCTCAGGTACACCTCATCTGCTTTATTCAGTGTTAAAGTGAGTCTGAATGCTATTTTACATCACATTTATTGCTATACTACTGAAAGCAGCAGCAGATAGTTCACCTCAGATATGTAAAATAAAATAAACCGTCTGAAACTGAACTTTAGAGCTGTGACTCAGTGCAAACCAACACATATCAGTGATTCAGCATCTACATTTAATCATGTTAAAGAGGTTTAATGTGTATTAAACAGATTATAAACCGTAGCATTTTGCTGGGGTGCAGTGAGTGCACTATTCTGTGCTTCTGAATGGCTGTATTTACATTTATGTCCTGTTTCTTATGGTGCAAACAGCCAAATTACTCATCACTGCATATCTCCTCATGTAGCGTGTTGTTATGACACCTAATGGTTACGTTCTAAATATGTATATGATTAGCTAATTAATAACCTTCTGTGGAACTCTGAATCTGCATCTTATATTTGAGACTGCTTCTGTCCACCGGAGATTGCATTTCGGTCATGGACACACACTCTGAGAGCCTTCCTGACTGAATGAATGATTGAAATATTCTGTTTTCCACCAAGGCACCAGGGCACCAGGGTGCTGAAATATATTTGGCTAAACTGGCAGTGGGTGGGTTAAATGACCAAAACAATGATAGCCGTTCTGGCGCGTAATGCACATGTTCAAAGCAGAATATCTGACTTCAGCATCTGTTTTTCAGATAATCAAGAAAGTTCACTGAGCATGTTTCTGAATGTCTGCACACATACTATGGTGTGTTTATGATTTAGAAGAGTCAAAAACGTACACACAGCAGCTTTAACGTCTACATGAACTTTAGGAAAAGGAAAACTTGAGAACTGACAAGTAAATTAATCTGTGAATGTGCTTTAAAATCATTCTGGATTGCTCTGGCATCATGTTATTATCACTGGAATATCTCTCTTGCACATAAACACACACACATTTGAAAACATTAAAGTCTTAAATAGATGAAGTTTCTGAAATACTGAATAAATACTTTATACGTCCCGTCGGTCATCGAGTTTACTGTACAGCACTGACAGAGGATATAAAGCTCTGTATTTAAAGGTTAACTCATATATTTCAAAGGAAAAGAAAAATGTCAGCTTATATATTATCTGTGATGAAGCATCGCTGCGTTTGCTAATCCAGGAGCTTTAGAAGTGCAGATATTTAAGAAAACATTTATGTCTTATACTGTATGTTTGTGCTAAAAATGCATGAACGTCGAATGTTTTCCATATACTAGTCTAATGACACAAAATGCACGAGGAAAAAGAGCTTTAAAGCCACTAATGCAGTATTTATGATGACGTTAAATGTTGCACTATTGGTAAAGAAATTTAAATCTATTTATTTTAGTGTGTCTTGGTATTTAGTTGGCTCATAAAAAGGTTTATACCTTAATAAATGCTGTTTATCTTTCTAAAAAAATAATAATTTCTAATGTGTCTTTGGTGTAAACTAAATTATTTATTATTGTTTTAAATAAGAGCTGAATATTCTGAAAGATATCATAGAGATTTACTTTTTAGACATAGGCAAAGCATGTGTAAGGCTGGGGAAGGCTTAGCCTCCCCCTGGCCAGAGGACACAGAGATAGCAGCAAAGAAAAAAAACTGCATTGAAAACATGTAATGGGTGTAAGGGGGAATATGAATGTAATGTAATGTTGATGATTAACACAACACTTCAGCTATTGTAAGTTTGTCAGTCAAATTTAAAGTCCCCCTCCGCACAAAAATGGAACACTCCAACCCTGCACGTTGCACTGATGAGCGCTGTTCATTACTGGAGTTAGCAGCTGCTCTGAAAACCAAACCAAAAGTGCTGGCCAGCGGACTATTCTGATATGCTGGTCAAGGACATAAATAAAACAACAAATGAGTATTGCGAGAGGGGTATAATAATATATTACACTGGTTTAATTTGTTTTCAGCATTAAATGAAATTGGTAGTTTCGTTGTAAGGTAGTCTAGCCTATAATCTTGTTTAGGCAATCATTTGGAGTTTTATTTTAAAGGTCAAATATTTATTGCTGAATTACAAGTTTGGTTTTTGATTGGCCTCGTGAAAAAGAGAATGATTTCGTATTCTCAGGGCCGGCGTGTCCAGAGGCGACCTATAGGTGGTAGAATAGTAAGGGCTGCGTCCGCGATGATGAATTTTCTTCAGAGTCACACGACGAGAGTCATGAATGTCTTCAGAGTCAAACAATCCTTCAGAAATCACTCTAATATTATTATTATTCTTTTATTATTATTACTTACAAATTTTTTATTATTGGTAATAGTAATAAAAGCAACAAGGAGTAATACTTTCATTTGAAACATACATAAAGTAATAAATAAATATTTAATTTAAATAATTTTGAAGTATTTAACAATTTTTTTAAATATTTAATAAATGCCGTCTTGATGAACAGAATAGTTTTAATTCGATTTTTAAATAAAATGTGAATGCATTTTTGTCAATCCCCAACACAATCTCACGGCAATTCGTTACTTTTTTATTTAGTGGCTAATTCGTTTGAATTCGTAAGATCTAAATTGTACAATTTAGTACGATTTGCTCATCCCCCAATGACGGTTGGGTTTAGGGGTGCAATCGCATGGGATCTGCACCAATCGGTTGGTCCAAGATCGCCTGAACACTGAAAAAAATTATTCAAAGATGATTCCTTGGATTTACTTAATTTTTTTACGTTAAGTGATTGTAAACAATTTATTTTTGTTGAATTTAAACAAACAAACTAAGTTGAACATTATTAAATTTAATTTGTTTGTTTAAATTCAACACAAATAAATTGTTTGCAACAGTTTTGCATGCAACACTTTTTTTCAGTGATTGAGGTGGTCTCGGCTCGATTGAGCAGATCGATTGTAGTGAGAAAACAAAACGATCCAACAAACTAACAAACCAGGCTATATCACAGTGCATAATGGTTGTGTAATAGACATACAAAGAGAGAAATATGAGCAGGGTGGGATGTCATTTCTACCGGCAAATGCGTTTCATGTCTAACACGAAAGTGAAAACATGCTGAAATATTACCTAGTGCTGTTTATCTGTTAGGAAAATTGACCGAAGTTACCATCTAATAATTATCCGTATTTTAATCTTATAATAGTTTGTATTGGGCCTGTTGTTTTGTTCATTTCTGCACCGTCACCACGAAAGAAAGATCCACTTTGATCTGCTTCATGATCTGACAGCAGTCCCAGTGTTGTGACAAGAGATGCACCCCTGCGGTAAAATGCAGACACCCCCTTCTTAGACTTTCATTAACATTCTTAGTCTACATTTTAATAAAAATCAAAGGCCATAATTGATTAAAATGCAGGCTAATATGAGTATAATTTTGATGGATCAAGCAAGAACAAGTGAAATGCATTTTAAAACTAGGTTTACAAATAAATGAAAAATTAAAATATTGCCTGTAGTCTAGACTGATGTAATGAGCCTGTTTCTAAACTAAACCACACATTTAACAACTCGCTTTAATTAATCTAATCAGTATTGTATTTAAATTAAATCTATTTATTTAAATATATATCTTCTGTAAGATAAAGGTTCCATTCATGAAACTCACCTCAGTCACTGTCATTAGTTTTCATAACTTTATTATTAATAAAAAAAATTAAGTTAATAAATGCAAATTTCATGGGGGGGGGGTGCAATTTACAGCAGGGGTAGATTTCTTAGCACAACACTGGTTCATCTGTTATTTCTCTCTATAATGTGAGCCTATAATGCAGAATTCTAGCCAATGTTTTTTAGTAGAAATTCAATAGATAGATTTTTACAGAACTTGACAACTGAAATGAGGCTCTGTATGAGAAAGTCTGACCTCTCTGATTTATGTCTCTGGGTGGCAATAAATATTTTTAGCTTATAATATATACACTGTAAAAAAATCTGTTATTTTCCATTTTTTCCCTTAAATTACAGACATTTACCATAAAATAAAAGACATTAAATTACAGATATTTCCTTGAATTCAAGTTTCTGGTAGATTTTTGTAATTTACCATCTGTTATTTTACTTTTTCTTCCCCCCCCCCCGCCACCCCAGCTGTCGAAAAATAAATAAATAAATAAAAAAATAAAATTTTATATTTATATATATATATATATATATGCTGAATAAAAAGTGTATGTATACAATTATACTTTTGACACATTATTTAAAATATGTGGCTAAGAAATAGCTATTAACTTCTTTGTTTTGGTGGGGCCAGTGAAAATTTTGCCAGGGCAAGTAAAAATCTGAACCACTGGCCCAATCGGGCCAGTAGAAAAAATCCTTAGCGTTGAACCCTGCAAACGATTCTGTTTTTTAATTAATGCTGTTCTTTTCATTATTGAGTCTATCTGTAAATACATAAAATCTGTATGATGTTGCAGATTATGAGTTTTCAACACTGATAATAATCAGAAATGTTTCTTTGTGAAGTTCCCTGTTGTGTTGTTGTTGTGTTTTTGTTTGTGTGTGTGTGTGTGTGTGTGTGTGTTTGTTTGTTTGTGCACACAGCCAAAATACAGTTTGTACAGTATAAAATAATGTTATGTCCTCACAATTCACAAAAACAAACCTCTCTTTGTACATGTGTGTCTGTGCGCGTGTGTGCATGTATGCATATGTGTGTGCGTGTGTCTGCGTGCATGTGCCTGTGTATGTTTGCATGTGTGTCCGTGTGCATGTCTGTTGGCGTGTATGCTTGCATGTGTGTGTATTTTGTTTACGTGTGTATGTGTGTGTTTGTGTCTGTCTGTGCGTGCGCATGCGCGCGCTCGTGTGTGTGTGTGTGTGTGTGTGTGTGTGTGTGTGTGTGTGTGTGTGTGTGTGTGTGTGTGTGTGTGTGTGTGTGCGTGCATTTGTGTATGTATGTGTTTTGTGTGTATGCGTGTGTGTGTTCTGTGTGTGTATCTGTGTGTTCGCATGCATGTGTGTCTGTCTGTGCATTTGTGTGTGTGTGTGTGTGTGTGTGTGTGTATCAGGTGGTCTGCTGCTGGTCTGCGGTTCATCTTCTGCTGGTGGAAGATTTTCTGCGCTGTGGCTCTGATCAGATGCTCCTGCTGTTTGAGGACTGCAGCTCATCAGAGCAGATCAACACCTTCCTCCTGACGGATCTGTGCGGCGTCACACACTCGGTGCGTCTGCTTCACCTTTACACTCTCTTTACACTGCTCTCTGCATACGTCTCTGAGTCTATATGTGCCCAGGAGTGATCTATTCAATATGCTGCTGAATGCTGGAATCTGATTGGCTCATGAAAACTCTAAGGTGTTTGGTTATTGTCAGATAAACACACAGCTAAAGTAGTTCCGGCAGGTTTTGAGTGCTTCACAGCTTCATATCACTCCACTGAATGATTAGAGTTATTTCACAGCTACAGCAGTCAGAAATCACATCAGAACACAACAGAAGGAGGAGATGTGAGAGAAACTAGTGCTACACACAGGAGACGTTTGAGGAGGACACACACCTGACAAAACACGCTCAACATATCTGCTAAATGCTGGATTCTGATTGGCTGATGAGCACTCTAAGGTGTTTGGCTATTGTCAGATAAACGCACAGCTAAAGTAGTTCCGGCAGGTTTTACAGCTCCATATCACTCCGCTGAATGATTAGAGTTATTTCAAACCTACAACAGTCTGAAATCACATCAGAACACAACAGGAAGAGCAGGAGGAGGAGATGTTTTTGGATCCAAACATTTCATTTACCCTGAAGCACTTTGTCATTTTATTTAGTTTAAAGAGCCCATATTAATCTATTAATCTAGCCCCTATTAAGCCCATATTAATCCGCATTTTTTGTTACCTAATTATCCCAGCGACTCCCATATGAATCGTTCAGCGATTCATTTGTTCCCAAACCCGTCCTCAGAGCAAAGCTAATCTGCGCTGATTGGACCTATGACAGCCTTCAGCGCGAGACAGAGTGAAATGCCCAGCAGCTAATCAATAATATAAAAGTAGTCACAGTGCATACACGCTTTATAGTGTAAGGCGTGGATTTTGGCTGCCAGTAGGTGAATGTAAATACAGACGATGGACTTGAAAATACAACGACTAACTATTTTATTGAGCAAAAACTCCAAGAACTAGGGAGAAGATCAACACGAGTCTCCTAGCCCGTCACACTCTACCTGCTCTTTTTTCACATGCACACACACACACACACACACACACACACACACACACACACACACATTACCCTCCTCCTCAGACGACACAACACCAAAACATTCAAAAACAGAACACCTCATCTCGAACCTGAGCTGAACGATTTTGAAACTTGACCGTTGCATGTGTGTAGGAACAGCTGACGATCCGCAATCAAAGCGGCACGCGTCGCGTTTTCAACGTGTCTTTAGAAGCGATACGAGAATATGTAGAGTTAACCTGATACAGTACACGCGGTTACAAGTAACAAAACACAACTAAATACAGAATTTGCAAGCTAGAGAAAACAAGGAGGCAGCCATTTTAATCACAAGTACTTACACTTGTGAAATGGAGGAAGAAACTGATCCATGTTCTGACGTAGTCCATCAGTACAGTTTTTTTTTTTGATCCTTTAACAAACAGCCGATGAATTCTTCTTTGCAAGCGTGTAGTTTCCAGAAGCACTCGAACTGCTCAAGGCTGGGCTATAATGCTGAGGTATTTTTGCAAAATCACAGCTTCATCTGTGGGTAGAGACTTTCAATAATATCCATCTGAGCATAGCGTGACTTCATTCAACCGGCGTCTATGTGTGTGCGTGTGCTTTTTGTTGTGTTAGTGGGCGGGGCCGCAGGTTTCAAATCTCCCTGGTTTGTGCGCGTAACTACTGGCGAGGCTTGTGTTTCGTAGCCGCGTCATCAGGAAACACCTAATGACTCGTTATCAAGACGACTCGTTTGAAGCACTATGAGTCGACTCTTTTATAGATAAATCAATAGTTTTAAACACTGTACACTTACAGATTTAAGCCTTAGCTGGATATTTCACTTCACTTAGAGCTGTGTTACTACATGTAAGGGCATTTTCAATAACCCATAATATGGGCTCTTTAATAACTGTACAGGTTTTTATTAATTAGATATTTTTCTTTTCTGATTGATTTTTTTTAGATGAGGAGTTTTTTTTTATTGCTTTCCAAATTATAGGAAATTTCACACCAAAGAAACTCGAAGCATATCAGTAGCAGAGTTCATTTTGAAATGTAACATGCAAAATGAGCACGGTGGCTCAGTGGTTAGCACTGTGCCCTCACAGCAAGAACGTCACTGGTTCGAGTCTCAGTTGGGTCAGTTGGTATTTCTCTGTGGAGTTTGCATGTTCTCCCCTTGTTGGTGTGGGTTTCCTCCGGGTGCTCCGGTTTCCACCACAGTCCAAACACATGCGCTATAGGGGAATTGATGAACTAAATTTGCCCTAGTGTATAAGTGTGTGTTACAAAGCAGACGCTGAGAACAGACTTGCGGATCTAAATGCAGTTTATTAGACTCGATTTCGTACAGTCAAGGGTCATACACAGGAGCAAAACAGTGGTACAAGGGAAATCCAAAAGACATGGTTGTATGAAGGCAAGAGGTAAGACTAGGCAGCATTGGGCCAAGATGAGAATCAAGGCTAGAATCAAAACATAGGAAAAACGTTATGTTCAGTAATGACTAAAGACTCTGCAATGTGTGAACGAAGGTGAGGTGTATTTCACGAGTTCACACTTGCAATAGTTTCAGTATAAAGCGTATTTGGCGTGCTGTCCGGGGAGAGGGCTCTGAGCTCGGGGAGACACCCCAACTCAAGTTATTCCCCTTATCAGGAAACAGAGAGGAATTGGGATTCGAGTGAAGTATCTAGCCCGGCCCCAGAACGCTCCCCCCGGGATTGTAATGCTTAAGAGGTGAGGTGACGGGGTGGTGGAGGGATGCTAAAGTCGTAAGATGCTGCAAGTAAGACAGCTTTGGTATATATAGGGGCTTGTTTGGTCAAGAACTGATTGGATAATAGAATAATTGTCAATGACGTATTTGACGTAAACGTCTGCGCGTGCTCCTCCCGAAATTTCTTTATAAAACATCACTTATAGTCTTTGTAATCGCTGTAGATGAGCAGCAGCTGTGTGTGAACGTCCACATTATTGTCAGCTGTTGCAGGAGTTGATGAGCGCAGAGAGTTCTGGGAGTTGTAGTTCATTAGGAAGTAATCTTCAATAGAGAAAACACTGCTGGTGATTGTAACGGACTACAGGATGTAGTCGCCAGAGGAGACAACACCATTGGCAATCATAACAGTGTGTGTGAATGAGTGTGTATGGGTGTTTCACAGTACTGGGTTGCAGCTGGAAGGGCGTCCGCTATGTAAAACATATGCTAGATTAGTTGGCTGTTCAATCCACTGTGGCGACCTTTGAAATAGAGACTAAGCGGAAGGAAAATGAATGAATGAGCATGCAAAATGGAAACGCAATATGTAAAATAGCAATGTATTTCTGTATTTAAATTTGCATTCTCCTTGACATGCACAGTGTGGTGCGAAATGAAAGTTATATGCCAACTGCACTGCACTGAATCGTAAAAACTCAGCCCGAATAGTCAAAACCGCACAGAGAATTATAGGATCCGATCTCCCCAACCTCAACACAGTGTATACCAGCCGTCTACACAGGAAAGCCAGCAACATCAGCAGGGATCCAACCCATCCAGGATACAGTCTGTTTGAGCCCCTTTCATCGGGCAAAAGATACAGGACAATTAGGGCATGACTGAGGAACAGTTTCTTTCCAAGAGCAGTAGCTTGTATAACACATACAGCAGTGGTTCTTCAATATGAATATGGATTTCTGTATTGTCCGAGCTCAATAGGGCGACCCCTGTAATTTGTGTAAGTCCAAAGTTGTTGTTTTGGGTGGGGCCTGCTTTGATCCGGACGTCTTTCAGGGATGTAACTGTAGACCTACCTAGGCGACTGTGTATATAACATAATGATATTGTGTTGTCCTATAATGTGACGAAACCGCTGACAATATGCAAGATTATGAAATCGATTTGAATGTGTGTGTGTGGCTGTGCACTTTTTCCACGCTCACATTTGGATGTCACAACCACGTGCTCTCTATGTAGGTTATAAATAAATCCAGGACGCACATTTGTTATTATCCTCTGCAAGTCATCTGTCCTGATGTCTTCATTAATTCAGTGCTACAGCCGAGCACCTCAAATATAATACCTGAAAGTGAAAGTTTAGATGATATCACAAATGTATAGAGATATATTTTAGAATGAATTAAAACTATTGAAAAGCATGGACTAAGCTGAAGGAAAGGGGAAGTGAAAGTGATAAACTCTTATTAGCCATGTGTGATGTTTTTTTAAGGGTGGAATGTTAAAGTATATTAGGGCAGTGTTTCCCAACCCTGTTCCTGGAGGCACACCAACAGTAGATATTTTTGGTGTCTCCCTTATCTGACCCATTAACTTCAGGTGTTGGAGTCTCTTCTGATGTTATGATAAGATGATTTAGGTGTGTTTGATTAGGGAGAGATTGAAAATGTGGACTGTTGATGTGCCTTCAGGAACAGGGTCGGGAACGACTGTATTAGGCTACTCAATTCAACTGGACTTAATATTTTTAAAGTTCGACTAGTTGACTGACTAGTTTATTTATCACGTGGAATAAAGAGTCGACTAAATTAAAGCGAAAGTTATATTCTGTGGACACAAGAGAACTAACAGAGTTAGTGGCGCCATCTAGCGGCGGATCTGTGTGCACCAATGACTATAAAATCTGTGTGCACTCTCAGAAAAAAGGTACACGGTGGTACAAATAATGCTCCTCAAGGGAACAGTTTTGTACCTTTTGTAAAAGTTGTAAAATCTTTGTAAAATCTTATATGGTACAGAAAAGACCTCTTATGATACTGTTCTGTACCTTTTATAGTACAAGTGAAATGAAGGTACACCACTGCTCTCATAAAAAAGGCCGTAAGTGTTGGACAACTCCTTTATCAAAATATAGGGGTGTCAAAATTAATTGTTCCTTCTGTGCACCGCGATGCAGACGCGGACAATTCGGTATCGGTTCAGTAGTAATCATAACCGGTTATTATGTACTGACGTCATTCATCTCATACTCGCTGAGCACCAGTATTTACAACACTCCAACTACTTAAAAACACAGAAACTGTGCACAATTTCACTGCATGTGTGTTTACTCGATCAGTCTTTCACTGACACTTCCAGAAGAAGACTATTTCACTGCGATTGACAGAATGAAAGTAAATTTAATTTCTCTCTCTCTCCTTCTCACTCACTGTGGCTCATTTGACCTGCTGGCGTGACTTTTCCTCTCCTTTCAACTGTTTTACAGCGATACTTCTGGATACAGACACGAGCGCGTGCTTGCAGAGTTTTCTCCACCGTGTCTATCATGAATCAGCTGTGATCTAGCGAGGGGTCGTTCTTGAACGATTCATTCATTTTGAATGAATCTTTAGTATGACTGTTTGATGCGCGTCATGTTTTAATAACTCAATATCTCCAGCCAGGTGAACATGAATAATGTCTGCTGTTAAGTCTGCTGAAACACTTTGATTGACATTCTTCCTTTGTACTTGGCTTCAGAGGGGGTAAACCCCGCCCACTAGTGCCCATCTCTTCCTCATTAGCATAAACAGCAGCCCTGAGTGAGAAGCAGCCGTCTGTCCATTAGCCAATAGAGTGTTTGAGCTGCTGAAGATAATGTCAGCATAGACTAAGAGGATTATAGATGTGGAGTTTTAGATGAACAGCGACAGGAGCGACATAGACTGACAGAAGCATGAAGCCCACACTCACACTGAAGCACACATGCACAGCTGACCAGCACTGACAACACTAGGGCTGTTTATATCTGTCGATATGATGATGCATAGTCATTTATAGCTCCGCCCTATTGTAGAAAGAGCACAATCTCATTTGCATTTAAAGCGACAGTCACCAAAACACCACAATTAGGATCAAAACCATAGAGTGTAAAATATATGGACGTAGTATCCGTGACGTCACCCATAGGTTTCTGAAGAGCGCAAAAGAAGCTACAAGTAGGCGCGGCCAACCGTCGCCATTTTGTTCGCGCGTCATCGCACCCACGGCGGGATACCAAACAAGGGCAAAGAGGCGGAGAGTGAGCGGAGCTACAGACACCTGCTGGCACTTTGCTTAGACCTGGCAGACAGACTTTACTTTGGGAGAAACGCTTGATACTTTATTACCTGCGACTCGTTTGTGTTCTGACCACATGTGCTTGGCTGTACACTATATCAATAAAGTGTTTAGACTTTTAAAAACACTGTAGTAATACATTGAGCCACTAAACATTGTTCTTAAGATGTTTTTCTACAGGAGGAAAACCCGAAATACGTCCAAACACTTCAGATATAGTCTGTGTTAGTAAATGCAGGACTATTGATGAACTCCAGCATAACACTGTATGACAACGCTTCAGATGACTGTTCTAGAGCCTACAGCTAATCAATCTGTCACATTCTGGAGTGCTTTACGGGTCTAAAGAAAAATATTAATGATAAATGATCTTAAATAAAACAAATACATTTATAGAGATGGTATACAAGTATATAACTTTACTCACATGGGAAACGGAGACCACGTGAATGGTTTGTGAGCACAATTAAATGCACACAGCATCCCATATCATCTGATAATTGTAATAAATAAGTCCAAAAGGCAGCTGACTGTGTAAAGCCACATAAAACAAAACAAAAATACGATGAATATGGCGAGATCAGTGGCTAATCTGCCGGATTCAGCTGAGGTGAAGTGACGGCGACCAGCGAGACCTAGCTGTCACTCAAGTGGCCACGCCCTTAATTATGCAAACTTAATATAACCTAATATAAAGGAAATGGATGAGTTATAAAAAAATTCACCCCCTCACAGTTGTCATGGAGGGTAATAATAGCTATATGACCCAAAATCGTTCTTTGTACCAGGCTGTAAACACCTTTTTTTCTGCTGTAAAGTTGGCCATTCTAACAGTGCGCTCAATTGTACTTTGCTCTATTATGGAGCCAGGACTAGTGGTATTTTGATGAATTGCAGTTTCAGTTACTTCCGTATTAGCTTCCAGAGGGAGAGCGGGAGGTTGCCGCTTGATCAAAACCTAAAAGGGTCAGCATCAGAGAGCTAGAGAACATGATCTGTGTGCCATTTTCAGCTCAAACTTCACACACACACACTAGACTCATTTATATTTTGCAATAAGGGCGTAATAGGTCCTCTTTAAATTAATGTGTTACCGTTATTCCTTACACCATTAGTTGTATTTGATTCCTCCTGCAGGACACACTTGTCTGATTTTCAGTGTGTTAAATGTGTTTTAGCGCGGCCGGTCAGACGGTGAGGTCTCGAGCACATCAGACGCGGTGCAGGAAAACCACCTGCTCACCGTTCAGGCCCTGGACTCCCGATTGCAGGTACTTTAACCTCTAACTCCGTCTTGGAAAACACAGATACTATAGGATTAGTTTGCAGTGGGATTCAACACAGTTCTGTCATTATTCACTCCATTGACTTTTTCAAACCTGAATTATTTATTTATTTTCTATTCTATTATTTCTATTATTTATTATAATTATTTTTTTGTCATTTATTTTCTTCGTTCATTCATTTTCCTTAAGCTTAGTCCCTTTCAGAGGTCGCCACAGTGGAATGAACCGCCAACTTGCCCTTCCAGCTGTAACTCATCACCAGGAAACACCCATACACACTCATTCACACACACACCCATACACTACGGCCAATTTAGTTCATCAATTCCCCTATAGCACATGTGTTTGGACTGTGGGGGAAACCAGAGCACCCGGAGGAAACCCACACCAACACGGGGAGAACATGCAAACTCCACACAGAAATGACCACTGACCCAGCCGGGACTCGAACCAGCGACCTTCTTGCTGTGAGGGCACAGTGCTAACCACTGAGCCACCGTGCTCATTTTGCATGTTACATTTCAAAATGAATTCTGCTACTGATGTGCTTCGAGTTTCTTTGGTGTGCTATCCACTGTGTCGCCCTATTTATTTTCTTAAGAGCTTAAAATATATATATATTTTTGTAATATTGTCACAGAGACAGAGAGTTTTGAAATAATTCAATTCAGATCATGTTTATTTCTCTAGAGCTTTTACAATGTAGATTGTGTCAAAGCAGATTAACATCTAGTAAGTTCTAATAAACTGAAACTGCATCAGTCCAGTCCAGTTGAAAATGTATTGCCATATCAGCTTCTCTGGCTTTTTCATGGCAAAACCAGATCAAATTTACACCACTTTATAAATATCCCTTTTCTATTAATACATTATAGCAATAAAAAGACATCATCAGCAACAAAAGGATTGTCAAATAATTCTCCCATTCAACCCCAGTTTCAATGCAGCTTCTCATTTTTATAATAGAATTTTTGATGATTTGAAATATAAATTCAGCTGAAAAAATAAGTATTAAACATAAGAGTTTTTGTCCTGATAATAATATTTCTAAATGAGCTGCTGACATGGGATTGAAGCAGATTTTGATAAAAATCCAAACAATACAAACAGAAAAATAAAACAAAACAAAATGAGTTCTGTGTAATAACAGTGGAATGACACAAGGAGAAACTACTGAAATACTGAAACTTAATTAACACTTCATATACAAGGCGTTTTTTTTTTTTTTTTGTTAAAGACACCTCTCACATGGAGAATGAAGACACATGCATTGCTCAGGTGTGAGTTTCTTCAACAGAGTGTCTAAATCTTGATGCTTCTGTGGGTCTCCTCTGTCAAATCTGAACTTTATTCTGTTTTTTCCATTGGATTTGGGTCAGGTGATTGGTTGGACCATTCTACAGCTTGATTTTCTTTCTCTGAAAGCATCTGAGAGTTTCCTTGTCATTGTCTTGCTGAAATGTCCACCCTGGGTTCATCTTCATCCTCCTGCTGATGTAGATGTTGGACTGAAGCTGCTGATATTCATTTACACTGAGGAAGAGCAGAGGAGTGCTGAAGAACTACTGAGAGATTTCAGCTGCTGTCTGGGCTTTCACTGCTGAACTACACCTCCCTTTCTTCATGTGTTCAATACTTTTTCCCTGGATCATTTCATTTTATTATGCAGAACTTAATTTCTAAACTAATTAGATTTGTTTTCTTTGCATATATGGATTAATTTGGTTGTTACCAATAAGTGAAAATTTCAAGTCAACAGCACCTTGAGAAAAATGTTTTCTGAGAAAAACGCTGACGTGTTCAATACAAATTTTCCCCACTTTATGTATATATACAGGTGTGAGATTACAACATGGCTAATGTTTACTGAGCATTTTGGTCATAGTTTTTATTAATATTAAATCATTTTTTGATTATTTATTAGTACATCAAAAATTGATGATGGTGAGCTAGCTGTTTTATTATTAAACAACTATAAATATGTGTACATACATGTATTTTAATATACATGCATATATAACAGTGCATCTATGCATTTGAAAAAAATAAATGATGTTATTTCATTTCCTATAAAGCAACATTTGTTTTTATACATTTATAGAAAGACAAGCACAACAAAACTTAAAATATTTAATATGTATATTACATCTTTATTAAACTAAAATAATAGTGATATTGTTAAGATTCTCTCTCAAATATTTCACAAATATTGTTGAACAGATTCAGGAATTTCTCACAGTATTTCCTCTAATATTTTTTCTTCTGGAGAAAGTCTTATTTGTTTTATTTCAGCTAGAATAAAAGCAGATTTTAATTGTTTTAAACCCATTTTAAGGTCAATATTATTAGCCCCTTTAAGCAATATTAGTTTTGGATTGTCTCCAGAACAAACCACTGTTATACAATGACTTGCCTAATTACCCCAACTTTACCCTAATTACCCTAGTTAAGCCTTTAAATGTCACTTTAAGCTGAATACTAGTGTCTTAAATAATATCTAGTCTAATATTATTTACTGTCATCATGACAAAGAGAAAATAAATCAGTTATTAGAGATGAGTTATTAAAACTATTATGATTAGAAATGTGTTGAACAGATCTGCTCTCCGTTAAACAGAAATTGGGGGGGAAATATTCAGCGTGTCTAATAATTCTGACTTCAGCTGTTATTTTTTATTGATTATCAGTTTTGAAGCATGTTTAAATCCCCTTGCAATGCAACTTCAATTGTTAGCGCATACATTTAAACATGTTTTTTTCTTCACTTATTTAAAAGAAGAAATATTAATTTGCGGTGCCCCAGATGTTGCATTAAACATGTATATATTCCTCTCAGATCTGATGTGTGTTTGTTTCTGTGTTGTATTTTCTCCCAGAGCGGCCTGTTGTATTTAGAGGAGCTCCAGAGAGACGTGCAGGTCAAAGACAGACTCGTCCAGCAGACTCTAAGCGCTCTGGCTGACCTGCTGTCCGGCAAACATCATCTCACACCGCCTCCAGAACAGGTTTATACGCTCGCACACTCATAAACACACGTCAAGGAAAAACTGCTTGGAAATAAAGTGACAGCTTTTCCATGCAATTCTGTGTTCTGTGAACTATAGACCCGGTGCAAAGTGGGGTTTTAGCCTGATGCAGTTTTTATTTTCACATCCAGCATTGGTTAAATATTAAATGCATTTGTGCTCATTTGCTCAAGTTGCTGGTTTGAAATGAATGAGGAAGCACATTGATATTTTGAGGCGACAGAAATTTTCTGTACTATTCATTATGTACAGTATGTGAAACCTGGTGTCCATTCTTCATGATCATTGCTAGAAGAGATATAGCTTCATCCAGAGGGTAACCAGAAATATTTATATCATTTATTAAAATTATCCAATAAATTGAGTTTTATTAACATCTACCCCTACCCTAAACCCAACCCTCACAATAATGTTATAACAGGAATTATTTATATTATTTAATTAATTACTCATTAAATTGTGTTTTATTAACATCTACTCTAAACCCAGCCATCACAGTAATTATAACAGGCATTATTTATATAATTTATTCATTTACTCATTAAATAATGTTTTACTAACATCTACCCCTACCCTAACCCTAACCCAACCACCAGTAATGTAAACACAGTAATTATATGGAGTATTATTCATATTATTTATTAAATTACTTAATAAATTGTTTATTAACATCTACCCCTACCCTAACCCTAAACCTTATATGGACTAATATTTCCATTAAATTGTGTTTTATTAACATCTACCCCTACTCTAACCCTAAACCCAACCATCACAGTAATTATATGGAGTATTATTCATATTATTTATTAAATTACTCATTAAATTGTGTTTTATTAACATCTACCCTAACTCTAAACCCAACCATCAGTAAAACAGTAATTATAACAGGAATTATTTATATTATTAATTAAACTACCCAATAAATTGTTTAATTAACATCTACCCTAAACCAAACCCTGACAGAAATGTAAAACAGTAATTAAGTATTATTTATATTATTTACTAAATTATTCAATAAGTTGTGTTTTATTAACATCTACCCTAACCCTGAACCCAAACATCACAGTAATTATAACAGGCATTATTTATATTATTTTATAAATTACTCATTAAATGTTTTATTAACATCTACACCTACTCTAACCCTTAACCAACCCCTAACAGTAATGGAAAAGCTGTAATTGTATGAAGTAATATTTATTATTTATAAGTAATATTATTTATTAAATTACTCATTAAATGTTTTATTAACATCTACACTTACCCTAACCCTGAACCTACCCCTAACAGTAATGGAAAAGCTGTAATTAAATGAAGTATTATTTATTATTTATAAGTAATATTATTTATTAAATTACTCATGACATAGTGTTTTATTAACATCTACATCTACCCTAACCCTGAACCCAACCATCACAGTAATTATAACAGTAATTATTTATATGATTTATTAAATTACTCATTAAATTGTGTATTTTTAACGTCTACCCCTACCCCAACCCTAAACCCAACCATCAGTAATGTAAAACAGTAATTATAACAGCCATTATTTATATTATTTAATAAATTACTCATTAAATTGTTTATTAACATCTACCCCTACTCTAACCCTAAACTTTATATGGAGTATTATTCATATTATTTCTTAAGTTACTCATTAAATTGTGTTTTATTAACATCTACACCTACCCTAACCCTAAACCCAACCATCACAGTAATGTAAAACCGTAATTATAAGAGGAATTATTTATATTATTTCTTAAGTTACTCATTAAATTGTGTTTTATTAACATCTACCCTAACCCTAAACCCAACCATCACAGTAATTATATGCAGTATTATTCATATTGTTTATTAAATTACTCAATAAATTGGGTTTTATTAACATCTACTCTAACCCTAAACCCAACCATCACAGTAATTATATGCAGTATTATTCATATTGTTTATTAAATTACTCAATAAATTGGGTTTTATTAACATCTACCCCTACTCTAACCCTAAACCCAACCATCATAGTAATTATATGGAGTATTATTCATATTATTTATTAAATTACTCATGACATAGTGTTTTATTAACATCTACCCTAACCCTAAACCCAACTATCACAGTAATTATAACAGGAATTATTTATATTATTAAATTACTCATGACATAGTGTTTTATTAACATCTACACCTACCCTAACCCTAAACCCAACAATCAGTAATGTAAAACAGTAATTATAACAGCCATTATTTATATTATTTAATAAATTACTCATTAAGTAGTGTTTAATTAACATCTACATCTACCCTAACCCTAAACCTACCCCTCACAGTAATGTAAAACAGTAATTATATGGAGTATTATTTATATTATTTATTAAATTACTCATTAAATTGTTTATTAACATCTACCCCTACCCCAACCCTAAACTTTATATGGGGTATTATTCATATTATTTATTAAATTACTCATTAAATTGTTTATTAACATCTACCCCAACCCTAACCCTAAACTTTATATGGGGTATTATTCCTATTATTTATTAAATTACTCATTAAATTGTGTTTTATTACCATCTACCCTAACTCTAAACCCAACCATCACAATAATTATATGGAGTATTATTCAAATTATTTATTAAATTACTCAATAAATTGTTTTTTATTAACATCTACCCTAACTCTAAACCCAACCATCACAGTAATGTAAAACCGTAATTATAACAAGAATCATTCATATCAGAGCAATTCCATGTAAATGTCACACTTGCCATGTAAGTTTGTATTTGACAGTTCTGTAAAAATACTCATACATGTGTCTGTCAATGACCTCAAATCTACTTATCTTACATTTGATTTACCAAAGTCACACAAGTGCCAATTTCACACTCATCACATTCCTAACACAGCCTTTTCCTTTTATGCTTGAACAACTATAATTAATACACAAGTCTAATGATGTGATTATATTTGAATGAATTTACATTATCAGTGCTGTAAAAGGAACATTATGAAGTTGAAAGTAGTCACATAGACCTTTCACCTGAAGTCTATCAGTGGCTGAAAAACACTTGCCATGCATAAAGCCAATAACCAGTGTAAAGTCAGTGTTTTTGATGTGTTGTAGGAGGGTCTGGTGTCTCTGTGGGATGATGATGATGATGATGGCGATGATGCTGGTGTTGTGGATGAGGTGATGCAGACTGAAGATGCTGAAGCTCTGCTGAAGGTGGGCAGAGTCTGGCAGAGAGTCATCGGACAGAGTTTGATCATCGGAGTCCTTCTGATGCCAACAAATGACATGTACGTCATCAGATTCACACTCAAGCCCTGCTCGCACTGTGAGATTTCAGCAACCATTTTGTTATCTGAAACTAATTCGGGAAATCCTAAAAGACTCCTGAAATCCTGGGCTAAAATCTGTGATCTTTGATCTTTAGATTTGGCATGTTTACAGACAGCTTCTTAGTGCCCATTGTGATCAGATTATTTCTCTGATGAAGTTCTGGCAGTGTCAGAAGATTTCAGACACTTTCCTGCAGTGTGACAACAGCGGCGATGAGCGTCAATCCAAGAACTAATAGGAACGCCGAATCTGCTGACGCTATCCGTGCGACAATTCAAATGACTGCGGGGAAATGTCCAAACAGTTTTCTCTTCCTGGTTATCTTATTGAGACTCGCTGTGTGCAAAAATGCCGCTACAGATTGTTTACGTTTGCTGTAAGGGATCATTTCAGAACGTGGGATAGTGAAAGTGTCACAGGTGGATGACGTCAAAGTCCGGGGGAGTTTTCTTCCGTGTTTAGCGCATCTTCATTGTCGTTCAGTCTGACATTATGACAGCTGAGATCTTACAGTGTGACATGGGAGCCATGTTCATGCAGTCTGACATGCTACAATTGTTCAGGATTATAAAAAAATCTCACAGTGTGAGCTGGCCTTCACAGTCTGTGGGAAATCTCAGGGTTCCCATGGGTCATGCAATGTCTGAAATATAGGTTGTTTTTATTTTATAAAACTCCCTGTTCTGTTGGCTTCATCAAACATTGACCTTCAGCATGCACTGGGGCGGTTTGCTGCAGAGTGTGACGTGGCTAGTCCGAGGCCATGGCGTTCCATTGGAAAAAGGTGGATCTCCAGGTTGGAGGAGAGTCCTTACCCCAGGTGGACGAGTTCAAGTATCTTTGGGTTTTGTTCAGGAGTGAGGGAAGGATGGAGCGTGAGATTGACAGGCGGATTGGTGCAGCGGCAGCAGTAATGCGGTCTATGTACTGGCCTGTTGTGATAAAGAAGGAGCTGAGCCGAAAGGCAAAGCTCTCGATTTACCGGTCAGTCCTCGTTCCTACTCTCACCTATGGTCATGAGCTTTGGGTCATGACAGAAAGGACAAGATCTCTGATACAAGCAGCCGAAATGAGTTTCCCTCACAGGGTGGCAGAGCGCACCCTTATAGATATGGTGAGAAGCTCTGACACCCGGGAGGAGCTCAGCGTAGAGCCACTGCTCCTCCACATCCAGAGAATTCAGCTGAGGTGGCTCGGGCATCTGTTTCAAATGCCTCCTGGACCCCTACCTAGGGAGGATGCCTCGGGGAAGACCCAAGACACACTGGAGGGACTATGTTCCTGTTACACTAATACGTTTAAGTTTTAAAACAGCGTTTTAGAATGAAAACGGTCCACGTCCACATTGGCATTTCGCCTAGCGTTTCTGAACTGATCTCCGTCCACACTATAGTGCTGAAAACGTCATCACGTGACCGCACACACACTCTGACATGCACTGCAGCGTATGCGGACGTCTGAGCTCCAGGCAGTCAGCAGATGCTTTGAGCACACCTCCCCAGGTGAGAGCAGCGCAGGTCGGACAGTTCATCAAGGATATACCGCTGGATTTCATCTCACTATAGTTGTTAAACGTGATATTTATTAATCTGGTCTCTATCTAATGGTCTTTTTTAAATCCATTACTTCCCAGGTAACGTGTTTTGGCTGAGCGCAAAGATAAGTTAATATATGATTTAATGTAACCACGCACACTGATTCTGCACATTTGACTGATTGCTTGCCGTTATTTCCTATATTGTATAACCGTATTGTACATTATACTTTTATAATGGCCATTATTGATTAGTAAAACTGATATTCAGCAAAAGTGAGGGTATGTTTCGTATTTTTTGAGGAAAATGAAAGGAGGCAGTAATGTTATCGGCTCCATTTTGTTATAAATATGCCTATAGTGAAAATGATGGTAAAATAAATATGTAGCTACACGATGCCTCAACATTTTTAGTGTCTTAAGTTAATATCAAAATGAAAATAGACAGTTCCTTATATCATGTTTTCATTTTATTGCTAAGATAGTGAAACAATATGGCCAGGGTGATGTGAATCACGTTATACTGAACTTAAGGAAAGGATGCAAGACTAAACGTTGTGCACTTAATATTGAGGAAAAAACCTCAATCAGATAGGCGAATGTCTGCACCCACACCTCCGTTTTCAGATGTCTCTGTTTTCCCCCATTCACACTGAATGAAGCAGCAGCAGTTTAAAACCAAAAGGACCTAATCAGCATTTTCAGGGCTCGAAAGCTCCTGGGTAGTGTGGACGGAAGGCGCAACCATAGCAAAACTTATGCATTTTAAAACTAAAACGTATTAGTGAAAACGGGGACGACGTCTCTCAACTGGCCTGGGAAAACTTCGGGATCATCCCGGAGGAGCTGGAGGAAGTGTCTAGGAGAGGGAAGTCTGGGGTTCTCTCCTAAGACTGCTGCCCCTGTGACCCGGATCCGGAAAAGCTGATGAAAATGAATGAATGAATTTTTTGTCCCCCTCTCTTCTTCCTTCCCCAAAGCATCCTATTTTTAATACTGTAATCTGATCGATCTAATGCAGGGGTAGGCGATCTCAGTCCTGGAGGGCTTGTGTCAGGTACAGTTTGGTTCCAACTCTAATCAAACACACCTGCTTATAGATTTCTAGTGATCTTGAGGACACTGATTAGCATGTTCAGGTGTGTTTGAGTAGTGTTGGAGCTAAACTTTGCAGAACACTGGGCCTCCAGGACTGAGATTGCCCATCCCTGATCTAATGCATCGACAGCTTTAATTCCTCCTGCCGAACTAAACCTGCAGTTAATTAGTAATATTAACTGAATGAGTCTGAATGATTGGGCTGAATGATTGGGCTACTCCAAAATACATTAAAAGTGATGCATCTAATGTCATTTTTGTGTATTTATTTATATTTATTTATTTGCTATGATCTTTTATTGAAATATGAAGTTACTATTGAAGTTTTCCATTATATAATGTTTTTAATTATATTGATCTTGGCATGAAATAGCCATAAGTTGCTAATGTGGCAAAAAATAAATAAAAAGCATTGAGAGCTGTGTGTGTCCTGCAGGTCAGTGATGGACATGGGTGTTTCTGTGGTTTTGGATGGTGATCAGTCCTCAGCATCTCCTGTTCTGAACAGCCGCACTATGATTCTGCCGTATCCCTCTTCTGAATCTGAATGGTCTCTTGGCCCGTCGGCGGTGAAGAGGATCAGACGTTCAGACAGAAGCGTATCGACTCTCGCTCTGCTCTCCGTCACTGATGCTGCTCCATTATTGACCTCAGGATCTGTCAGATTTCCCATTATGCTCCACTACAGCAGACACTCCTCTGGATCTCCTGCAGAGTCAGTTCGGCTTTCTCAACACTGTGGTCAAATCTCACTGAGGCTGAAAGATGTTGCTGATGGAAAGTTTCATCCACGACTGTTGCAGGACAGCAAACTCAACACCGGTGAGAGAACAAGTCCTTAAACTCAAACAGTGTGTTTGACACAAAAATGGTAAAATGGTGATGATGATGATGATGATGAGGGTGTTGATGTTAATGATGTTGGTGATAATGATGGGGATGATCGCGTTGGTGATTGTGATTGGGATTATAGCAATGATTGGGATTATGATGGTGATGATGATGATGGTGTTGATGTTAATGATGTTGGTGATAATGACGGTGATGGTGGTGATGCTAATATTGGTGATGATGGTGTTGATGTTGGTGCTGATGTTGGTAATGATGATGATGGTGTTGATGTTAGTGATGATGATTGGAAGGATGGCAATGTTGGTGATGATTTGGATGATGGTGATGGTGTTGGTGATGATTGTGATGGTGCTGATGTTGGTGATGATGATGGTGTTGATGTTAATGATGATGATTGGGATGGTGCTGATGTTGGTGATGATGATGGTGTTGATGTTAGTGATGATGATTGGAAGGATGACAATGATGATGATGATGAAGGTGTTGATGTTAGGGATGGTGATTTGGATGATGGCAATGTTGGTGATGATGTGATGTTGATGTTGGTGATGATGATGGTGTTGATGTTAGTGATAATGATTGGGATGGTGCTGATGTTGGTAATGATGATGGTGTTGATGTTAGTGATGATGATTGGAATGATGGCAATGTTGGTGATGATTTGGATGATGGTGTTGTGATGATGTGATGTTGATGGTGTTGATGTTGGTGATGATTGTGATGGTGCTGATGTTGGTGATGATGATGAAGGTGTTGATGTTAGTTATGAGGATTGGAATGATGGCAATGTTGGTGATGATTTGGATGATGGTGATGGTGTTGATGATAATGATGGTGATGTGACGATGATGATGATTGTGATGGTGCTGATGTTTGTGATGATGATGGTGTTGATGTTAGTAATGATGATTGGAAGGATGGCAATGATGATGATGATGATTTGGATGATGGTGATGGTGTTGATGATAATGATGGTGATGTGACGATGATGATGATTGTGATGGTGCTGATGTTTGTGATGATGATGGTGTTGATGTTAGTGATGATGATTGGAAGGATGGCAATGATGATGATGATGATGATTTGGATGATGGTGTTGGTGATGGTGTGATGATGGTGCTGATGTTGGTGATGAGGATGGGGTTGATGTTAGTGATGATGATTGGGATGGTGCTGATGTTGGTGATGATGATGATGGTGCTGATGCTGGTGATGATGATGGGGTTGATGTTAGTGATGATGATTGGGATGGTGCTGATGTTGGTGATGATGATGATTTGGATGATGGTGTTGGTGATGATGTGATGATGGTGCTGATCTTGGTGATGATGATGGTGTTGATGTTAGTGATGATGATTTGGATGGTGCTGATGTTGGTGATGATGATGGTGTTGATGTTAGTGATGATGATTGGAATGATGGCAATGTTGGTGATGATTTGGATGATGGTGATGATGTTGGTGATAATGATGGTGATGTGACTGTTGGTGATGATTGTGATGGTGCTGATGTTGGTAATGATGATGATGGTGTTGATGTTAGTGATGATGATTGGAAGGATGGCAATGTTGGTGATGATTTGGATGATGGTGATGGTGTTGATGTTGGTGATGATTGGGATGGTGCTGATGTTGGTGATGATGATGGTGTTGATGTTAGTGATGATGATTGGGATGGTGCTGATGTTGGTGGTGATGATGATGGTGTTGATGTTAGTGATGATGATTGGAATGATGGCAATGTTGGTGATGACTGTGATGGTGCTGTAGTTGGTGATGATTGTGATGGTGCTGTAGTTGGTGATGATTGTGATGGTGCTGTAGTTGGTGATGATGATTGGAATGATGGCAATGTTGGTGATGATTTGGATGATGGTGATGTTGATGGTGTTGATGTTGGTGATGATTTGGATGATGGTGATGTTGGTGATGATGATGGTGTTGATGTTAGTGATGATGATTGTGATGGTGCTGATGTTGGTGGTGATGATGATGGTGTTGATGTTAGTGATGATGATTGGGATGGTGCTGATGTTGGTGATGATGATTTGGATGATGGTGTTGGTGATGATGTGATGATGGTGCTGATGTTGGTGATGATGATGGTGTTGATGTTAGTGATGATGATTTGGATGGTGCTGATGTTGGTGATGATGATGGTGTTGATGTTAGTGATGATGATTGGAATGATGGCAATGTTGGTGATGATTTGGATGATGGTGATGGTGTTGGTGATAATGATGGTGATGTGACTGTTGGTGATGATTGTGATGGTGCTGATGTTGGTAATGATGATGATGGTGTTGATGTTAGTGATGATGATTGGAAGGATGGCAATGTTGGTGATGATTTGGATGATGGTGATGGTGTTGATGTTGGTGATGATTGGGATGGTGCTGATGTTGGTGATGATGATGGTGTTGATGTTAGTGATGATGATTGGGATGATGGCAATGTTGGTGATGATGTGATGGTGCTGTAGTTGGTGATGATTGTGATGGTGCTGTAGTTGGTGATGATGATTGGAATGATGGCAATGTTGGTGATGATTTGGATGATGGTGATGTTGATGGTGTTGATGTTGGTGATGATTTGGATGATGGTGATGTTGGTGGTGATGATGATGGTGTTGATGTTAGTGATGATGATTGGAATGATGGCAATGTTGGTGATGACTGTGATGGTGCTGTAGTTGGTGATGATTGTGATGGTGCTGTAGTTGGTGATGATGATTGGAATGATGGCAATGTTGGTGATGATTTGGATGATGGTGATGTTGATGGTGTTGATGTTGGTGATGATTTGGATGATGGTGATGTTGGTGATGATGATGGTGTTGATGTTAGTGATGATGATTGGAATGATGGCAATGTTGGTGATGATGTTGATGGTGATGTGACGATGTTGGTGATGATTGTGATGATGCTGATGTTGATGATGATGATGATGGTGTTGATGTTGGTGTTGATTATTGAGATGATGTTGATGATGGTGTTGATGTTAGTGATAATGATTGGGATGATGGTGATGATGATTAGCATGATGGTAATGATGATGCTGGTGGTGATGATGATCATGTGGATTTTGCTGATGTTGGTGATGTTATTATGATGATGTATGTATTATAATGATGATGGTGATGGTGTTGGTGATGATGTGATGTTGATGGTGTTGATGTTGGTGATGATTTGGATGATGGTGATGATGATGCTGGTGGTGATGATAATCATGTTGATTTTGCTGATTATGATGATGTATGTATTATAATGATGATGGGAATGTTGGTGATGATTATTGTGATGGTGGTGATGGTTTATGATGTTGTTGATGATATTATTATGATAATGTAATGTATTATGATGATGGAGATGGTGATGATTATTATGATGGTGATTATTATCATGATGATGTTGGTCATGATGTTAATGGTGTATGATGTTAATGGTTGTTTCTGTTGTTGTTGATATTGCTGTGTGTTCAGAGGAGGCCAGAGAGGATCTGCTGAGTCTTAAGGCTCTGCTGGAGGTCTGGTGTCTCCTCATCAGGTGTTCAGATCACACTCTGGCTGATGTTCAGCTCTGGCTCCAGCAGTCTCTGGGTCTGCAGCGTCTGACGGTGGATCCACACTTCACTGTAGACCCGTCTGGAGTCATGCTCTTCCACTGGGAGCAGAGATCACCGTTTCAGGCTGTGCTGAGCATCTACTGCAGGTCTCAAACATCACATAACTCACATGTACAGAGACACAGAGGGAAAACTGCACTGCAGAGTCTGCTTTAGTAATAGTGCCACTAGTAATAAAAATAATGTAAATATTTTAAAGGAGTTCCATAGCTTTCATTTTAAAAGACATTTAAAATGATTAAAATACAATAAATAAAAAAAAATGTCTTATAAATTTGATAAATATTTAATCAAACCATAAAATGGGGTATATGACTTCGAAAGGAAAACCAGTAATTTGGGAAAATAAAACAGAATTTGGTATAAAAAAATTGAAAATGAATTTAATTGTGCCTTTTAAATGTGTGTTCGTCTCTGAATTTATTTATTTATTTATTTATTTATTCAGAAATATGTCAAATGAGACAACTAAATGATGACATAAATTATGAGAGTTGACAGTATTAATATTTTTTAAACTAGCTAGTAAACGTATATAAAAATAAAATAATATCCCAGTAAAAGAATTAACCAGTTTTTATGGAGATATCAAATTCAGAAATGCAGTTACTATATATATATATATATATATATATATATATATATATATATATATATATATATATATATATATATATATATATATACACACAGTTAAAGTTACAATTATTAGCCCCCCTTTGAATTTTCTTTTCTTTTTTTAAATATTTCCCAAATGATGTTTAACAGATTCAGGAAATGTTCACAGTATGTCTGATAATATTTGTTCTTCTGGAGAAAGTCTTATTGGTTTTATTTCGGCTAGAATAAAAGCAGTTTTTACTTTTTTTAAATCCATTTTAAGGTCAATATTATTAGCCCCTTCAACCTAACCTGCCTAATTAACCTAGTGAAGCCTTTAAATGTCACTTTAAGCTGAATACTAGTGTCTTGAAGAATATCTAGTCAAATATTATTTACTGTCATCATGACAAAGAGAAAATAAATCAGTTATTAGAGATGAGTTATTAACACTATTATGATTAGAAATGTGTTAAAAAAAATCTTCTCTGTTAAACAGAAATTGGGGAAAAAAATAAACAGGGGGGCTAATAATTCTGAGTTCCTGTACATATAAAGTATATAATAAGTATATTTATAAAGTAACTCTATTTCTGCATTTTATATCTTTCATAATTAATCAGTGCTCAGCATATATGAGTTCACCCCGGCCCTCATAGATCTCTACAATAATATATTTGTGCATACACATTACATTAGTCAGTACCAAAACCAAAACTGGAGCTAATCTTACAATAACATTCCAAATGGTATATATTAGGGAAAAATATGAAATATATTTAAAAAGGAAAAAACAAGAGAAACCAAACATATACCAAATGTTGTAGTTTGTAATTGTTTGCTGTATTTAGATTGAATTTAAATGTTTTTTTTTTTGGATTTCTAAAAATGTTTGGTGACTTAAATATTATTTAATTAATAAATCTGTTTTATTCAAAAGCACCAAAATATATGACCTCTGTTCACTGAGAAATTTCAAACTGCAGTGTATTCACTTATGCTGAGAGCTGAACTTTTGCCTTTTCATGTTGATCTGTAAGTTTGACTCTTTAAAAATGTCCATCTAAAGCAAACTCTGCTGAGACACATGACAGATATCCTTTATGGTCCTCCTGAAGTGCTGTTTTTCCTCCACAGGGATGATCTGCCTGTGCTGCACTTCCTGCAGGCTCTGTGTGACTTCCTGCCTGCGTCTCATGATGTTCGTCTGCTGAAGAGCGTGAGTTTTTAATTAATCATATTTTTTCTAGCAAACAGGCATTGTGATCTTTATATCTAAATATATTTGACTCCATATCCAGGCAGCATAATATAAAGAAAAAATAATAATGAAATTAAACATGAAATAATGCTGGGTGACACGGTGGCTCAGTGGTTAGCACTGTGGCCTCACAGCAAGAAGGTCACTGGTTCGAGTCCCGGCTGGGTCAGTTGGTGTGGGTTTCCTCTGGGTGCTCCGGTTTCCCCCACAGTCCAGACACATGCGCTATAGGGGAATTGATGAACTAGGGTGGGTGTGTTTGGGTGGGTGGGTGTTTCCCAGTACTGGGTTGCAGCTGGAAGGGCATTCGCTGTGTAAAACATATGCTGGATAAGTTGGCGGTTCATTCCGCTGTTGCGACACCTGATGAATAAAGGGACTAAGCTGAAGGAAAATAAATATGATGTTAAAATAACTTTTGCATTTCCACATAAAGAAATAAAGCTATAGTTTAAGGTTAATAGGTTATAGTTCAAATATATTTTAAAAATTGAAGTGATTTAAAAAAAAAAAATTGTTGAACAAAAATTATCTGATGTTTTTAATGTATTTTCATATTTGTACTGTTATATAATCTCCTTTTGAGTTCTGGAGTTATTATGTAATATGTTTTATCTATAATGATCTTGACATGAAGTTGCTGATGTGGCAAAAAACATACAAAACAAACATTTGTGTGCATAAAACTTTGCAACAACAAACATATTATTACACAGAAAAAATTACTCTGTGTTTGCTGTAATCTGCAGAGCGTGAGATCAGCTGGAGGTTTGGCTGAGAGTCTGCAGACTGAGATCCACGCTGTAAATCAAGGCGTGGCTTCAGTCCTCCAGCGGCCAAAGGAGGAGGAGCTAAATGCACAAGGGGAGGAGTCAGGGGAGGAGTCACAGGGTAAAGTCTAGAAGGGATACAACTCCGGATAGATTAATTTAGCATCACGTTTGTAACTACAACATAATATTTGTACATTAGTGTGATGTTGGGGTAGACGTTAATAAAATAGCTACACTTTAATGGGAAATTTAATTAATAATATGAATAATTCCAGGTATAATGACTGTTTTTACATTACAGTAAGGGGTAGGGTTAGGGTTAGGGTAGGGTTAGACATTAATAAAATGCAATTAATGGGTAATTTAATTAATAATATGAATAATTCTAGGTATAATTACTGTTTTTACATTACAGTAAGGGGTAGGTTTAGGGTTAGGGTTGGGGTAGACATTAATAAAATACAATTAATGGGTAATTTAATAAATAATATGAATAATACTCATAATTACAGTTTTTACATTACTGTGAGGCTTGGGTTTAGAGTAGATGTAAATAAATATATCTTCAATTTAAAAGGTAATTTAATAAATAATATCAATAATACTCTGTATAAACTGTGATGGTTGGGTAAGGGTGGATGTTAACAAAATATAATAATGGGTAAATTAATAAAATGATAAATAATTCTCGTTACCTTTCGTCTATGGCTGTATCCCTTCTAGCAACAATCGAGTCACAGAGGCTGCACAGGCTGAGGGAGGCGTGGCTGAGGGACAGAGGGCGGAGCTTTGATAGACTCCACCCTCTGCTGGACTGCACGCAGTACAGCAGACTCACAGAGCAGCTCATTCACACACAGATGAAGACGGATGAAGAGGCTCTAATGGAGGTAAACAACACTATCAATGCTGTTTTTTATTTATTTTTATTTTCATTCATTCATTTTCTTTTCAGCTTAGTCCCTTTATTAATCTGGGGTCGCCACAGTGGAATGAACCGCCAACTTTTCCAGCATATGTTTTACGCAGCGGATGCCCTTCCAGCTACAACGCATTACTGGGAAACACCCATACACACTCATACACTACGGCCAATTTAGTTCATCAGTTCCCCTATAGCGCATGTGTTTGGACTGTGGGGGAAACTGGAGCACCCGGATGAAACCCACGCCAACACTGGGAGAACATGCAAACTCCACACAGAAATGCCAACTGACCCAGCCGGGGCTTGAACCGGTGACCTTCTTGCTGTGAGGCGATTGTGCTACCCATTGCGCCCCCGTGCAGCCCATCATTAATAACATTTATAGTAATCACATTATTTTAGTTCATAGTTATAACATATCATTATTATAAATATTATTATTTTATTTTAAGGTTTTAGAATTTTACACTTCAGATTTGTTTGCTGCTTTTCTTCAAATATGTCTGTTTGTTTTATTAGTTTTATTTATTTATAATAATGCACTTGTTTGTTCGCTGTTGGCTTTATTTTCAGTGTTGGTTTTAAAACAAATGACATTTTGAAATATTCCCAAAGCATCTAGTGTATATAAAAAAAAGAGATTTTTCAATTTAGTTTGAAGTTATTTTCAATAAAAAAGAAAAAACTTTATTTGATTTATTTTTTTTACTTTCTTCATGCGAAACAACACATAATGCAAAATAACCCAACAGTTATAACAAACAAGGTTAAATACAAATTAAAAAACAATTAGTTATTAATTAAGTTATTAAACGTATTTATAGAGGCAGCACGGTGGCTCAGTGGTTAGCACTGTGGCTTCACAGCAAGAAGGTCGCTGGTTCTGGCTGGGCCAGTTGTCATTTCTGTGTGGAGTTTGCATGTTCTCCCCGTGTTGGTGTGGTTTCCTCCGGGTGCTCCGGTTTCCCCCACAGTCCAAACACATGCACTATAGGGGAATTGATGAACTAAACTGGACGTAGTGTATGTGTGTGAATGAGAGTGTATGAGTGTTTCCCAGTACTGGGTTGCAGCTGGAAGGGTATCCGCTGGACAAGTTGGCGGTTAATTCACTATGGTGACCCCTGATGAATAAAGGGACTAAGCCGAAGGAAAATGAATGAATGAATGAATGAATTTATTTCTGAAATATTAAATAAAATAGATTATCATTGTACAGTGAAAAGAAATGCGCGTGCACACACACACACTCACAGGGCTGTAGAATGCTTGATTTTGATTGGCTAATGAGGTGTGATCTTATTTTTTTGAGATAAAGTAGTAATTCTGGCAAGTTTTGAGTAAATATAATTTTTTTGCATTTAAATATAATGAATAATTCATTAATGTGTTTTGGTAATTATTTGACAAAATGAGCACTGAACAGCTGTAGGAAAAAAAACTGCACACATTTTAACAAATTTAAAACGAGGATAATCGAATTTATACTGTATTTTAATTATTCCTAGTGGAGATGCAGAAAGAGCACAGAACACATCACACACTGATCAAATAAATACAATAATGCATCAATACACTACACAATAATACAGACACCTATGGTTAAGAGCTATGCAGGTAAACTTGATTTGAGTTGA
>NC_079443.1:54041888-54059388 GCF_903798145.1 Danio aesculapii | reverse complement strand
ACACATAGAATGTACAGCAATACACAGATATCTTTACAAATGATAAAGAATTAAAAAAATAAGGATATATATAGGATATAGTAAGGATATATAGCCTATAGGATATAAATATAAAGGATTAAAATATTAGGAAACTTATTATTTTCTAGCCTACAGAAATATAAAAACCATACCTTCATGCCTTCTTCATCTCGGGGGGCTTTTCAGTTTATTCATAACAATTTGCTTTAGTATAATGTTATTATTATCAGCAGTATTATTGATTATCTGCATATTTATATTTGTTTTATTAAAAACAAGCTTAGATTTGCTCACCTGTCAGGTTTTAGACCATATGGGGCATTTAGCATGTGTGTTTGGATATAACTCAGTGTTTTGACCACACTTCATTATTATTGTTCATTTATTCCTTTGCTGGAAATTAGAACTGAATTCAGAAATAGTTTAGAAACAAATCTTTACGCTTAACAAACGAAATTAATTATGTATAGGCTAACGGATGTCTGTGCGTACAACACGTTTCCCTATCCACGAGAGTGAAAGTGAAAGTTAATAATGAGGAGGCTCATCTCTCATTCTCACGCTGTAATGTAAATAATAAATCCGTCATGTAAACAGCAAATGCACCATGGCGCGACACAACTGGCTCTTAAAGGGAATGGGAGATGAGACTCAGATTGGTTTATTCTCAAAACACACCTATAACTCATTAAGAGAATAAGCTCAACCATGTTAGACCATGCACCACGGCGCAAAGCGGATTTTTCCATCCCTAAAATTAGCAAAAGTGGAATCCAACAAGCCGTAATTGCTTTTGCGCTCGGCACTTTGCACATTTATTGTCAAAATAGAGCCCTTAGATTTCTTGGTTTAAGCGGAAATCTGGATGATCCGTAAGTTTTTTATTTTTTTATTTTATTTATTTATTTTTTTTAGATGTCAGACGTCTCACCTTAACTGCAGACAACAGAAAACAGCCGTAGTCACAGTCTAACCGTTTCTGTAGTAACTATACAGCTGACTGGGTGAGTTCTTCATGGGGATTTCTGTGTAGGCGGAAGTAACGATACACTGTGTGGAGTGAAACCGGACACCGCGTTACGTCATGTGAGAAGGGTCTATTGACCACAGCCTGTAATAAACAGTTAAAGAGTTTAGAAAAACACATAAAAAGGTCAAAACAAACGCTGTACGTTACAGATTTCAGGTTCCCTGGTCACCAAAATTATTACAACATTGAGATTTAAGAGGGTTCAGTTCAGTGCTTTTGGTATTTCTTATTAAAATAAGCACAAGTTGAATGTGGTTTAATTTAATTTGACCCTAATTTAAAAATGTGTGTGTGTGTGTGTATATATATATATATGTGTGTGTGTGTGCGTGTGCGTGTGTGTTTAAATTTATATAAATTTTTCTAATCAAATCTCCAGAAAATGTCCTAAGTATTTTCGTTAATAATGTATTTAAGTAAAAGCATCCTGATTTAAGAGTCAAGTTTAGTTGTGTTTGAGAACCAAACATGGTGTGTGTGTGTGTGCGTGTGTGTGTGTGTGCGTGTGTGCGTGTGTGTGTGTGTGTGTGTGTGTGTGTGTGGTAAACTCAGAGTGATGATTTTCTGTTTCAGTCTGATAATCAGCCCCATGCTGAGAGGAGTGTGTGTGTGTGTCTGGTGCGGTGTGTATGTCTGAATTTTGAGTATATGTGTGTCTGTCTGATGTGTGTTGTATGTTTTTGTGTCTTGTGTGTGTTTTGAGTGTTTGTATCTGTTTGTGTGTGTCTGTCTGATGTGTGTTGTGAGCAGTGGCAGTTGGGGGGGGGGGGGCATTTAACAAGCTTGGCCCCCCAATTTGGACACAATGCATCTCTGTCTGGTGTGTTTTAAGTGTGTTTGTCAATGGTGTGTGTGTGTGTGTCTTTCTGGTGTGTGACGTGAATGTGTGTGTGTGTGTCTGTCTGTCTGTCTGTCTTCCAGGTGTGTGGAAGTGAGTGTGTGTTTCAGACTGAAGCAACTCTTCAACCATCTTTTCAAGTGTCCTCATTGTTACCATGGAGACCAGCATCATCGTCCGGCTGCAGCCTGAGATCAGTCAGTAATGAACACACACACACACACACACCTGCTTTTTTAAATATCACTATTATCTATCCATCCATCCATCCAGTGTTTTTTTTCATCTATCTATCCATTCATTGCTTTATCCATCCATCCATCCATCCATCCATCCATCCATCCATCCATCCATCCATCCATCCATCCATCCATCCATCCATCCATCCATCCATCCATCCATCCATCCATCCATCCATCCATCCATCCATCCAGTGTTTTATTCATTGTTTTATCCATCCATCAATTAGTCCATCCATCTATCCATCCATCCATCCCTTGTTTTATCTGTCTGTCTGTCTGTCCATCCATCCATGTTTTGATTCTGATTGGCTGATGGTCACTTTAAGGCAAGGGTGTCCAAACTCAGTGATGGAGGTTTGGTGTTCTGCAGATTTTAGCTCCAACTTACCCCAACACACCTGCGCGGATGTTTCTAGAAAGCCTATTAAGAGCTTGATTAGCAAACCCAGGTGTGTCTGATTGGGGTTGGAGCTAAACATTGCAGGACACCGGCCCTCCAGGACCGAGTTTGGGCACCTCTGCTCAAAGGTGTTTGTTTATTGTCAGATAAAAGCACATCTAAAGTAGTTCCAGCAGGTTTTGAGTGCATTACAGCTCCATATCACTCCGCTGAATGATTGGAGTGATTTCACAGCTACAGCAATCAAAAATCACATCAAAGAAGGCTTTGGAGGAGATGTGGAGGACACTAGTGCCACACACACAAGCAGTTTGTGGACAGAAGCATTTTTTTCTCTGTTGGTCTCATTACTTTGTCTACTTTCAAAACAAAAGTTGTAAGTGGCATAGTTTTGGAGTGAAATCACAAGCAGTAGTAAATCCATTTTGACCAGCGCAGCATTGAGCTTCTTCAGACTGTAGTTATTGCGTCAGTTTCTCTCTGAGCTTCAGGATGATGCAACACTGTCACATCTGAGCTAATCTGGACTTTATTTTCATCTTCTGCTTTTTCCAGGGGCTCAAGTTAGTATGTTAGTATGTAAACTAGTTAGTATGCATCTGTAAACACCTGAGGATGTCATTACTACACCATTTCAATGGTGGCATGTGTTGTTCAACACATATTTTTAAGCAACTTTTAAAGGTGCAGTATGTAAGTTTTTGACTCTTGTAGAGCATAAAAATAGCATGATATGTTTGCAGATATTTCAGAAACATGCTCAGTGAACGTTCTTGTTTATCTGAAAACCAATGCTGAAGTCAGATATTCTGCTTTGACGATGTGTGTTACGTGCTGGAACGACTGTCTTTGTTTTAGTCTCTTTAACCAGCCCACTGCCAGTTTAGCCAATTATATTACTAACGTAAACATTAGGTGAGCAGGTTTCATTGCGTGTCCTAACAACACACTGCGTGACTAGATTTGCAGTGATGAGCAATTAAGCTGTTTGCACCAGATGAAACAGGACAGAAATTTATATACAGCCATTCAGTAGCACAGAATAGTGCACTCACTGCACTCCAGCAAAATGGTACTTTTATAAGAATGACAACATTTTTATTTAAATTTGGAGAGAAAAATAAAGTTAAATACACAATATAAATCAAAAAAGTTTGGACAGTATGGAAATTAATAAATACAATTTTAATTTCTACATTTTCTTTGACTTGTATTACATTGCAAACAATACAACAAACATTATTCAATGTGCACACCGAGTGATGAAGTGTTTCAGGTGTAATTTTGTCCCATTCTTCCAACAAACAAGTCTTAGGGCTTTTTTAAACGATCTAAGCTCAAAGTCTAAAGCACATGGTGCAAAAGCATTAAGGACGTGTCTGAATCCAATTTTGCTATTTTGAGGATGGAAAATACGCTCTGCGCCCTGGTGCATGGTCTAACAGGGTTGTGCTTATTCTCTTCATGAGTTCTGGGTGTGTTAGAATTACGTGCATTCAACCAATCAGAGTCTCATCTCACATTCCCTTTAAGAGTCAGTTGTGTCGCTCCATGGTGCATTTGCTATTTACATGTTGGACTTTGTAAATGTAGAAACTGAACACTTCACTAGCGAGAAAACAGTTAAACAGAGCATCTGCAGCTCGAGGATAAAGAATGAGCCTCCTCCATTCAGCCTCTTTACTTTCTCTTTACTTTATTTTACTCTTTACTCCTTTACTTTGGTGGAGTAAGGAAACGGTGGAACCTCACTCCACTGAACACATCCATTAGCCGACATGTTTAATTTCCTTTGTTAAGCTCAAAGATTTGTGTCAAAACTATTTCTAAATTCAGTTCTAATCTCCAGCAAAGGAATAAATGAACATCAGTGTGGTCAAAACACTGAGTTATATCCAAACACACGTCCTGTTCTTATGCCCCATATAGTGATGCAGACGTCTCCAAAACCCCACAGCTGGACAAATCTACACTTGTGTTTATTAAAACTAATATAAATCTGCATATAATCAATAATACTGCTGATAATAATAACATTATACAGATGCAGATCATCATGAATAAACTGAAAAAGCCCCCCGAGGTGAAGCAGGCATGGAGGCAGTGCTGTTTATATTGATGTAGGAAATAATCATGTTTGTATTATTTTAATCCTTTAATAGTTTTCATCTGTAAAGATATTTGTGTGTTGCTGATCATGCTGTGTGTATTCAGCAGTGTGTAAGCATTTGGACCTGCATAGGCTCATAACTAACACACTCTGCTGGACTTTAGAGCAGCTTTAGTTGGTCAATGGTGCTGTTGGTCTATTTCAGCTCCTCAAAATAGCAACACACCAACAATGCACCTTAACACACCTCCTTTATAGACCAGCACACACATGAGTCCACAAAGTGGTCCAAATGGGTTTACTATTTAAATAACATGGCGCAAAACATAAATTAGAGTTGTGCTGGTCGGAAAATAGCAACAAATCACGCCATACACGTCTTGTGCCTTATTGCATCGGGTGTATGATAAGGGCCCCTAAGGTGGGCAACAGTACAGGGTCTTCATTGTCGCATTTATGCTTCAAAATGCACCACACATTCTCTATTAGAGACAGGTCGGGACTGCAGGCAGGCCAGTCAAGTTGCTGTATCCTCTTCCTCCGCAGCCAGGACTTTGTAATGTGTGCAGAATGTGGTTTTGCATTGTCTTGTTGAAATATGCATGGAATTGAAGGCAGCAAATTGTGCTCCAAAATCTCTATTTACATTTCAGCATTAATGGTGCATCACAGAAGAGCAAGTTACTTTTGCCAAGGGCACTGACACAACCCCATATCATAACAGACCGTGGCTTTTGGTCCATTTCTCTCAAAAAACACCTTAAAAATACTGATTCATCTGACCACAGTACATGTTTCCAATGTGTGATGGTCCATCCCAGACGCCTCCGAACCCAGAGAAGTCTATGGCAGGTCTGGACACTGTTAACATAGGGCTTCCTTTTGGCACAGTACAGTTTCACTGGTATTTATGGGTGTAACTACATATTGTGGTACTTGACAAAGGTTTGCCGCAGTACTCTTGAGCCCATGTGGTGATTTGGCTTATAGATGAATGAGGATTCTTGATGCAGCGCCACCTGAGGGATCGGAGATCACGGTTATTCAGCTTAGGCTTTCCCCCTTGTCCTTTACGCACTGAAATTCCTCCAGCTTCCTTGAATCTTTTAATGATGTCCTGCACTGTTGAAGGTGAAATATCCAAATGTCTTCCTCTCTTTCTTTCAGGAACATTGTGTTTAAACATTTCAATCATTTCTCTCATGTATTTGTTGGCAAACTGGTGATCCTCTGCCCATCTTTGCTCCTGAAGGACTAGACCTTTCCTGAATGCTGCTTTTGTAGCAAATCATAATTACAATCACCTGTTGACATCACCTGTTTCACATCACACCATTATTTAACCAATTATCTGATTACCAGCCCTAAACTGCTCCTGTCACAACCTTTTCTGGAATATGTTGCAGGTCTGAATGACAGGAAAGGATGATTATTTAAAAATGAAATGAAGTTGACCAGACAAAACATCAAATATTTTGTTCATATTGTCCGCAATGAAATACAAGTCAAAGTAAATCACTATATTATATAATTTCAATTACATATACCAACTTTTTTTTACATATTACATTTGTCAAATAGTATATAATATTTGATTTAAAGGTGAAATGTAACATTGAGTTTAGTGAGATTCCTGCATATAGATTTACAATATAATCCATTCAGTGTGTTTGTGCAGTAAAATATGCCGTTGTGTCTAAAAAGAGAAGAAAATCTACTCCATTCATTTAAAACAATCAAGTTTCAAAAGACAATTGTAAAAAAACAGCATCTTTCATAGGAAACCTTTCACAAAAAAAATAGCTACACCATCAAATATTAAAATACAGTTGCGTTAAATCGAGCTGATGTTGTTCCCGTCTACAGTGTGCGCAGTTTATCCCTGACTGAAAATAATCCATGTGAAAATCATCAGAAATTACATAACTCTAGTCTTTCCTTGCGCTCTCGTGTCTGATGATCTTATACGTGATCCAGTAAAAAATGTTGAAGATCAAGAACGCCAGTGGGAATGCAGCACGTGAAATGGTGTCGATCCGTTTAGCTCGATCCACAAACTTCTTGCGGTTTGTTTCCGTGTTTTTCAGGATGGACGGCTGCTGGATTTGGTTCACCTGTGTGTTTTTGACCACGGCGCCATCTTTAACACAGGTCGTCGTATTGTAGCTGGAAAAATGCAAACGTCCGTCCTGTAAATCCTCCTCCTGTGTCAACACAAATGAAGATGTGTGAAAGTTTACAATCTTACTATTCACACTAGGACAATATAGATTTAAGCTCTGAATTGAATGGATTATAAGAAAACGTTATTTTCACATTTGCTATTGAGTTTAACTTTGCATAAATTTGAGTTTAACGTCTTGCAAGTTTAACATAGTAATTCTGGTTTTAACATTTCACAATTCTGAGTTTAACGTCTCACAATTCTGAGTTTAACATCTCGGAGTTCTGATTTTAACGTTTCGCAATTCTGAGTTTAACATCTCGGAGTTCTGATTTTAACGTTTCGCAATTCTGAGTTTAACATCTCGGAGTTCTGATTTTGACATCTCACAATTCTGAGTTTAACATCTCTGAGTTCTGAGTTTAACGTTCCACAATTCTGAGTTTAATATCTCACAAATCTGAGTTTAACGTTTCGCAATTCTGAGTTTAACGTCTCACAATTCTGAGTTTAAGGTTTCGCAATTCTGAGTTTAATATCTCACAAATCTGAGTTTAACGTTTCGCAATTCTGAGTTTAACGTCTCACAATTCTGAGTTTAATATCTCACAAATCTGAGTTTAACGTTTCGCAATTCTGAGTTTAACGTTCCACAATTCTGAGTTTAATATCTCACAAATCTGAGTTTAACGTTTCGCAATTCTGAGTTTAACGTCTCACAATTCTGAGTTTAAGGTTTCGCAATTCTGAGTTTAATATCTCACAAATCTGAGTTTAACGTTTCGCAATTCTGAGTTTAACGTCTCACAATTCTGAGTTTAACGTTTCGCAATTCTGAGTTTAACGTCTCACAATTCTGAGTTTAACGTTCCACAATTCTGAGTTTAATGTCTCACAATTCTGTTTAACGTTTCGCAATTCTGAGTTTAATGTCTCACAATTCTGTTTAACGTTTCGCAATTCTGAGTTTAACGTCTCACAATTCTGAGTTTAACGTTTCGCAATTCTGAGTTTAACGTCTCACAATTCTGAGTTTAACGTTTCGCAATTCTGAGTTTAATGTCTCACAATTCTGTTTAACGTTTCGGAATTCTGAGTTTAATGTCTCACAATTCTGAGTTTAACGTCTCACAATTCTGAGTTTAACGTCTCACAATTCTGAGTTTAACGTTTCGCAATTCTGAGTTTAACGTCTCACAATTCTGAGTTTAACGTTTCGCAATTCTGAGTTTAACGTCTCACAATTCTGAGTTTAACGTCTCACAATTCTGAGTTTAACGTCTCACAATTCTGAGTTTAACATTTCGCAATTCTGAGTTTAACGTCTCACAATTCTGAGTTTAACGTTTCGCAATTCTGAGTTTAATGTCTCACAATTCTGTTTAACGTTTCGCAATTCTGAGTTTAATGTCTCACAATTCTGTTTAACGTTTCGCAATTCTGAGTTTAACGTCTCACAATTCTGAGTTTAACGTTTCGCAATTCTGAGTTTAACGTCTCACAATTCTGAGTTTAACGTTTCGCAATTCTGAGTTTAATGTCTCACAATTCTGTTTAACGTTTCGGAATTCTGAGTTTAATGTCTCACAATTCTGAGTTTAACGTCTCACAATTCTGAGTTTAACGTCTCACAATTCTGAGTTTAACGTTTCGCAATTCTGAGTTTAACGTCTCACAATTCTGAGTTTAACGTCTCACAATTCTGAGTTTAACGTTTCGCAATTCTGAGTTTAATGTCTCACAATTCTGAGTTTAACGTTTCGGAATTCTGAGTTTAATGTCTCACAATTCTGAGTTTAACGTTTCGCAATTCTGAGTTTAACGTCTCACAATTCTGAGTTTAACGTTTCGCAATTCTGAGTTTAACGTCTCACAATTCTGAGTTTAACATCTCACAATTCTGAGTTTAATGTCTCACAATTCTGAGTTTAACGTTTCGGAATTCTGAGTTTAATGTCTCACAATTCTGAGTTTAACGTTTCGCAATTCTGAGTTTAACGTCTCACAATTCTGAGTTTAACATCTCACAATTCTGAGTTTAATGTCTCACAATTCTGAGTTTAACGTTTCGCAATTCTGAGTTTAATGTCTCACAATTCTGAGTTTAACGTTTTGTATTTCTGAGTTAAATGTCTCACAATTCTGAGTTTAACGTCTCACAATTCTGAGTTTAACGTCTTGCAATTCTGCATTTAACGTCTCGTATTTCTGAGTTTAACATCTTTGAGTTCTGAGTTTAACGTCTCACAATTCTGAGTTTAATGTCTCGCTATACTTAGTTTAATGTTTCGCAAATTCAGAGCTTAACGGCTCGCTGACTTTAGCATCTCGAAGTTCTGGGTTTAAAGTCTCACAGTTCTGAGTTTAACGTCTTGCAATTCTGAGTTTAACATCTCGCAATTCTGAGTTTAGCGTCTCACAATTCTGAGTTTAACATTATGTAATTCTCATTTTAACGTCTTGCCATTCTGGGTTTACCGTCTCGCAATTCTGAGTTTAATGCTTCGCAATTCTGACTTTATCGTCTCTGACTTCTGGGTTTAATGTCTCACAATTCTGAGTTTAACATCTCGCAATTCTGACTTTAATGTCTCGAAGTTCTGAGTTTAACTTTTCACATTTTTGACTTTTAATGTTTTACGATTCTGAGTTTAAAATCTCGCAATTCTGGGTTTAACTTCTCGGAGTTCTAAGATTAAGATCTCGCTATTCTGAGTTTGATGTAGTAATTCTGGTTTTAAGGTTTCACAATTCTGTGTTTAACTTCTCTGAGTTCTGAGTTTAACGTCTCGCAATTCTGAGTTTAAAGTAGTAATTCTGGTTTTAAGGTTTCACAATTCTGTGTTTAACTTCTCTGAGTTCTGAGTTTAACGTCTCGCAATTCTGAGTTTAAAGTAGTAATTCTGGTTTTAAGGTTTCACAATTCTGTGTTTAACTTCTCTGAGTTCTAAGTTTAAGATCTCGCTATTCTGAGTTTAATGTAGTAATTCTGGTTTTAAGGTTTCACAATTCTGGATTTAACTTCTCGGAGTTCTGAGTTAAGGTCTCGCTATTCTGAGTTTAATGTAGTAATTCTGGTTTTAAAGTTTCGCAATTCTGGGTTTAACTTCTCTGAGTTCTGAGTTTAACGTCTCGCAATTCTGGGTTTAACTTCCCTAAGTTCTGAGTTTAAGGTCTCGCTATTCTGAGTTTAATGTAGTAAGTCTGGTTATAAAGTTTCCCAATTATGAGTTTAACGTCTCGCAATTCTTTGTTTAACATCTGAGTTCTGAGTTTAACGTCTCGCAACTCTGAGTTTAAGGTCTCGCTATTTTGAGTTTAATGTAGTAATTCTGTTTTTAATGTTTTGCATTTCTGAGTTCAACATCTTACAGTTCTGAGTTTAATGTGTCACAATTCTGAGTTTAACGTCTCACAATTCTGAGTTTAACGTCTCACATTTCTGTGTTTAACGTCTCGCAATTCTGAGTTTAACATCTCTGAGTTCTGAGTTTAACGTCTCGTAATTCTGAGTTTAACGTCTCACATTTCTGATTTTAACATAGTAATTCTGAGTTTAACGCATCACAATTCTGATTTTAACATAGTAATTCTGAGTTTAACGCATCACAATTCTGATTTTAACATAGTAATTCTGAGTTTAACGTCTCAAATTTCTGATTTTAACATAGTAATTCTGAGTTTAACGTCTCACATTTCTGATTTTAACATAGTAATTCTGAGTTTAACGTCTCACATTTCTGATTTTAACATAGTAATTCTGAGTTTAACGCATCACAATTCTGATTTTAACATAGTAATTCTGAGTTTAACGCATCACAATTCTGATTTTAACATAGTAATTCTGAGTTTAACGCATCACAATTCTGATTTTAACATAGTAATTCTGAGTTTAACACCTTGCGATTCTACATTTATCGTCTCACAATTCTAATTTCAACAACCGTGTTTATAAATTCAGCATTGCTTGTTTTTAAAGTCAGACTTGTGAGATGAAAAAATGGCATTATATCTAAAAATAAATTCCTATTCTTAATGTTTTAATCCTTTTGCAGGAACAAGATTTCATAAAGAAACACTTTGGATTATTGAGCTGTAAAAGAAGTTACAACATGGAGCATGAAAACAGTCTGAGGGCAGATTACTTTCATTCAATTAATGCAGTTTATTTACGCCGGGAGCTGCTGTTTTCTCTTTATTCTTCTTCGTCCCAGGTGTCGAGTCTTTAAGGCCTTCAGCTACAAATGTGTTTCGCAGATGCTCCAGAAAGGTCATCTTGTGCAAAATGATGATAATCCTTGAACTATCGTTTCTCTTTAAAGCCATATTTAAGTTTAATTTGCTGATAGCATGGGACAATAATTATTCTTTTTTAATATAAAATGTAACAATTTAATATAATTTAATATTTAATCATATTGTAAATGAAATTGAATCAAATTTAATGCGCATACAAACTCTGTATATACAGTATATAAACTATAATAATATATAGTTATTGCATTTTATTATATTTGATTTGATGATGTGATATGTGGGTGACATGATGGCGAAGTGGTTAGCACCGTCGCCTCACAGCAAAATGGTCGCTGGTTCGAATCCCAGCTGGGCCAGTTAGCAATACTGTGTGGAGTTTGTATGTTCTCCCTTGTTGGCGTGGGTTTACTCCAGGGGCTCTGGTTTCCCCCATAGTCCAAACATATATCCCATAGGGGAATTGATTAACTAAATTGTCCGTAGTGTATGTGTGTGAATGTAAGAGTGTATGGGTGTTTCCCAGTACTGGATTTCAGCTGGAAGGGCGTCCGCTGTCTAAAGCATTTGCTGGATAAGTTGGCGGTTCATTCCGCAGTGGTGACCCTGATTAATAAATATGTGATATGATGGAATTGTATTATTGATGATATGTGATTCTTTTACGATGATTTTAAAGCTTGTCGTTAATTCTTATTTGGTCAATTACTCCATTAATGTTATCTTTGTATATTTGAAGATTTATTTCAGCTCAAGATATGAGCTCAAGATATAGAAATTAGTAATTCCATTTCATTATCTTATCATATTTAGCATTTTACATGTGTTTCTCTTGATATATAGTGCATATATTGTGCATATATATATATTTTAAACATATTTTAGATTCATTCATTCATTCATTTTCTTTTCGCTTTTATCCCTTTATTAATCTGGGGTCACCACAGCAGAATGAACCGCCAACTTATCCAGCATATGTTTTACGCTGCAGATGCCCTTCCAGCTCCCATCACTGAGAAACACACACATCCACTCTTGCACTCACACTCATACACTATGACCAATTTAGCTCATTCAATTCACCTGCATGTGTTTGGACTGTGAGGGAAACTGGAGCACCTAGAGGAAACCCACGTTAACACAGGGAGAAACTCCACACAGAAACACCAACTGACCCAGCTCGACCGAGGCTCGAATCAGTGACCTTCTTGCTGTGAGGCGATTGTGCTACCCACCGTGCTGCCCGCACATATTTTAGATAATAGAATCATTCTTTCATGATGTTTTTAAAGTTTATTTTTTACTAAATTATTATTTGTTGAATAAGAGATTAAATGCTATTTTTGTCACTTTAGATTAATTTCAGCTCAATATATGATCATTTAATGCATGTAAAAATGTGTAACTGCATTACATTATAATTTTATTTTATATTTGTTTATTTTGTTATCCAGTGCATATACTAAACTGTACATTTGTTGTTTATTACATACATTTTATACATCAAAAATACATCATTTTTTCAATAAATGTTTCGTTGTATTTTAAAAGTACATTTTGTCTAATTATTATTTGTTGAATAATTCAATTAATGTTATTTTTGTCCCAAAACGTGCAGTTTCTTTTTGAATTACATAAATTTAAATCTATTTTCATTTATTTAATATCATTATTTTATATTTAATGAATGTAATTAATTTTATTTAATAACATTTTTATATTTAATTATTAGGCCCGACTTTATACTAAGTGTCCTTAACTACTATGTACTTACACAGAAATGAATAATTCGTTACAATGAACTTGTGTAAATGAGTGCGTTTCCTGTGCACGTATGCTTGAGTAAATACCTGTATGTAAAAACATCTGTAATTAACTTCTGTAACTACATTTGTAAATAAACTGTTGACCATCTCTTACAGCTTAACCCACCCTTAAACCTACCCACACCACCAAACCTGTCCATAACCCAACCCCTTTCCCAACTCAAGAGCACCACAAGTGTTCTCAAATACATTATGAACACAGTGAGTACATTGTATTTATTTTTCGGTGTAAGTATATAGTAGATAAGGACACTTAATATAAAGTGGGACCATTTAGTTCAACATTTATATTTTAAAGGTTTATAAGGTATAAGGTCTATCTATCTATCTATCTATCTATCTATCTATCTATCTATCTATCTATCTATCTATCTATCTATCTATCTATCTATCTATCTATCTATCTATCTATCTATCTATCTATCTATCTATCTATCTATCTATCTGTCTGTCTGTCTGTCTGTCTGTCCGTCTATCTTCGTATCTATCTATCTTAGTTTCTATCTGTCTGTCTGTCTATCTTAGTATCTATCTATCTATCTATCTATCTATCTATCTATCTATCTATCTATCTATCTATCTATCTATCTATCTATCTATCTATCTATCTATCTATCTATCTATCTATCTGTCTGTCTGTCTGTCTGTCTGTCTGTCTGTCTGTCTGTCTGTCCGTCTATCTTCGTATCTATCTATCTTAGTTTCTATCTGTCTTTCTGTCTATCTTAGTATCTATCTATCTATCTATCTATCTATCTATCTATCTATCTATCTATCTATCTATCTATCTATCTATCTATCTATCTATCTATCTATCTATCTGTCTGTCTGTCTGTCTGTCTGTCTGTCTGTCTGTCTGTCTGTCTGTCTGTCTGTCTGTCTGTCTGTCTGTCTGTCTGTCTGTCTGTCTATCTTAGTATCTGTCTATCTGTCTATCTATCTATCTATCTGTCTGTCTGTCTGTCTGTCTGTCTGTCTGTCTGTCTGTCTATCTGTCCGTCTATCTTCGTATCTATCTATCTTAGTATCTATCTGTCTGTCTGTCTATCTTCGTATCTATCTATCTTAGTTTCTATCTGTCTTTCTGTCTATCTTAGTATCTATCTATCTATCTATCTATCTATCTATCTATCTATCTATCTATCTATCTATCTATCTATCTATCTATCTATCTATCTATCTATCTATCTATCTATCTATCTATCTATCTATCTATCTATCTATCTATCTATTTGTCTGTCTGTCTGGCTATCTATCTATTTATCTATCTATCCATCTGTCTGTCTGTCTGTCTGTATACAGTATGTGTAAGTAATGCATATAGAAATTAATACTTGCACTTTACATTATTTTACAACATTTTTAGTTTCCGTTTATTATCTTATAATGCATATAAATATTCAGTCTTTCTTCATAATGCTTTAAAGTGTTTTTTCCAAGTGATGATTTGTTGAATTATTCCTTTAATGTTATTTTGGTCTGTCTGGGGATTAATTTCAGCTGTAAATATGCTCCGTTTCCTCATGTTAGTGAGTAAACAGACGTGTTGCAGTAAACAGCGGATTATGAAGCGTTTGATGGAGTGATTTATAATTGACTGTGTGTTAATGCCCTCCTCGATAACGCTGATCATTCCAGCCAAAGACTATAATTTGTTTTGAGTGTCTGAGCGGGAAATAATTGTGTCTTCAGTCGGCTGGAGGATATCAGCTTCTGGCCTAAAAACTCAACACAGCATTACAGTTTAAGAGTCTTTCAGTGAATCAGTGTGTTTTAGTGTTTGTGTACGAGTCTGTCAGAATCTCAGTGTGTTTTTAATGTTTCTGCACCTTTGGCGTTCGTCTTTGTCTTCGTTTCAAGCGCAGAAACTCCTTCTGTTGTCTGGAGACGAAGTTTACTCCGGCATATTCAAGTAGAGCAGCGAAGACGAACAGCAAACACACCGCCATCCAGATGTCTATAGCCTTTACATAAGAGACCTGACACACACACACACACAGAGACAGGTGAGGAAATATATATATATGTATATATATATTTCCCTTTGTGAATGATAATTTCAGATATTTCATTAATCCTGTTATATATACAGTATATACACAACAGTTCTGTCTAGTTCTCATAACCGATTGGCTGACAGCCGTGCGATATGCTGCAATAACAGCACTTGTGCAGCCTCTTCACTCTTGTGTATTACTCCGCCCACATAGAGTGACAGCAGATCAATAAACCCACTACAGTTTGACAAATATTGCAGCTGTTGGACAGCATAATGTACTTTTGAGGCTTTTTAGGTGAGAATGTAGTTGTTTAGAGTGCAATTCTGCAGTTTATTTATAAGGATAGTGCCTATTTTAATTATTTATAATTTTGGAGATTCATCGTGTTCGCAGAATTCAGCCTGTCATTGAGCAGAGCAACGACGGTGGACGTTCCACCACAAGATGGCGACAGAGACCACATAATAAGCGCTTAGAGGAGGAAAACTCAGCGTAATTTCAAACTCCAGCTGATCAAATCATTATAAAACAGGTAAGTGACTTAAGTCAATCTCTCTCTTTTGTATGTTGTAATGCTGTAATTACACCATAAAACTCTGCTAGTGTTTGCTTTGCTTTGGCTTTTTCGGGGTTAATTATTGTGATTTCCCCACTGCAACAGAGAAATACTGTGAAATCTCTGTAGACTGATGGCATTTCATGCTGTTCAGCCTTATAATCTTAAAATGTGAGCAAAATCAGCTGTTTTGTCATCACTTTAGACATTACGCTAGAGCATTATTCAAACACTAGCTCTGCAGTGATGTTGGTGAATTAGCAATGGTTTCTGCTGTTTCTGCTGCAGATGTGAATGAATGGCGGAAGTAGTTCCTCATACAAAAGGGTTTTTAGACTGTTTGATTTTCTTTTTTATATACACGCTTATGTCGTCGAACTGTTGTACAAACGCAATATCACAGGAGTAGCAGTGGAATATGGCTGTATATCGGCCCTGCTGGGTAGGGGTGTCAAAATTAATAGTTTCTTTGGTGCACCGCGATGCAGATGCAGACAATTCGGTATCGGTTCAGTCATAATCATAACCGGTTATTATCAACTGATGTCATTCATCTTATATGCGCTATGTTGCCGTAGCTTACTATGGCGAGGGAGGCGAGCGCAAGTGTTTACAGTGCCCAATTTCACTGTGTGTGTGTTTGCTGGACAGTCTTTCACTGACACTTACAGCAGAAGCCCCTATTTTACTGCGATTGAGAGAACGAAAGTAAAGTCCATTTCTCTCTTACTGTGTCCCATTTGACCGGCTGCGTGACTTTTCCTCTCCTCTCGGCTGTTACAGCAATACTTCTGGATACAGACACGAGCACGCGAGTTTTCTCCACCGCGTCTATCATGGATCAGCTGTGATCGCCGCTGCAGTGTTGCCAGATGTAACTGACTGATTTCATCCAAAACTGCCCAATCTGGCAACACTGTGCCGCAGGCGATTATCAGTGTCACTCATCGGTAAACAGCGCATGTGAAGTAAAATATAAAACTGTGTATGGAAAGCATCGTCAATGCACTGAGATATCGAATTGAACCGAATCGATGGCATGATAAATGAACTCGAACCATGAGACCAATGTAGCTTCACACCTCTACTGCTGGGACACTGCACACCTCCCACCAGTGCTACTCTTGTGATAATGCTCATATATATCAGGATTGAGTACAGCCCATTTTGAAAATGAATATTTTTATCCAGTGAATATAGGTGATATAATTTAATGCATTTTAACAAATTAATTTATTTAAGCGGTTATGTTTATTATAATAATGTTTTAGTCACCGAACATCTGTAAAAACTGAAAGATAATACATTTAAATTAATGCACAAAAAAAGATGGCAAGCTACTAAATTTCAACCAAATTTATCTGAAAATATATATATTTTATAAAGCTTTTTGCTCTTTAATATTGTCTCTAACATATTCAGTTAGGTGTAATACTTTTTGGACTGTTATGGTAACTTATTTTGTTAGATTAGCTCCAGATTCTTCAGTACTGACTAATCTAATGTATATGCACACATTTAATACTGTAAAGCATCCTGTAGAAAATAATTTAAGTGACGTTTCATAAACTAATTTCGAGAGGAGCTCATGATATGATTGAGCATAGCTGGTTTCTCATCTGTAATCAGTAATAATCCAATCAGAGTGATCCAAGCGCACAATAAATCGACAGATTTCGCCCTGCTACCTTATCTTCGTTTTGGAAGAATCCCCCATCCACCCTATCTCCTCCTTTTCCTCCCTTTTCCAGGGTGAGCTCTGGAGACCTGATCTCAGACCCCCTTATATACTTATTGACCAGGCAGGAGCCCTGGGCTCAAATATCTCCGAGCTCAGGGTTCTCTCCCGGGACAGCATGTCAAGTCTGCTATTAACGCCAAGCATATCTAAGTGGGAACTCTTGAAATGAGAGATTTGTGAGGGGTGTACACACACACATACACACACACACACACATATATATATATATATCTTGTCTGTATGTATAGTTGTTGTATCTATGTATTAATTGTTGTATGTGAACACAGAACGTTTATTTAAGAATAATATAAAATCATA
>NC_079443.1:54021888-54034388 GCF_903798145.1 Danio aesculapii | reverse complement strand
TACAAGGCTGCATTTATCAGGTAAAAAATACAGTTTAAATCGAGAAATGGTATTACAGTTTATTCTGGAGTGCTGTTGAATGCTTGATTCTGATTCTATCTAAGGTGTTTGGTTATTGTTTGATAAACGCACAGTTAAAGTAGTTCCGGCAGGTTTTGAGAGCATTACAGCTCCATATCAGTCCGCTGAATGGTTACAGTTATTTCACCGCTACAACAGTCAGAAATCACATCAGAACACAAAAGAAGGCTTTGGAGGAGATGTGTGTTTATAACATGTGCTGTATATTACCTGAACAGAACCAGCACAAAAACAGAACATAACCAAACATAATCTGAACTGAAACAAAACATAGCCTTAACCTGATCTGAACCTAACCAGAACGTAACCTAAACAGAACCAGCATATAACCTATACATAAGCAGCACATAACCTGAATATAACCTGAACCGAATTAGCACATAGCCTGAACATGACCAGAACATAACCAAAACACAACTAGAAAATAACCTGAACATAACTAGAACATAACCTGAACATAACCTAAACGCAACTAGACAATAACCTAAACACAACTAAAACATAACCAGATCAAAACCTGAACATAACATAACCTAAAAATAACTAGAACATAACCTGAATATAACCTATACATAACTAGAACATAACCTGAACATAACCTAAATATAACTAGAGCATAACCTGACTATAACCAGAACATAAACATAACCTAAACACAACTAGACAATAACCTGAACACAACTAAAACATAACCAGATCAGAACCTGAACATAACATAACCTGAATATAACTAGAACATGACCTGAACATAACCTAAACACAACTAAAACATAACCAGATCAGAACCTCAACATAACATAACCTGAATATAAATAGAACACAACTAGAACATAAGCTAAACACAACTAAAACATAACCTGAACATAACCAGAACATAAATAGAGCATAACCTGAACACAACTAGAATATAACCTAAACTCACCTAGAACATAACCTATACATAACTAGAACACAACCTGAGCAAAACCAGAACATAACCTGAACAAAACTAGAACATAACCTGATCATAACTACTACATAACCTGAACATAACTAGTACATAACTAGAGCATAATCTGAACATAACCTGAGCAAAACCTGAACATAACTAGTACATAACCTGAACATAACTAGTACATAACCTAAACATAACCAGAACATAACTAGAGCCTAACCTGAACATAACTAGAACATAACCTGAGCATAACCCGAACACAACCTGAACACAACTAGAGCATAACCTGAACATAACTAGAACATAACCTGAACATAACTAGAACATAACCTGAACACAACTAGAAAATAACCTGAACATAACCAGAACGTAACCTGAGCATAACCAGAACATAACCTGAACACAACTAGAGCATAACCTGAACATAACTAGAACATAACCTGAATATAACAAGTACATAACTAGAGCATAACCTGAACATAACCTGAGCAAAACCTGAACATAACTAGTACATAACTAGTACATAACCTGAACATAACCAGAACATAACTAGAGCATAACCTGAACATAACTAGAACATAACCGGAACACAACTAGAGCATAACCTGAACATAACTTGAACATAACCTGAACATAACTAGTACATAACCTGAATATAACTAGTACATAACTAGAGCATAACCTGAACATAACCTGAGCAAAACCCGAACATAACCTGAACATAACTAGTACATAACCTGAACATAACCAGAACATAACTAGAGCATAACCTGAACATAACTAGAACATAACCTGAACACAACTAGAGCATAACCTGAACATAACTAGAACATAACCTGAACATAACTAGTACATAACCTGAATATAACTAGTACATAACTAGAGCATAACCTGAACATAACCTGAGCAAAACCTGAACATAACTAGTACATAACCTGAACATAACCAGAACATAACTAGAGCATAACCTGAACATAACTAGAACATAACCTGAACACAACTAGAAAATAACCTGAACATAACCAGAACAATACTAGAGCATAACTAGAACAGAAGCTAAATAGAACCAGAGCCTGCCCTGGAGCAGGTTAGCTGTGTATTGTAAGTTACCATGTCAACAAAGACTAATTAAAGCTGAGCTACACTAACGGTAGCTAAAACCCCAAATTGGTGTAAACTAAACTGAAAATTAACAGACTAACCAGCTAATCCGGCTTCATGATACAGGCTATTTAATATGCAGCATTGTGCTGGTGTAAAATGAATATTGTTCTGTATGAGAAACGGCTCATAATTCAGCTGAATTAGCTCATAATAGCACACAGATCATGTTTTCTAGCTCTCTGAAGCTGACCCTTTTAGGCTTTGATGCTAATTGTGGTGTTTTGGTGACTGTCGCTTTAAATGCAAATGAGATTGTGCTCTTTTAATTAGAAAGGCGGAGCTATAAATGCCTATGCATCACCATAGTGGCAGATGTAAAACAGCACTAGTGTTGTCAGTGCTGGTCAGGTCTTCATGTTGTCAGTGTGAGTGTGTGCTTCATGCTTCTGTCAGTCTATGGAGACTCCTTTCGCTGTTCATTTGAGCTTCATCTAAAACTCCACATCTATAATCCTCTTAGTCTATGCTGACATTATCTTCAGCAGCTCAAACACTCTAATGTCTAATGGACAGACGGCTGCTTCTCACTCAGGGCTGCTGTTTATGCTAATGAGGGAGAGATGGGCACTAGTAGGCGGGGCTTTCCCCCTCTGGTGACACGTACAAAGAGAGAAATGTCAATCAAAGTGTTTCTGCAGACTGTTTCTATCAAGTCTGATTAGAACAAATACAATTAATTCATGTCACCATTAGAGGCTGCTGGAGATATTCACACACTGCTGACACACAACTGGGTTTAAACCCCTTATAAAAGTCATTTTTGCATAATAGGTGCACTTTAAGCGTTAGAATTGAGTGCAGATGGTTTTATGTAATGGAAACACCTGTAAAGTGATTTCTCAGCAGCTTTAAGCGCATGTGAACTTGATGATGACTTATGCATGAGTCTCCAGCGTATGACAGACTCAAGTGCTGTGATTTATATAAATAGAGCATCATTTATGAAAACTAGGACAGCGTCACATCAGCTTATTTTACAGACAGATCGTACCGGGGATTCTTTGTTTCTCGAAGCGTATGTGGATTTTCAGTAAGAGCTATACAATATCAGCCGTCAGCTCCTGTTCAAGTAGTTTAGTTGAGTAAAGATTTACTGTTTTGTTGTTGTTTTTTACTCTACGCTACTGAAATTCAGCACAAATCAGATGCAAAAGACAATCATTTCAGTTTCAATTATTGTGATACATTTATGTTGTACTTGTATTATTATTATTGTTCAGAATGTTAGCCTTCATTTTAAACATCCACATATTTTCAGTGTAGTCCAATGTTTGTAGGTTTTAGTATTTCTAGTATTAGGTCAAACAATTTTCGCCTTTTTTTTAGGTCAATAAATACATATTAGTATTAGGTCAAACAATAAATCAATAATATATTTCTGTCAGTTTTAGTGTACAATTTAATTCTGTGTAGAATTTAGTTTATTTCAGTTAGTTGTCAAAGCGACATAAATAATAATGTTGCTAAAATTTCATATTTATATGCAATTATTCTGTATATTTTATATTGTTCGTTTTCATTTTAGTTTCTCATTTTTTATATTTCCAGGTTTCATTTTAGTACTTTTATGATTTGCTTTTTCATATGTGTTATTATTATTATTATTATTATTATTATTATTATTATTATTATTATTATATATTATTATTTTATTATTATTATTTTATTATTATTATTATTTTATATTATTATTATTATTATTATTATTATTATTATTTATTGTTGTTATTATTATTTTATTTTATTTTATTATTATTATTATTATTATTATTATTATTTTATTATTATTATTATTTTATATTATTATTATTATTATTATTATTATATATTATTATTATTATATATTATTATTATTATTATTATTATTTTATTATTATTATTATTTTATATTATTATTATTATTATTATTATTATTATTTATTGTTGTTATTATTATTTTATTTTATTTTATTATTATTATTATTATTATTATTATTATTTTATTATTATTATTATTTTATATTATTATTATTATTATTATTTATTGTTGTTATTATTATTTTATTTTATTTTATATTATTATTATTATTATTTTATTTTATTATTATTATTATTATTATTATTATTATTATTATTATTATTATTATTATTATTATTTTATATTATTATTATTATTATTATTATTATTATTATTATTATTATTTTATTGTTGTTATTATTATTATTATTATTTTATATTATTATTATTATTATTTTATTTTATTATTATTATTATTATTATTATTATTATTATTATTATTATTTTATTTTATTATTATTATTATTATTTTATTGTTATTATTATTATATACATTTATTATTATTATTATTATTATTTTATTTTATTTGTATTTTTATTGCTTTAATATTTCTAAAACTTTAGTTCTGCTTAAACATTTATTTCAATTACTTGTCGAAGCAACATACATTTTTCATATTATTTATAGGCAATTATAATTTTTAATAGTATTTTGAATTATTGTTATATTTTCAGGTTTACTTTTTAAATTCAGTTAAAATATTCTACATGCTTTTGTCATATTCACACATTTATATTTTATAACTAAAGATTTTTTTGTTTACATTAATATATTTATATTATTTCTGAATATATATATGAATATATAAATTCAGTTAACATTTTTTACATGGCGACACAGTGGCTCAGTGGTTAGCACTGTCGCCTCACAGCAAGAAGGTTGCTGGTTTGAGTCCCAGCTGGGTCAGTTGGTGTTTCTGTGTGGAGTTTGTATGGTCTCCTCGTGCTGGTATGGGTTTTCTCTGGGTGCTCCGGTTTCCCCCACAGTCCAAACACATGCGCTATAGGGGAATTGATGAACTAAATTGGCTGTAGTGTATGAGTGTGTGTATGGGTGTTTCTCAGTGATGGGTTGCAGCTGGAAGGGCATCCGCTGCGTAAAACATATGCTGGATAAATTGGTGGTTCATTCTGCTGTGGCGACCTCAGATTAATAAAGGGACTAAGCTGAAAAGAAAAACGAATGAATGAATATTTTTAAATGCTTTAGTCATTTTATATTTTCATAAAGTTGTTTTTAGTACTTTTTATTTTTTATATTGTGTGATTTTCATTATTATTATTATTATTATTATTATTATTATATAATTTATAGTAGTTTTGCTTAAACCAAATTAATTTCATTTAGTTGTCCAAACTAATATTAACTGCATTATTTATGTGCAATCAGAGTAATAATAATAATATATTACTGTGTATTACTTTGTTTTGTTTTCATATTTGGATTTTTCATTTTAATTTCAATGTAATTTTATTATTTGTATTTTTATTACTTCATAAAATGACTATTTTCTCTTATATTTTATAAATAATATTTCACTTTTCTAATGGATGTGTAGTAATTTTCTGTAATGCTTTATTTTATTATTGAATGAAGATGATTTTGAATTGCTTTTATATAGTTTTTAAAAGAGTTGCTAATAGTTATTAAACCAATTTTTATTAGTTTAATGTTTGAGTTGAGACCGGCATGATCTCAGACTCCTGCGTCTGGCTGTGCATTAATATCGGTCAGAGAGGACTCCACATTTAGTCTTTTACTCTTAAGTCAATCCTGAGCTTCTCTTCAAACCTTCGCCTCACTTCAGATCATCATAAATGAACAGACGGAGATTTCATCAGGTTTATCTGATCCTGTCTTCAGCTTCAGGGAATCGAGACACTGAATTCAGCTTTAATTGATAACGACTGCACTCGTTTTCATCTGCTTTTGCTGCTGGCATAACTCTGAAAATCCATTACAAAGCCTTGATGTCTAACAGCATGACCAAATCCACTGGAGAAATACCTGGATTCATGTACAATGCCTTTATATTGGATTAAAACCAAAACTGCAAGCATAAACAACTTCAGTATCTGTATTATCAATGGATTTGTTTAATTCTGTGATGTTTTAGTGTTGTTGTTTGGTTTGAGCTGTTGAATTATTAGACAATAATGCACACTTGAAGCTGTTACACATTATTTTGTAATAATTCAACAGCCCGGAGTCCATTATTGTGCTTTTACACCACAGTTGAGATGTATTTGAGGGTTTATTTGTCAGGTGTGTGTCCTCCTCAAACGTCTCCTGTGTGTAGCACTAGTTTCTTCCACATCTCCTCCTCCTTCTGTTGTGTTCTGATGTGATTTTTAACTGTTGTAGCTGTGTAATATCTCTAATCATTCAGAAGTGGTATGAGCTGTAATGCGCTCTAAACCTGCCGGAACTACTTTAGCTGTGCTTCTTGCAAAACATCCCCTGAGTAATCAAGAGCTAGTGAAGCACTGCACACATTCTCAATGTGTTATATGTGAACCCAGCGAAAGATCTTCACAAGTAAAACGCTCATACCTGATGCTGTACAGAACGGTTCCGTCCTTGAAGATCCTCAGGAGTTTGTTGTCCGTCGTGACGTCATGAAAATTTGCACCTTTCTCGTTGGCGAAAAACAGGTCAGGTTTCCAGATGGAGTCTAGCATGGACGGGTCCAGATCCAGAGATGAGTCCGGATACTCGCTGTATGCCAATCGAGGGTCGTTCCACTTCTGCCGGAGGAAAATGTTCACCCTGTAGTCCTGAGAAATTGGTGCGTTAACTCCATTTATTTCTCCATTTATTACCCCTTAATTGTCACCGTCAAATCAACAGTCAAATCCTAATCTAATCATAACAAACTATACAACAGGGAAAATAAGTACTGAACACAATGTGATGATTTTCCCTGGAATAAGTGAAGAATGAAGACTCATGCATTGCTCAGGTGTGAGTTTTTCACAGACTTCAACAGAGTGTCAAAATCTTGATGCTTCTGTGGGTCTCGTCTATCAAATCTGAGCTTTATTCTGTATTTTCTACTGGATTCGGATCAGGTGATTGGCTGGGCCATTCTACAGCTTGATTTTCTTTCTCTGAAAGCATCTGAGAGTCTCCTTGGCTGTGCTTTGGATCATCGTCTTGCTGAAATGTCCACCCTGGTATCTTCATCCTCCTGCTAATGTAGATGTTGGACTGAAGCAGTTGATATTCATTAACACTGAGGAAGGGCAGAGGGTTGCTGAAGAACTACTGAGAGATTTCAGCTGCGTGCTGGGCTTTCACTGCCGAATTACACCTCCCTTTCTTTATGTGTTCAATACTTTTTCCCTGCATCATTTCTTTGTATTATACAGAACTTCATTTCTAAACTAATTAGTTTTGGGTTTATTTGCATATATGGATTTCTTTGGTTGTTAACAACATCCGGGGAAAAGTCATGGACACCTTTAGAAATATGTTTTCTGAGAAAAATGCTGATGTGTTCAATACTTGTTTCCCCCTCTGTATATCATTGGAACAGTTGATGTGTATGTTATTTAATTTAGTCATTCGTAAATGGAGCTTATACATAATTTGCATAATCTCTGCCTATACATTACAATTGCGTAAGCAATTTAAAACACACAGGGCCTCAATCATTAACTTTTCATAAATATAGGAGTAGTTTGCATATTCTTTCGAAACTTTACAAAAGCTCTTGTAATTCACCAATGATTCATAAACATCAGATTTTACAATTAGCATAATCCCGCCATTAAATGACATTTGTGTTAGCAATTTGAAACATGGGGCCTATTGTGTGAAACATTTATTAATGTAGAAGTAACTTTACAAAAATTTCTGATCACAAATGATTCATAAACTTTACATTTGACAGTTAAATGTATGTTAATTCATTCAATCAATCATCCGTAAATAGGGCTCATTCATAATTAGCCAAATCCCCACCTACAATAGTCAATATTAATATATGTACAAGTTACAACTACGTAAGCAATTTGAAACACACACATTCATAAATATATAAGTCATTTACAGTGGGATAAATTAGTATTGAACACGTCAGCATGTTTCTCAGAAAACATATCTCTTAAGGTGCTGTTGATTTTCCCTGGATGTTGGTAACAACCAAATTAATCCATATACGCAAAGAAAACAAATCTAATTAGTTTAGAAATTAATTTCTGCGTAATAAAATGAAATGATGCAGGGAAAAAGTATTGAACACATGAAGAAAGGGAGGTGTAGTTCAGCAGTGAAATCTCTCAGTAGTTCTTCAGCAACCCTCTGCTCTTCCTCAGTGTAAATGAATATCAGCTGCTTCAGTCCAACATCTACATTAGCAGGAGGATGATGATGAAACCATTTCAGCAAGAGAACGATCCAAAACACAGCCAAGGAGACTCTCAGATGCTTTCAGAGAAAGAAAATCAAGCTGTAGAATGGCCCAGCCAATCACCTGATCCGAATCCAATAGAAAATACAGAATAAAGCTTAAATTTGACAGACGAGATCCACAGACGCATCAAGATTTTGACACTTTGTTGAAGTCTGTGAGAAACTCACACCTGAGCAATGGATGTGACTTCATTCTCCATATGAGAGGCGTCTTTAAGTGCTTCCATTAAAAAAGCCTTTTATACAAAGTGTTAAATACGTTTCAGTATTTCAGTGCTTTCTCCTTGTGTCATTTCATTGTCATTACACAGAACTCATTTTCAGATTGTTTTTGCTTTATTTTTATGTTTGTATTGTTTGGGTTTTTATCAAAATCTGCCTCAGTTCCATGTTAGCAGCTCATTTAGAAATGTTATTCCCAGGCCAAAACATGCCAATCCCCGCTGTACATATAAAACAGACCTTTCCAAAAATGCTCCTGGATTCACAAATCATCAGAAAATATCAGATTTGACAGTTTAATGTGTATGTAAATTTATTCCAATTATTTGTAAACAGGGCTCATTGAAAATAGTGTATAAATTACAACTATGCAAGCAGTTTGAAACACACAGGTCATCATTTAAAAAACCCAGTTGTGTAAAGAAGTCATTTTTAATCTCATGTTGATTCCAGAGGGGAGCTTGATAATAAAAACACTACATTTACATCATTTGTGCACAACAAAGCCACTTTTATAGGTGTTTGTTGAGTTTTCAAGATTTTATACATCAGCTTCATACAAGACAGCCATCAATAAAGCAGCATGCATCCCTTTCTCTGCTAAAATGACCAGACTTCAACATAAGCCATTCGGTAACTTCAGACCCACTTTTGTGTGCTTTTGTTAAAAGTTGAGACTGTAGAAATATCACATCATTCAAGGTTTTCCTGAGAAGAAGCTCTTTGAAAACTCTGCTGAATGAGGGAATTAGAAAGACGTTTTCTTCCAGTCGTAAAACAACAAAAAAAATGAACTGCATACAGAAAAGATCGAGCCTATAGAACGTGAGTTAGCTGGAGAAATAATAACCAAGGTCAATTGCATCTGTTAATTCTCTTATCAAAAATATGAAGGTGTTTATCAAATTAGTTGTTAAAGCATTTATATATACAGTTCAATATTATATATGAGCGGCACGGTGGCTCAGTTGTTAGCACTGTGGCCTTATAGCAAAAAGGTCGCTGGTTCGAGTCCCAGCTTGGTAAGTTGGCATGTCTGTGTGAGTACTTTGCAAGTTCTCCCTGTGTTGGCGTGGGTTTCCTCTGAGTGCTCCGGTTTCCCCCACAGTCCAAACACATGCGCTATAGGGGAATTGATTAACTAAATTGGCCGTAGTGTACGAGTGCGTGTGTGTGTGAATGAGTATGTATGGGTGTTTCCCAGTACTGAGTTGTGGCTGGAAGGGCATCTGCTGTGCTTAAACATTTGCTGGAATAGTTGGCAGTTCATTCTGCTGTGGTATCCTCTGATAAATAAGGGACTAAACCGCAGGAAAATTAATGAATGAATATTATGTTTCTGATGTAGTCATTTTTTAAGGTAAATCTGGAGCTAAATAACTCACAATAAGTCCAAAAATCTAAAACTGTGTTGAAATTTTGTAATTTGCATATATATTTTTTGCAATATTTTGCTTGAATTCAACTATCTTTCTGTTTCTAAAGCTGTTTGGTGATAAAAAAAATATTATTTTAATAAATATATCTCTTTAATGAATCTGTTTTGTTCAAGTGCGCCAAAATATATTCCCAATATTCAATGAAAAATGGATAAAAGCATTCATTTTCAAAATGACGTGTGCTCATATATGCGGAGTATATAGTTAAAATAATAATTGCATAAACTATTTTCATTATTACAATTTACAGAGGTGTTTGTCAAATTTGTGGTTAGAGTATTTACTAATATTTATTTATTTATTTATTTTATTACTATATGTTTTTTCTTTTGCGTATGTTAATTTATTCCAATCATTTATAAAACAGCTAATTCATAATTAGCATATTTCCCATCCATATATTACAACTATGTAATAACATAAGAAGTCATAAGAAGGGTTAGAGTATTTACAAATATTTATTTGTTTATTTTTTATTACTGTATATATTTTGTCTTTTAGATGCACTGAAATATTTTACAAATAATAATTTAAATACACTCACAGGCCACTTTATTAGGTACACCTTACTAGTACCTGGTTGGACCCCCTTTGCCTTCAGAACTGCCTTAATCCTTCGTTGCACAGATTCAACAAGATACTGGAAATATTTCTCAGAGATTTTGCTCCATATTGACATGATAGCATCACACAGTTGCTGCAGTCACACAGTCAGCTGCACATCCATGATGCCAATCTCCTGTTCCACCACATCCCAAAGGTGCTCTATTGGATTGAGCTCTGGTGACTGTGGAGGCCATTTGAGTACAGTGAACTCATTGTCATGTTCAAGAAACATGGTGACATGGTGTGTTATCCTGCTGGAAGTAGCCATCAGAAGATGGAGACACTGTGGTCATAAAGGGATGGACATGGTCAGCAACAATACTCAGGTAGGCTGTGGTGTTGACACCATGCTCAATTGGTACTAATGAACCCAAAGTGTGCCAAGAAAATCTCCCCCACACCATTACACCGCCACCACCAGCCTGAACCGCTGATACAAGGCAGGATGGATCCATGCTTTCATGTTGTTGAGGCTAAACTCTGAGCCGAGCATCTGAATGTGGCAGCAGAAATGGAGACTCATCAGACCAGGCAACGTTTCTCCAATCTTCTATTGTCCAGTTTTGGTGAGCCTGTGTGAATTGTAACCTCAGTTTCCTGTTCTTAGCTGACAGGAGCGGCACCCGGTGTGGTCTTCTGCTGCTGTAGCCCATCCGCCTCAAGGTTGGACGTGTTGTGTGTTCAGAGATGCTCTTCTGCAGACCTCGGTTGTAACGAGTGATTATTTGAGTTACTGTTGCCTTTCTATCAGCTGGAACCAGTCTGGCCATTCTCCTCTGACCTCTGGCATCAACAAGGCATTTGCGCCCACAGAACTGCCGCTCACTGGATATTTCCTCCTTGTTGAACCATTCTCTGTAAACCCTAGAGATGGTTGTGCGTGAAAATCCCAGTAGATCAGCAGTTTCTGAAATACTCAGAGCAGTCTGTCTGGCACCAACAACCATGCCACGTTAAAAGTCCCTTAAATCCCCTTTCTTCCCCATTCTGATGCTCGCTTTAAACTGCAGCAGATTGTCTTGACCATGTCTACATGCCTGAATGCATTGAGTTGCTGCCATGTGATTGGCTGATTACAAATTTGCATTAAAGAGCAGTTAGACGTGTACCTAATAAAGTGGCCTGTGAGTGTAGTTCCACAAGTAATTAAACAGCAAATAACACTTTAAATGACATTTTTATAAATAGTGTATTTTTCCAGTAATCTGTTTTATTCACACCTGCAGAAATATTTGGTAAATCTGATATATTGAGTTCTCTGTAGGTTCTCAACATTCATTAGTGTCTCTGTTTGATTGGTCGCTCAAAACTGCTGATCAGAAACACATAAACATAATTAGCATTTGATCAAAGCAGCTTCTGTCTAGTGTGTGTTTAATATCCAGATGAGATGCTCTGGGTTTCTGTAATATTCCCTGGACTCATTCCTGACTGCAGATTTGAGGATTGTTTACCCCTGAAGCCTCAGAAACCCAAAAAACCTTCAACTAATCGCGCTCAAATGCAGACCTGCTAGCAAATCCAGACCAACGTTTGCTGCTCGTCACTTTTTAAATGAGTAAAACACAAGAGATTTAATGAATGTGCAGAAAGGAGAACATTATAGGAATGTTTGGGAGCTATTAAGAGAAAAATACATCCTTTCTATTGAGTTAACTATGTCCTAATATAAAACTAAGATTTGATTAATGTTTAACTGATTGAAAAGTGTGCATATTATTATAAATACAGACTCAGTATTTATTGCAAAAGATAAAACTTTATTTTTTTGTTTTATTGATGTGAGCTTAGATTGTTTTT
>NC_079443.1:53926888-54016888 GCF_903798145.1 Danio aesculapii | reverse complement strand
ATATCTAAGAGCAGGGAAAGCAGTGAACTGTCCTAAAAGTGTGAAAGTGTTGTGTTTATGTGTGTTTGCGTGAGAAGCTGAAAGCTGAATGAACATGTTTGACTGAGCTGCTGTTCCCCAAAGCACAGCCAGATAACACTGAAAATATGTTTGTGTTTCAGGTCATTAAACACACACACACACACACACACACACACACTCCTGCAGACACACGCAAAGAGCAAAGTCAGATCAAGGACAAAATGCTTTCAGGACTGTACAGAAACATCGACACATAGAGATTTACACTGAATACTGCTTTTACTGACACTGGGTTTATATTTATGAGTGTAAAAATAAGGAAAATAACGAGTTTGGCTCCTAAAAGTTTTAGTAACATTTTAATTCAATCAAAAAAATCACACAATCATAATTGAGAATAAAATCGTATGTTTATATTTGAAAAATGTACAGTAAATAAGGCTTGATTGTGGTGGAGGATTTGAGCCGAGCAGCAATAAAACAAATAAATAAAACCATCTTGGGATTAAAGTCGCTAATTCAAGATTAAACTTTATTCTAAGATTTAATTTTAAGAAAAAATTCTATTTAGAGGAAAAAAAAAAAACATTAAATTTTGAGAAAAATGTTGACAAACTCTAATTTCAGAAAAAAAGATGTTGTTTTGGGGGTAAAAAGTTGACCCAGTTTTGAGTAAAAAGTCCTTATTGTCAGGATTCTGCCACTCTGCTCTCGTTAATTCTTGTTTTGGTGGCAGAGCCCAGACACTAGTCCTGTCATGTCTTGTGTGTTGTGCTCGGCTCGAGTTTTCTCAGCTCAAGCACTCATTTTCTGTCATTGTGTATCTTGTGTATGAGTGCTGTCTTGGCTGCGCTCGGGCGGTGTGCATTCCCGCTTGATGCAGGCATGCGAGGTCTGGGTGTGCTTGGGACGCGCACTCTTGTCCTGGTGTTTGTGTTCGTTCTGTCTGCAGCGTGCTGTTTCATTCTCAGCTTCTCAGTCTAGTCGTTTCGGTTGGCGAATGGGATGAAACATGCATGTTGCATGTGTGAGTGCACAGTGATTCTGTATTTATTGTGTACTTGTGTCTTGCATTCAGCCTTCTGTTGGTGTTGTGTTTAGCACGTGGTACATGTTTACATGCGCCGCGTGCTTTAGTGTTACATGTGAACACGAGGTTAATGGCTGCGTGTACTAGTCTCGTTTTGCGTGAGCACATGGCTTGTGTTATTTCTTAATGTCATGTGCTCTCCTGTCTAATATCTAGTCCCACTCTCTATGTCGACCCATTATTAGTTTATTCAGTTCACCGGTTTGCTTATTAACTATTTCTCCCTTATATTCTCCTCATGTCTGCTGTCCTGTGCCAGTTCGTCGTCAATACTCCCCTGTGTTCCTGCTCAAGTCCGGTCTTGATAGACCAGTCAAGCTTGTGTGCCTTTTTGTGTGTAGTTACGTTTTTCCCCCTTGGGGGTGATTTTTGTTGTCTTTTTGTTTTGTTTTTAGTAAATAAAAGCTGTCTTATATTGCATATTAGTCCTCGCTCCCTCATCCTTCCTGAGAAACCGTGACAATTATATTAAGAGAAATAAACTTGTCAAATTTTGAGAGAAAAGTGCAAATAAAATCTTTAGAATAAACCAGTTAAATTCAGAGAAATAAATGTAATGTTTAGAGAAACGGCTCGTTAAATTTAGAGAAAATTAATTGTGTGTTTGTTTCAAGAGTTGACACTCAGCTGATGATTGATTATAAAGCGCGTTTGGCATGCTGTCCTGGGAGAGAGCCCTGAGCTCATAAGATCCTCGAGCCTGGGGCTCCCTCCCGGGGCAAGGCGAGAGGGGAGTTTGAGCTCAGGTAGATCTGGAGAACTCCCCTGCTGTAGTAGCTAATGAACAGACAGTGATCGCTCTTAAGAGATAACTACTTACTAGGAGCATGTCTATGGTGCTGATTTGGATCAGTCAATTAAGCTTAAGTTGCATGTGTTTGGACAGTGGGAGGAAACCGGGGAACCCGGGGGAAACCCACATGAGCACGGGGAGAACGTGTAAACTCCACACAGAAATGTCGGCTGGCTTGATAAGGACCAGAACCAGTGGCGTTCTTGCTGTGAGGCAACAGTGCTAACCACTGGGCCACCGTGCCACCCATCTAGGAAAGGAGGAGGAGTAGGGGTGGAAGGGGGGATTCTTCAAAATGAAGATGGCTGTGATATAGAACTGAGGGTGTTTATAGTGTCTTAGGAATCGTCTGATTGGTGAATCATAAATTGGATAATGCGGGACCAGCTGTGAGCAATCATAAGCACCTGATCCTCCCGAAATTAGCTTATAAATAAAGTTCACTTAAAGAATGTACAATAACTAAGCACTGAGTATGGAAGAGGATTAGAGCTGCGCAGCAATAAAACTAATGAATTAAACCATCTCGAGGTTAAAGTCTTTATAATGCAAGAATTAAGTCAACGTAGTTCCAGATTATTTTTATTAAATAAAAAAGAGAAAGTTGATTCACCAAAAAATGTGTTACATTTTGAGATGGATAGATGGACGGACAGACGGACAAATGGACATGGATGGAAGGATGGACAGATAGATGGATGGATGGACAAGCAAATTGATCGATGGATGGACAAATGGATGGACATACAGATGGAAGGACGAAGGGATGGATGCACGAATGGACAGATGGATACACAGACGGGCAGAAGGAAGGACATATAGACGAATGGATGGATGCACAGACAGACGGATGGATGGATGGATGGACGGATGGATGGATGGATAGATGGATGGATGGAAAAATGAATGGATGGACAGACAGATGGATGGATGGATGGATGGATGGATGGGTGGACGGATGATGGATGGGTGAATGGACAGACGGGCTGATGAACCGATAGATGGATGGGCGAATGGATAGACAGATAGATGGATGGATGGATGGACAGATGGGCAGATGAATGGATGGATAGATGGATGGAAGGATGGTAGAATGAATGAAAGGATGGATGGATGGATGAATAGACAGTTGCAAGGATGAACGGATAGATTGACAGATGGATGGATAGACAGATAGATAAATGGACAGATGAATGGATGGAAGGATGGATGGACGGATGGATGGATGGATGAATGGATGGATGAGTATATAGAAAAATGGATGGATGGATGGATGGATGGATGGAAGAAAGGATAGAACAGACAGACAGATGAGTGTGTTCTGACTCTGCAGTGAATATTCAGTTTCCTGCCTTTGAAGTTTGGTCGAATGCGAGCGTCATAGCCGGACGTTCTGCCCATCAGTTTATCCAGGAAGTCAGAGGGAGACATGCTGGAGGAGGAGGACAGAAGATCCGGATCCTTCCCTGACGCTATCCTGAGACACAGAGGGTCAGAGGTCAGATACACACACACACTGCAGATCTACAGTACACAAACACACACACTGCTGATTTACAGCACACAAACACACACACACACACACACTGCTGATCTACAGCCCACACACACACACACACTGCTGATCTACAGCACACACAGAGACAATTTCCACAGTATTTACTATATATTTTTCTTCTGGCAGATGTCTTATTTCTTTAAGTTTGGCTTGAGGTTTTCTCTTTTGATTCTCTCCAGAACAAACCACTGTTACATTCTACATTGTTATAAATGAAGCAGAAATTGTTGATCGTTAAATATAATGTTAATTATTATTATTAATCATTCATTCATTCATTTTCCTTCAGCTTAGTCCCTTTATTCATCTGGGGTCGCCACAGTAGAATGAACCAACAACTATTCCAGCAAATGTTTTGCTCAGCAGATGACCTTCCAGCTGCAACCCATCACTGGGAAACACTCAAACACACTCATTCACACACACACACACACACACACACACACACACACACACACACACACACACACACACACGCATGTGTTTGGACTGTGGGGGAAACCAGAGCACCCGGAGGAAACCCAGGCCAACACGGGGAGAACATGCAAACTCCACACAGAAACACCAACTGATCCAGCCGAGGCTCAAACCAGTGACCTTCTTGCTGTGAGATGATTGTGCTACCCACTGTGCCACCGTGACGCCCTTTATTCATCACTATAAAAGTAAAATTACTGAGCCTACACTCAAGAGTCTGAGAAAAATACTAATTTTAGGAGAAAATATCAAACGGCATTTAGAGGTTTTTGCATCTAAACTGTTTATATATATAGCCTGTAGCATATACATGAGATTATGTGTCCCATACTGACGGCTATGCCATCATAAATAGAAACAATAACACATCGAAAAAGGGCTTTAAGACCAAGCGGAATCCTGGTGTGGCTTCAGGTAATCAGTTTTGGCAAATGCAAACAATTATTTTTCACGAGTCCAACATCCAGCTGTGCAAGAACACATCTGACATAAGCGAAGTCATCTTTCACTACTGTATTGTTTTTAAATGGAGAAAACATTTGACAAGTAACTTTAATTCTAAATCATGGACCTTATTCTTGAAAGAAAACATGAGCAATAAAAATGTGTGAAGCACTTTTACAAGAGAGGCTAGAAAAATTGTGAAACTCTACATTATTATTATTATTATTATTATTATTATTATTATTATTATTATTATTTATATTAATATTGTTATTATTATTATTTCATTTATATTATTATTTTTATTATTATTATTATTATTATTTATTATTATTGTTGTTATTATTATAATAATAATAATTAATATTATTTATATTAATATTGTTATTATTATTATTTATATTATTATTGTTATTATTATTGTTATTATTATTATTATTTTTTTTTTATTATTATTTATATTAATATTGTTATTATTATTATAATTATTATTTATATTAATATTGTTATTATTATTATTACTATTATTTAGTTTATTATTATTATTATTGTTGTTGTTATTATTATTATTATTTATATTATTATTATTATTATTGTTGTTGTTGTTGTTATTATTATAATTTATATTAATATTGTTATTATTATTATTTATATTATTATTGTTATTATTTTTATTATTATTTATATCAATGTTGTTATTATTATTATTATTTTTATTTATATTATTTTTGTTATTATTATTATTATTTATATGAATATTATTATTATTATTATTTTTATTTATATTATTTTTGTTATTATTATTATTTTTATTATTATTATCATCAATATTATTATCATTATTATACTTATTATTATTATTATTATTATTATTATTATTATGTTTTAATGTTTTTATTATTCAAATGGACAAATTCTGACTGAGGACAGTTGAATGTGCTGGCCAGTTTATGTGCCTAATAAATTACAATAGGCTTACAAAAAACTTTTGTTCTAATGATATATGATGTAATAAATTTGTATTTTTAAAATAAACATGTCATATTTCTTTAGTCTCAATATTTAGGAAATATTTTGGTACATCAAAATGTGTGGTTATGATGACCATCCGACAAGCTAATTCAGCTTAAAATAGTGCTTGAAATTTCACCTAAATTCAGTATTTACATCTCATAATTAAAGTGATACAAATACAAAGTGATTTTAACATAGAAGACAGAATCAGTGAGTAGTAAATAAAATACAGTCTAATGTTAGTAATAGGAGTGTAGACCAAAACATGAATCGCTTTTCAAATCTTGAGCATGATCTCCTCTGACAGCTCAGACAACAGACGCGGTAAAATGGAACAAAAGAACAAACAAAAGTCGAACGTAAATCGAACGTAATTTCCGATGGAACGACCGTTCTTTAATTGTCATGGCAACGCGCGTCAGGACCGGCGGATATAAAAAGAAGCACACCAGACGCTTCACAGCTTTCCTAAAGTCCAGCAATAGTTGTGTTTTCATAATTGTGCAGTTATAATATGGTAAGTAAGTAATCCTACCTGAAGTTGAGCATTTCCATCAGACACGCGAGGAAAGTTGTGAGGAGTTTGACCGAAGGGCGAGTCATTCCTCCGGCCGAGCTCGTCTTCCCTCATGGGGTCAAAAACGCGTTTTCTTTCTTACGAACCAAATCACAACGCGAGGGTTTTCCAGATGAAGCCGAACACAAAACACCCGCTTCTGGACACAATAATCTCATGCTTCTGCGGGGAGAACGAAGGAGGCACACGGAGACGCCGCGGATCCGCTGTTGCGCGTGCAGAAAAAGCTCCTCAAAGCGCCTGAAATCATGCTGAACGCAGGTTTGAGATGAAAACGCAGTATTATGTGACAGGTTTACTCTGGCTGGCAGTGGATGATGAATGTGCAGACTGAGAGGGAATCTGTCTGTCAGAAGCTCTGGGTTCAGCACTTGGGCAGCTCCGCGCCTCTCTCTGCGCATGCGCAACTGTGCCAAAAGTGGAGGAGCGTGAATGACTGCTGTGCCATCTCAAATCATGATTAGGGCTGCACGATGTTGGAAAAGAAACTGACACTGCAATGTTTTGTTTTTCTTCGATATATATATATATATATATATATATATATATATATATATATATATATATATATATATATATATATATATATATATATTGTGAATTAATGTAATTTCCTAAGATGATTGAAATTGAGAATTCATGATTTTACATTGTGATGCTTTTGTAGGGAGTGTGTTTATTATAAAGTATACAAACAAATCACAATAGGTGAATTGATGAACTAAATTGGTCGTAGTGTATGAGAGCATGTGAATTAGTGTGTGTGGGTGTTTCCCAGTACTAAGTTGCAGCTGGAAGGGCATCTGCTGTGTAAAACATATGCTGGAATAGTTGGCGGTTCAGTCCGCTGTGGCGACCCCTGATAAACAAAGGACTAGGAAAATGAATGAATGAATGAATTACACCTTTTAACCATAAGGTTGGGTTTGTCTACATTTGACCCAATGTTGAATTGCAACAACTTAATGTTGATGGTTGTCAAGTGGAGCTCACTGCAGAGTCACTTGGGCAGAGCTGAGCTCCAGCAGGGGGAGCTTGAGCTCCTTCCTTGCACTACTTCTACGAGTGATGTCACTGGGGGTTGGGGTTAGGGGTGGGTGGACACATTAAAACAGCTTACAAGAGGATGAACAAGAGCTCAAGCTCCCCCTCGCTGGAGTGGCTCTGCAGCGAGCAGTGTCTCATGGTTGTGTCTGACTCTGTAGAAACAGTATATCTCAAGTGTGTTGTAAAATATGCATATATATAACAGTTCTGTCTGGTTCTTGAATCCGATTGGCTGAAAGCTGTGCGATATTCTTCCAGTAACAGCACTCGACCAGCCTCTTCACATTTCACCCTTGTGTATTTCTCCGCTCACACACAGCAGCAAGCAGAAGACACTCTACAGTGTGACATATTGCTGCTGTTGGACAACATAATGTACTTTTAAAGTTTTTTAGGTCGAGAATGTAGTTGTTCAGAGTGCAACTCTACAAGATACAATCTCTACAAGATACTTGTTGCATAAGATGAACGCCAACCAACTCCACCCCAAAATTACCCACATGAAAAAATACTACAGTGGAGTGCATATATATATATATATATATATATATATATATATATATATATATATATATATATATATATATATATATATATATATATGTGTATATATATATGTGTATATATATGAGCAATATCACACTACACTGTCAGAAATAAAGGTACGCGTGCTGTCACTGGGGTGGTACCTTTTCAAAAGGTACACATTTGTACTTGAAGGGTCCATATTGGTACCTCAGAAGTATATATTAGTACCTACAAATTTTAAGAGGAACACATTTGTACTTTTTTGGTACTAATATGTACCCTTGAGGTATTAATATGGACAAATATTTATCTTTTGAAAAGGTACCACCCCAGTGACAGCTCGCGTACCTTTATTTCTGAGAGTGTAGTAGCTGTGCGATATGGCTGTGCATCGGCATTGGTAAGGGGTGTGTGTTGGCTCGAGGCCACAGGCCGAGTGCCTTAGCATCTCACCAGTGACGATTTACAGCCATATTGCACTGCTAAGAGTCTGAGATTGCGTTTATACAACAGTTCGGCAGCATTATCGTGTGTGTATATAAATGTGTGTGTATATATATATATATATATATATATATATATATATAAATTAGTGGTGGGACATTATCGGCGTTAACGTGAGACTCTTATCGAGCGATTAAAAAAATATCGCCATTAATCTATTCTCAAAGTTGGGTTGGGAGCTGGGTCTATTGTACACAATCTATGATGACTTTCACCTTGATAGTTAAGCGCGGATGTATACCTGACCAAGTTGCACTGTAGGGGGTGAGAACGAGTCTTCGAATTTGTGTGTATTCCTACTGTGAAATGACCACATCAAACGTGACGTGCTAACATGGATGCAGTTCACTAGAGTGAATCTGATTAATGTTCGCTCCACATCTAACTATCAGGCACCTGTAGAGTTTACATTTACATTTACATTTAGTCATTTAGCAGACGCTTTTATCCAAAGCGACTTACAAATGAGGACAAGGAAGCAATTTACACAACTATAAGAGCAGCAGTGAACAAGTGCTATAGACAAGTTTCAGGTGTGTAAAATTCTAAGAAGCAAAACATTAGTAAAATTTTTTTTTTTTTTTTTTTTTTTTTTTTTTGAGAGAGAGAGAGAGGGCACAGTTAGTGGTTTAGCCAGAGAGGCAGTTGCAGATTAGGAAGGAAAGTGGAGACTAAACAGTTGCGTTTTTAGTGGTTTCTTGAAGACAGCAAGTGACTCTGCTGTTCTGATGTAGTTAGGGAGTTCATTCCACCAACTGGGCAGATTGAATGTGAGAGTTCGGGAAAGTGATTTCTTCCCTCTTTGGGATGGAACAACGAGGCGACGTTCATTCACAGAACGCAAGTTTCTGGAGGGCACATACATCTGCAGAAGTGAGAGCAGATACGAAGGAGCACAGCTAGAGGTCACTTTGTAAGCAAACATCAGAGCTTTGAATTTGATGCGGGCAGCAACTGGCAGCCAGTGCAAACGGGTGAGTAGCGGAGTGACATGTGCTCTTTTGGATTCATCAAAGACCACTCGTGCTGCTGCGTTCTGAAGCAGCTGAAGAGGTTTGATAGAACTAGCTGGTAGCCCGGCTAGCAGAGAGTTGCAATAGTCCAGTTTGGAGAGGACAAGAGCTTGAACAATGAGTTGAGCTGTATGTTCAGATAGGAAGGGTCGGACCTTTCTGATGTTATAAGGTGCGAATCTACAAGATCGAGCAGTTCTAGAAATGTGGTCAGAGAAGTTCAGTTGGTCATCAATCGTTACTCCAAGGCTTTTTACCATTTTGGATGCAGTGATGGTTGCTCCATCCATCTGGATTGAAAAGTTATGGTGTAGAGTCGGGTTGGCAGAAACTTCAAGCATTTCCGTTTTCATGAGGTTAAGCTGGAGATGATGATCTTTCATCCAGAGTGAAATGTCTGACAGGCAGGCTGAAATGCGAGCTGGAACAGAGGGATCATCAGGGTGGAAAGAGAGGTATAGCTGGGTGTCATCAGCATAGCAGTGGTAGGAAAAACCATGTTTCTGGATGACTGTTCCTAAAGATGCCGTGTAGATAGAGAAGAGAAGTGGCCCAAGCACAGAGCCCTGAGGTACCCCAGTGTATAGATGCTGTAGGTTGGACACCTCTCCCCTCCACGACACCCTGAATGACCTGTCCGAGAGGTAGGAACTGAACCATTGAATAACAGTGCCTGTGACGCCCAGTGACTCAAGCGTAGATAGCAGGATCTGGTGGTTTACAGTGTCAAAAGCAGCTGATAAATCCAGCAAGATGAGGACAGATGATTTAGAGTCTGCTTTAGCCAGTCTGAGATCCTCCACGACCGAGAGCAGGGCAGTCTCAGTTGAGTGGCCTTTCTTAAAGCCAGATTGCTTGTTGTCCATGAGGTTGTTTTGAGTAAGAAAGTCTAGGACTTGATTGAACACTACTTTCTCCAAAATCTTGGCCATGAATGGAAGCAGGGATACCGGTCGGTAGTTTTCAAGTAGCGTTTGATCCAGGTTGGGTTTCTTTAGCAGAGGGGTTACCCTAGCCTGCTTAAATGAAGTAGGGAATAGACCAGAGTCAAGAGATGTGTTAATTATGTGAGTCAGTGTTGGTATGACTGCAGGAGAAATGGCTTGCAGGAGATGAGAGGGGATGGGATCTAGCGGACAGGTGGTTGCATGGCTTGATAGCACGAGATTGGACACCTCAGACTCAGAGAGCTGGGAGAAAGAGGTGAGTGTGTGTGGTGTTGGTGGTGTATCTTGCGTGTTTGTTGTAGGTGCAGCAAATTGAGCACTGATTTTTGCAGTTTTGGTGCAAAAGAATGTAGCAAAGTCATCAGTAGTGAGTGTGGAGGATGCGGGTGGAGGAGGAGGGTAGAGGAGGGTAGAGTTTATGCATTTATGCAAATAAAATGGACTGGGTGCTTTTAAAATGAATGACGGTGAATGAAAGTCAAACCGGTGAGCCGTCTGACCAAAAAAGTGCCCTTCTAAATCAAATTAGCAGGATGCCCTTCTGGATCTTTCACTTACTTTGAAGACACGACTGACTACGCTGACATGGACATCTGTCATCTAGTTATTTGCCTTAATAGACAATAATATAATGAAGGTGTTTACGTGAAGTGCTTTCATGTCAGAGTTTCCTGTCATTTTGAGTGACTTTAACTGCAGTTCAGCAGTTTTACCTTCACTCATGAACATTTCATTCATGCCCCCATGACAAACTGGGGTATTAGATGCAAATAAGGAGTAAGGACTGGTGAGAGTGTTATGGGATGGAACGCACGCCAAATGGAAAGAAAAAACTTCCGCATTTCGCGATGTGTGTGTGTGTGTGTGTGTGTGTGTGTGTGTGTGTGTGTGTGTGTGTGTGTGTGTGGTCCTTTACTGACAGCCGTGTGTGTGGATCTTGTGGGAAAATATGTTGAATAGTCCTACATGACGGTAATAGTTTGACCGCGGTGTTTACTTCAATAACACCACTAATATCTGTATACACCACATGTCTTAACTTCATTTCTGTTTAGTTCAGTTCTGACTTTAGTCACATTAAGGTCATCAGAAATCACTGTTTGGAGCTCATGTAGGTCTACAGTTCAACATTCATGTTTAACTGAATAAACAGTAAACACAAGCACATCTTATTGAACACCATTTATTTTCATCACCAATTATCAGAGCAGAACAGTTTCTCCAGCAGTGTGTGATGCATTTTGTTATACAAAATAATTTATTGTTATCATTATATAATATCAGACAAGGTCATGCCTGCCGTTTGGTTGTATTATATATTCTCGGTAAGTATCATTATTTATCAAAAATAAAATCTGAATATTGTGGACAAGCGCTGCTGTTTGTTTTATCTGTCAGATTAAAAGGGAAATCAACAATAGAATCACCAGCGAACACCTCCGGGGAATTTATTGGGAGGCCAGGTTGCCGTGGAAACAGATTCACTTAGCACATGATTGCAAATGCTAAAAGGTTGAGCGTGTTGCTGAGTGACAGACGGGTCACGCCGGTGTGACTGACAGCAACACTCACATTATCCACAGCTTTCTTCTGTATTCTCTCTATTCTGCGGGTGCCAGGGATCTGCACACTCCTATTCAATTCAATTCAATTCTATTCAATTCAATAGTTGCTTTATTGGCATGACAAATGTTACAAATGGACTGCCAAAGTATTTATAGAGTTGACATAAAAAAGTAGCATACATATATAATAATAACACAGTACACACAATAGATAGTAGTAGTAGTAGTAAAAAGAAATAAAATAATAATAATTATTATTATTATTATAATTAGAAAAAAAGAAATAACAATAATTAAATAAAATGTGAATAATATATCATGTTATTCAATATATCATATTTATGGTGGCTTGAGAAAATCATAACTTCCCGCCAGACTGTCAAACAGACTTAAGGTTGGGCTCATTTAACTCAGACTACCAATCTGCCAAACACTGATGACCTTTTAACTCACTAGCCACACCCTAGCAACCACTTACGGCACCCTAGCAACTGTCCTATAAATGTCCATTGTAAAAAAAGAAAAACTGCCATTGACTTTACATATTAGCAACATGCTTATTCATACTATAAACATACTAGCAACATGCTAATTCATACTATAAACATACTAACAACATGCTAATTCATTCTATAAACATACTAACAACATGTTAATTCATACTATAAACATACTAATAAGCTAATTCATACTATAAACATATTAGCAACATGCTAATTCATACTTTAAACATACTATCAGCATGCTAACTCATACTATAAACATACTAACATGCTAATTCATACTATAAACATCCTAACATGCTAATTCCTACTATAAACATACTAGCAACATGCTAATTCATACTATTAACATACTACCAACATGCTAATTCATACTATAAATATACTAACATGCTAATTAATACTATAAACATACTAGCAACATGCTAATTCATACTATAAACATACCAGCAACATGATAATTCATACTATAAACATACTAACATGCTAATACATGCTATAAACATACTAACAACATGCTAATTCATACTATAAACATACTAACATGCTAATTCGTACTGTAAACATACTAGCAAGATGCTAATTCATACTATAAACATACTAACAACATGCTAATTCATACTAACAATATCCTAATCCATACTGAAAAATACTAACAAACATACAAATCATACTAGCAAACATGCTAATTCATACTAAATTCATGCTAACGGCATGTTAGTTTATACTGGAAACATACTAGTGACATGCTAGTTTATACTATAAACATACTAACAACATGCTAATTCATACTATAAACATATTAGCAGCATGCTAATTCATACTATAAACATACTAACATAATAATTCATACTATAAACATCCTAGCAAGATGCTAATTCATACTATAAAAATACTAACAACATGCTAATTCATACTAACAATATACTAATCCATACTGGAAACATACTAACAAACATCAAATCATACTACAAACATACAAATCAAACATACTAATTCATACTAAATTCATGCTGGTTTATACTAGAAACATGCTAGTGACATATAGTTTATACTATTAACATACTAGTAACATGCTAATTCATACTATAAACACACCAGCAACATGCTAATTCATACTATAAACATACTAAAACACTAATTCATACTACAAACATACTAGCAACATGCTAATTTATAATCCAAACATACTAGCAACATGCTAATTTATACTATAAACATACACACAACATGCTAATTCATACTATAAACATAGACACACCATGCTAATTCATACTATAAACATACTAGCAACATGCTAATTAATACTATAAACATACTAGCAACATGCTAATTCATACTAACAATATTCTAATCCATACTGGAAACATACTAACAAACATACAAATCATACTAGCAAACATGTCAATTCATACTAAATTACTGCTAATGGCATGTTAGTTCATACTAGAAACATGCTAGTGACATGCTAGTTTATACTATAAACATACTAACAACATGCTAATTCATACCATAAACATACTAACATGGTAATTCGTACTATAAACATACTAGCAAGATGCTAATTCATACCATAAAAATACTAACAACATGCTAATTCATACTAACAATATACTAATCCATACTGGAAACATACTAACAAACATACAAATCATACTACAAACATACAAATCAAACATACTAATTCATACTAAATTTATGCTATCGGCATGCTAGTTTATACTAGAAACATGCTAGTGACATGCTAGTTTATACTATTAACATACTAGCAACATGCTAATTCATACTATAAACATACTAGCAACATGCTTATTCGTACTATAATCATACTAGCAACATGCTAATTTGTACTTTAAACATACTAACAACATGCTAATTCATACTATAAACATACTAATAACATGCTAATTCATACTATAAACATACTAACAACATGCTAATTCATACTAACAATATTCTAATCCATACTGGAATCATACTAACAAACATACAAACTTACTAGCAAACATGCTAATTCTAAATTATTGCTAACGGCATGCTAGTTTATACTAGAAACATGCTAGTGACATGCTAATTTATACTCAATACTAACAACATGCTAATTTATGCTAGAAACATGGTAATTTTTGTTAGCAACTGCCTAGCAACCACTCAGTACACCTTAGCAACCGCCTAGCAACACCTCCTATTCTGTCTGTGGGCTTTCATTTATCACTCTGACCGTGCCATGAGAGTGTATGGCAGTCTGTAGAACCACACTGTAAAAACACATGTGTTAATGAGCAGTTTCTGTATTAGACAGTTTGTTGACGGCTTATTTCTCCTATTTCATTATTATTATTTTAGCGGTGGCGCAGTAGGTAACACAGTGACGCGGTAGCGCAGTAGGTAGTGCTGTTGCCTCACAGCAAGAAGGTCGCTGGTTCGAGCCTCGGCTGGGTCAGTTGGAGTTTCTGTGTGAAGTTTGCTTGTTCTCTCCGTGTTCGTGTGGGTTTCCTCCGGATGCTCCTGTTTCCCCCACAAGTCCAAAGACATTGGGTACAGGTGAATTGGGTATGCTAAAAATTATCTGTAGTGTATAAGTGTGTGTAAATGAGTGTGTATGTATGGTGATGGGTTGCGGCTGGAATGGCATCTGCTACTTAAAAAATATGCTGGATAAGTTGGCGGTTCATTCCGCTGTGGCAACCCCAAATTGATAAAGGGACTAAGCCGAAAAGAAAGAGAATGAATGCACTTGCCAGTTTCTATGCACAATAATCATTACTGTTATGGTTGTTGTCTTTTTACTTTTTAAAAATCTTTTCTTGCTACTATTGTTGTTGTTTTGGACAAATAGGACTTGCACTGAAAGGATGGACAAACACAAACTTCATTGTATTTTGTACAATGACAATAAAGATTATTTAAAAAGCCACATCCACAACCATATCACCCTGCAGCCCAAGAGCGGCTACTCACTGAAGCTAAGCAGGGATGAGCATGGGAAAACTAGGTTGCTGTTGGAAGTGGTGTTAGTGAGGCCAGCAGGGGGCGCTCAACCTGCGGTCTGTGTGAGACCTAGAGCCCCAGTATAGTGAAGGGGACACCATACTGTCAGTGAGCGCCATCTTTCGGATGAGATGTTAAATCGAGGTCCTGACTCTCTGTGGTCATTAAAAATAAAATAACCATGGGTAAAGAGTAACCCCAGGGTCCTGGCTAAAGTCCCTCCTTACTGATCATGTCCTCCTAGTCATCCCCATCCACCGAATTGGCTCGATCACTGTCTCTCCACTCCACCTTTAGCTGGTGTGTGGTGAAGCACTGGCACCGTTGTCCTGTGACTACCCTGGCTTCATCCAAGTGGAGCTGCACACTGGTGGTGGAGTGTAGAGACCCCCCCCCCCCCCCCCCCCCCCCCCGTTTCTCTCATGATAGTGAAGTGCTTTGGGTGTATGGCCATACACAATAAATGTGCTATATAAATACACACATTACATTTCATTTCATATAGCACCATTAAAAGCAACCCAAGTTGCCCAATGTGCTTCACTTGTGTATCCTTAAACACTCATTTTTGGGGTAAACAGGTTATAAAAACTCGGTTCTGGATTCTTTTGCTTGTCTATTTCACATTTTGTCACTTTGTTTTTTTATTTTATTGTCAGAAATGACAGGAGGCACACTCCCGCAACAGAAATTCAATGGAGCTAGTTGAATTGTTTTCCACCCAGTGGGGGTGTGGCCTAAATGCACTCAAAGAGCTTAGAATAAGCAAGAGACGACACTCTGTTGTTGTTTGAGAAACAGCCACTAGATGCCGCTAGTGTCACACGTAGGGCATTTTAGAATGAATATTCCAATAGAACAACAGCATATAATAAGTCTGTAAAATGAAGTATTAAAAGTGCTGATGATTGTGTTAGTAAGTGTTGTATTGTCGTCTTTCAGGTTGTATCTCAGCTTTAATGCGCTTTTTAAATAAATAAATAAAAAACAAAGCAGCTGCTTGCCATTGTGAAAGCAATAAGATCCAATGGATGGCCGACCGCTTTCACTCCAAAATGGCGGAATCCGGGGCTGTTGCTGGACGCTGCTGTTGCAATGGGTCTATTGAGTGTCGCCTCTTGGTCATTCTAAGCTCTTTGATGCACTATAGTATTTAAATTTTCACTCTGAATTCTGATTGGACGAGATTAAAAAAACGCAAAGTTACTTTGTTGCTTAGCAACAACAACAAAACCACATATGAACTTAGTGAAGAATAGTCATCTCTTTCTCATATTGGCATTTTTTAAAAGCTCAAAGCCACTCAAGGCCGTCCATTGTGTTAAGCAGATGAGCACCCGTTACTAATAGTAGAAGCATGTAACATTCAGCCTCTCTTTACAGCTTTATTCAATAACATGAGATATGAAATCTGAACGGCAGCACGGTGGCTTAGTGGTCAGCACTATCACCCCTCAGCAAGAAGATTGCTGTTTCGAGTCCCGGCTGGGTCAGTTGGCGTTTCTGTGTGGAGTTTGCATATTCTCCCTGTGTTGGCGTGGGTTTCCACTGGGTGCTCCGGTTTCCCCCACAAGTCTAAACACATGCACTATAGGGGAATTGATTAACTAAATTGGCTGTAGTGTATGAGTTTGTGTGTGAATGAGTGTGTATGGGTGTTTCCCAGTACTGGGTTGCAGCTGGAAAGGAATCCACTGTGTAAAACATATGCTGGAATAGTTGGTGATTCATTCTGCTGTGGCGACCTCTGAAATAGAGACTAAGCCGAAGAAAAATGAATGAAATATAAAACTCTCTGAGCACATGAATAATTAAAATCAACTATTGCACAAATGCAGTTAAACGAAGACTAAAACTCCACATCTATAATTCTCTTAGTCTATGCTGACATTATCTTCAGCAGCTCAAACACTCTAATGGCTAATGGACAGACGGCTGCTTCTCACTCAGGGCTGCTGTTTATGCTAATGAGGGAGAGATGGGCACTAGTGGGCGGGGCTTTCCCCCTCTGATGACACGTACAAAGGGAGAATGTCAATCAAAGTGTTTCTGCAGACTGTTTTGATCAAGTCTGATTAGAACAAATACAATTAATTCATGTTGACCATTTTGGTAATAAAAGCAAACGCAGACACTGACAGAAGAGGCAGAAAATACAGCTGTGCAATATTTTGTAATCATTTAATGGGCTGGGACAATTCTAAAGTACCAACAGACAATGAGCTATTGAATTATTAGTAAATAATGCACACCTGAGAGAGATGCTGATGTGGTTTGTTATACCTCAGGTGTGCATTATTTTCTCATAATTCACTGGCTCAGAGTGCATTATTCTGCTTGTAGATCACAGTTCAGATTGTATTTGAGAGTGTATTAGTCAGGTGTTTGTCCTCCTCAAGCATCTCCTGTGTGTAGCACTAGTTTCTTCCTCATCTCCTGCTCCTCCTGTTGTGTTCTGATGTGATTTCTGACTGTTGTAGCTGTTAAATAACTCTAATCATTCAGCGGAGTGATATGGAGCTGTAAGCTGTAAACCTGCCGGAACTACTTTAGCTGTGCGTTTATCTGACCATAACCAAACACCTACATCAGCCAATCAGAATCAAGCAAACAGATCCGTCCAATTGCTGATAATTTTAGCCAAAAACATATAATTAAACACAAAAAGATGCTGGTGTGGCTCAAACGGACATATTTCTTAGTGTGCGTCACTGAAATGAACAATGTGATAAGATGCAGAGGAGAAAGCATGCTCTGGGTTATTCTATAATTCTCTAGCCTCAAGTGCTCTGCTTTCTTGTGTTCTGGATGGTTTTGCGTTTCGGGCGATGGATAATATCTGTTTTATCTGCAGTTTGACAGGTCACTGTCACCGAGGCTCTGATGCCGTCCAAACTCATTTCCTTCAACACCTTTAAATCAAACACCGTCTGACCTACAAAACAGATTGACAATGAGTGACAACAAAGTAGAGCAGGTTATTCCTATTATCTCACAGCCTGTAATTTGTGTCTGTCAGCATCAAAACGCTGAACAGATCACATGCGCTGTTAGAAAGGATTTGTTTGTGTGACAATAAAAAAACTCATAGTTTCAGATATTTTTCAGTGAGAATTCCGTGATTTTTTTTTCTTGCTCTTTTCTTTACAGCAACAGATAAAAGGATAGTTTTCAGCTTGAAAAAAAATGCTTTCTATTTATTTCTAATTTATAGTAAATGATTCCTAAAATAGGTAAATTATGAAATAAATAAATACTATAATACAGCATTTACTATGCCATATTAAATTACTTGATTAGTTGTGGTGATTCTACAGTTGCTATGGTAACACAACAACTATAGTAATTGATCTGTTGTGGTGATTCTACAGTTGCTATGGTAACACAACAACTGAATTAATTGATCTGTTGTGGTGATTCTACAGTTGCCATGGTAACACAACAACTATATTAATTGATCTGTTGTGGGGATTCTACAGTTACTATGGTAACACAACAACTATAGTAATTGATCTGTTGTGGTGATTCTACAGTTGATATGGTAACACGGCAACTATAGTAATTGATCTGTTGTGGTGATTCTACAGTTGCTATGGTAACACAACAACTATATTAATGGATCAGTTGTGGTGATTCTACAGTTGCTATGGTAACACAACAACTATAGTAATTGATCTGTTGTGGTGATCCTACAGTTGCTATAGTAACACAACAACTGTAAAAAAATTGATTTGTTGTGGTGGCTCTACAGTTTCTATGGTAACACAACAGCTATAACAATTGATCTGTTATGATGATTCTACAGTTGCTATGGGAACACAACAACTATATAAATTGATCTTTTATGGTGATTCTACAGTTGCTATGGTTGCACAACAACTGTATTAATTGATCTGTTGTGGTGATTGTACAGTTGCTATGGTTGCACAACAACTGTATTAATTGATCTGTTGTGGTGATTCTACAGTTGCTATGGTAACACAACAACTGTATAATTGATCTGTTGTGGTGATTCTACAGTTGCTATGGTAACACAACAACTATAATAATTGATCTGTTGTGGTGATTCTACAGTTGCTATGGTTACACAACAACTGTATTAATTGATCTGTTGTGGTGATTCTACAGTTGCTATGGTTGCACAACAACTGTATTAATTGATCTGTTGTGGTGATTCTACAGTTGCTATGGTAACACAACAACTATAATAATTGATCTGTTGTGGTGATTCTACAGTTGCTATGGTAACACAACAACTATAATAATTGATCTGTTGTGGTGATTCTACAGTTGCTATGGTTACACAACAACTGTATTAATTGATCTGTTGTGGTGATTCTACAGTTGCCATGGTAACACAACAACTATATTAATTGATCTGTTGTGGTGATTCTACAGTTCAATTCAATTCAATTCAATTCACCTTTATTTGTATAGTGCTTATACAATGTAAATTGTGTTAAAGCAGCTTCACATAAAAAAAAAAAAAATGGAGAGCCCCCATGAATAATGGACCGTTCCTTCTGTGCACATGCGTGAGGTGTGAGCACTTCAATCACTACACTGCCAGCCAGTGTTGCCAACTTAGCAACTTTTCAGACCCCCCTAGCACCAAATTTTCACATAAGTGACTAGCATATGTTTTTAGGTGTTACTAGAGATTTTTACAGACTCTCACGTGTCAGTGATGTACCATTCCTAACAGGACTCTTCAGGACGAGCTGCGGGTGATGCCGTCGGTCAGAGCACTCAAAGGCAGGGGAGGCACAGTGCCACACAGCCGTCTCTCACACCTGCAGCATTGAGAGCAGATCTTTTCTCTGCATACCGACGGCAAATGTTTTAGAACCGTGAGCTTGAGGTATTTCCCTGGTACAGTCAAACCGCCTACTTTTTAACATGCAGATTATTTTCCAAAAATACTAGGGCTCCATACCTGGAATTGCTTAGGGACCCCAAATCACTAAGTCCGCCCCTGATTGTAGGGTATATTATACTACAAAACTTCACAGTTTAATGTGTATAGTTTAGCTGTAAATACTATAACATACTAATTTGGTTCAAAAACAGCAGTATTAATTTACTAAATTCAATAAAAAAGTTCAACAAAAAATCTAATAAATGTGGGTTTGCATGAAAAAAAAAATGGTTACCATTTTCAAACATTCTTCAAAATATCTGAACTGGCCTTTTAATTTGTGGATGAACTACGCTTCTATATTCATTCACTCATTTTCCTTCGGCTTAGTCTCTATTTCAGAAATCATCACAACAGAATGAACCGCCAACTATTCCAGCATATGTTTTACGCAGCGGATGCCCTTCCAGCTGCAACCCAGTGCTGGGAAACACCCATACACACTCATTCACACACAAACTCGTACACTACGGCCAATTTACTTCATCATTTCCCCTATAGGACATGTGTTTGGACTGTGGGGGAAACCGGAGCACCCGGAGGAAACCCACACCAACACGGGGAGAACATGCAAACTCCACACAGAAACGCCAACTGACCCAGCCATGACTCAAAACAGTGACATTCTTGCTGTGAGGCCACAGTGCTAACCACTGTGGTTCCATGAGTATTAAAGATTCTTAATGGAACCAGATATTGTAGAAGCCATTTTAATATAAAAAAAAAAACTGCAAGTTAAAATGACAATTATGAAGATACTTTGATACAAAAACGTTGAATGCAAGTTTAAACGTCGAAATCGCAAGAAACAAAATACCAATTTTGAGAACAAAAGTCAAAATTGCAATTGTGAGAAAATAAAAACTCCGATTTTTCTCCAGAATTGCAACTATAATTTTAAAGGTGCAGTATGTAAGTTTGACACCCAGTGGTTGAACTGGGTATTGCACTCCTGGATCAAAACACACGCAAGCGCAGGTTGCCAGATTGACATTAGTGTACCTGACAATTAAGCCTAAAGGCTGATTTGAACCGTGTTCTATATAAAAGCAACGGCACGCAATAGAAGGAATATTTTCCATATTCAACTGAGTTTTTGTCCTGACCAACACCTGAAATTGATATATTAGAAACGGATTCTATTTCTCACAGCTGAACAACAGGAAACTGACAATGATCAGCTCAGGTATACCTCATGTGCTTTATTCAGTGTTAAAGGGAGTCTGAATGCTATTTTGCATCACATTTATTGCCATACTACTGAAGCAGCAGCAGATAGTCCACCTCAGATCTGGAGAATAAAATAAACCGTCTGAAACTGAACTTTAGAGCTGTGACTCAGTGCAAACCAACACATATCAGTGATTCAGCATCTACATTTAATCATGTTAAAGAGGTTTAATGTGTATTAATCAGATTATAAACCTTAACATTGTGCTGGAGTGCAGTGAGTGCACTATTCTGTGCTTCTGAATGCCTGTATTTACATTTCTGTCATGTTTCTTCTGGTACAAACAGACAAACTGCTTTTCTCTGCAAATCTCGTCACGTAGCGTGTTGTCAGGACACGCGGTTACAATGTAACTTGTTCACCTAATGTTTACACTCGTAATATTTAAATTATTTGCTAATTAATAACCACCTAATGTGGAACTGAGTCTGCACCAGAGGTTGCATTTCGGTCATGGACACACACTTTGAGAGCCTTCCTGACTGAATAAATGAAATACGCTGTTTTCCATCACAGCAACCCAGGGTGCTGAAATATAATTGGCTAAACTGGCAGTGGGTGGGTTAAATGACCAAAACAAAGACAGCAATTCCGGCACATAACGCACATGTTCACAGCAGAATATCTGACTTCAGCATTGTTTTTCAGATAATCAAGAATGTTCACTGAGCATGTTTCTGAATATCTGCACACATATGATGGTGTTTTTATGATGCAGAAGAGTCAAAAACTTACACACAGCAGCTTTAACAATACTGAGTTATTTTTTCTTCAGAACTCCTTATTACTGTAACTTTTTACATTGCTTGCACATTTACTTGGCTCTCTTAAAATTAAAATAAAAAGAGGGATTTTAGTTTAAAAGTATGAAATTGTGAAAAATACAAATTAAAGAGAAAATCAGAGCTGTGACATAAATGTTGTAGATATTTGTTTTCCCAGAATTGCAACAAATTTGAACAATTTGAGCAACTCTTTTAATTCAGAGCTTTTTCCTCAGAATTGCAATGATGGTGTTTAACTTTAACATGCAAGTTTATGGGCTTTCTTATCAATCTAATATATTTCATAAAATGCAAGTTTGCAGTTTTAAATTGCGAGGTACAAAACATTGACGTAAGATTTTTTTTTTCAGAAACGCAACTAATTTGCACAATTTCGAGTTTATCTTTTGCAATGTATTTTCTTACTGTCATAGTTAAAGTGTTTACATATCTTGCACATGCATGATGATGGGGTTATGTTGACATTGCGAGAAACAAAATAGCAGTTTTGGGGGCGACACAGTGACTCAGGGGTTAGCACTGTGGCCTCACAGCAAGAAGGTCGTTGGTTCAAGTCCCAGCTGGGCCAGTTGGTGTTTCTGTGTGGAGTTTGCATGTTCTCCCCGTGTTGGTGTGGGTTTCCTCCGGGTGCTCTGATTTCCCCCACAGTCCAAACACATGCGCTCTAGGGGAATTGATTAACTAAATTGGCCATAGTGTATGAGTGTGAATGAGAGTGTATGGGTGTTTCCCAGTTTTGGATTGCAGCTGGAAGGGCATCCGCTGCATAAAACATATACTGGAATAGTTGGCGGTTCATTCCGCTGTGGAAAAAGAATGAATGAAAATAGTTTTGAGAATAAATGTCAATGACTGAACGTGCTATTGATAATACCTTCACTTTGGCATGCAAAAAATTTGGTGATGTAGAGAAAGTACTCAAAAGCAAACCTATTGCTGTAGTTCAGGCTTCTGAAATATAAATATCTAATGCAACTGAGGGCAACAGGTCTCCTTGTCTTCTGGTGAGACGGACGAGATTGGGCCGGCTGAAGGTGCTTCATCTCTGTGCTTTTGACTGGTCATTAAATCCTGCCAGTGATGACCTTTGGTCCGGTGGGAAGGGTAATTATACAGAACACGCCTGATATAATAAAGCTGTGGTCAGAGATTGGCCTTTTTATATATCCTTATATAATATGGTCATTATATCTGAACTGGATGCTGTCATTGTATTCTAGTTTAAAGGCTGTAATGAGTGAAAAATCAATGAAGGTCTCTGTATATGTCAGCTTCATATTTCCTATGTGACACATTATCCCTCAATCAGGCGGCTGTGCTTTTGCTAACAGAACTTTTCAAGAGAAATGAATCATTGTTGCTTTAAATAAAGCTCCAGGTGAGACATTTATCTATTAGAGAGAAGAATCTTCCACTGGTGCTATCGGTGATTTGGGGGCCCTAAGCAATTCCAGGTATGGAGCCCTAGTATTTTTGGAAAATAATCTGCATGTTATGATCAAGTTAAGTTCTAGTTATGTTCAGGTTATGTTTTGGATATGATCAAGTTAAGTTCTGGTTATGTTCAGGTTATGTTTTGGATATGATCAAGTTAAGTTCTGGTTATGTTCAGGTTATGTTTTGGATATGATCAAGTTAAGTTCTGGTTATGTTCAGGTTATGTTCCACTTATGTTAATATTTTGTTCTTTTTATATTCACGTTAATTTCTGGATATGATCAAGTTAAGTTGTGGTTATGTTCCGGCTATGCTGTGGTTATGATCATGTTAAATTCTGGTAATGTTCAGGTTATGGTCCACTTATGTTCAGGTTATGTTCCGGTTATGATCAGGTTAAGTTCTGGATATGATCAGGTTACGTTCCAGTTATGTTCAGGCTATGTTCTGGATATAATCAAGTTAAGTTCTGGTCATGTTCAGGCTATTTTCCACTCATGTTAATATTATGTTCTGGTTGTGTTCATGTTAAGTTCTGAATATGATCAAGTTAAGTTCTAGTTATGTTCAGGCAATGTTCTAGTCATGTTCAGGTTATGTTCAGCTTATGTTCTGGTTATGTTCCGGTTATGATCATAATAAGTTCTAGATATCATCAGGTTAAGTTCTGGTTATGATCAGGTTACGTTCTGGTTATGTTCAGGCTATGTTCTGGATATAATCAAGTTAAGTTCTGGTTATGTTCAGGTTATGTTCCACTTATGTTAATATTATGTTCTTTTTATATTCATGTTAATTTTTGGATATGATCAAGTTAAGTTGTGGTTATGTTTAGGCTATGCTGTGGTTATGATCATGTTAAATTCTGGTCATGTTCAGGTTATGTTCCGGTTATGATCAGGTTAAGTTCTGGATATGATCAGGTTACGTTCCGGTTATGTTCAGGCTATGTTCTGTATATAATCAAGTTAAGTTCTGGTCATGTTCAGGCTATTTTCCAGTCATGTTAATATTATGTTCTGGTTGTGTTCATGTTAAGTTCTGAATATGATCAAGTTAAGTTCTAGTTATAATCAGGCAATGTTCTAGTCATGCTCAGGTTATGTTCAGCTTATGTTCTGGTTATGATCATATTAAGTTCTAGATATCATCAGGTTAAATTCTGCTTATGTTCAGGCTATGTTCTGGTTATGATCATGTAAGTTCTAGTCATGTTCAGATTATGTTCTGGTTATGATCAGGTTACGTTTTGGTCATTTTCAGGTTATGTTCTGCTTCTATTCTGGTTATATTCAGGTTATGCTCGGGTTATGATCATGTTAAGTTCTGGTTATGTTCAGGCTATGTTCTGATTAGGATCAGGTTAAGTTGTGGTCATGTTCAGGTTGTGTTCTGATAATGTTCTGGTTATATTCAGTTTGTGTTCCGGTTATGATCAGGTTAAGTTTTGATTATGATCAGGTTAAGTTCTGGTTATGTTCAAGCTATGTTCTGGTTATGATCAGGTTGAGTTCCTGTCATGTTCAGGTTATGTTTCGCTTATGTTCTGGTTATGTTCAGGTTATGATCAGGTTAAGTTCTAGTTATATTCATGTTAAGTTGTGCTTATGTTCTGCTTATGTTCAATTTATGTTTTAGTTATGTTCATGTTAAGTTTTTGCTATGTCCTAGATATGATCAGGTTAAGTTCTAGTTATGCTCAGGTTATGTTCTGGTCATAATTAGGTTAAGTTCTGGTCATGTTCCGGTTATGCTCAGGTTAGGTTCCTGTCATGTTCAGGTTATGTTCCACTTATGTTCTGGTTATGTTCAGGTTATGATCAGGTTAAGTTCTAGTTATGTTCATGTTAAGTTATGCTTATGTTCTGCTTATGTTAAGTTTATGTATTTGTCATGTTCATGTTAGGTTCTTGTTATGTTCTAGATATGATCAGGTTAAGTTCTGGTTATGTTCTGGTTTAGTTAGGGTTATGTTCATCTAATGTTCTGTTTTTGTTTAGGTTAAATATATTATATTAAATTATATTATATAAAAAATATATAAAATAATATCTGTTATTATCTTTTTGTTGAATATAAATTTGAATACATAAATTTAGATATATATGTAAATGTAATCTGTACAAATATGCACAAATCTAAATCTCTAAAGCTTAAAAAAACACATATGAGCTTAGTTTTTGAGTTTCTGTGTAGCTGTACACATTGTCAGCTATATAAACTAACTTCACTTGTACTAATAAGTCAAGCTGTTTTAGCTCTTCTCCTTCACGAACTGCTCTTTTCATCTTACTGTATAATTACTTTAAAATATGTTTTATTTTTTTAATCTCTGGCTGTGAGTATCACTGACTTACTCACTAGCAGTCAATCACAGTATCTTAATGTTTCAAGGCCTGTGATTGGCTGTTGGACTGCTGATGTCCCGCCTTCATCTGCATGTGCTCATAAACTCAGAATCAAAGCCAGAGTTAACAGATAAAGTTGATGATCAGCTGAAACAGCCTGGTTTTGTAAATCCTGTAATCTTGAGTATGTTCAGCCAGCATCGTGATACAGGCCCCAGAATTCACAATCCTTGTTAAAATCTAAGTGGAGCTGCACACTGGTGGCGGTGTGGATGATTGTGGATGATTGTGAAGCGCTTTGGGTGTATGGCCATACATGATAAATTCACTATATAAATACACACATTACTTACTTACTTGAGCTGCACACAGAGTGACAGTGCAGTAAATCAAACTATGTGCAGATGATTTAGAACAGGTTGAGTAGTCTGGTGAAGATGGCAGGCAAGACCATTGGTTTTAACCAAACTGGTCCAACAGTAATTTACAATACTAGTGTTTTAAAGAGAGCTCAGGGTATCCTATGCACCCTGGATCACCCATTCTACTGTGTTTCAGCTGTTGACGTCGTTTTAGAGTTCCTATTTGCAGGACAAATAGAGTCAGAAATTCTTTTATAATGGTGGCCATTAGGTTATTAAATGAGTCCAGGTGGGAGGGAGATGCACCTTCAATATGATGTATTGGATGTTGTGGGGTAATATTTTATTAATGTGTACATGTAACTTCGCCTGTGTTACGGCACCTTGCTGCAATTTTAGTTTCGGGATAATAAAGTTGAGTCTGAGTGATTCAGCTGTAGTTTGGGGTTTGGGTGTATGCCGGTGATTTACTATCACATGTAAAAATGATCTTTCTCTTTTAAAGGATTTTCTATGATGCTCAAGCTCTGAAATGCAGCATAAACGCTGTCGTGTAAAAACTCAACACATGCTGATGTGTGAAACAGGCCTAAAGGTAGAGCAGTCAGAAGGAGTTATTTTTACAGCATGTGTTCGAAGAAAGCAGAAAGACAGATAGCTTTTTTAGAATTATTATTAGGGGGTTTTCACCTTTTATTGGGATAGCATAGTGGAGGACAGAAGGAAAGTGTTGCGAGCAGAGAGAGGGGAAAGATCGGCGTAGGGCCTCGAGCCGGGAATCAAACTTGGGTCGCCGTGAGCACCATGGTTCTTGCCAGCTACAGATGGGTGGGCTGACAGAAATCCAAGTGGCCATTTTGGGGGGTGGAGTTCAGAGATAGATGCACTGTAAAATTCAAATGACTGAATGACAGAATCGCATAAAAATGTTGTTGTTTGGGCTTGGTTAAATTCAGTCACTGTAAGCTCAAATATGTTTATTTTTAATGACGGATTATTTTTAAATCCAGTCAACATTCAGAATGAATAACAACTGGAATAATACGCACAACTTCAGGCATTATTATAGTCTTTTTAAAGTTAGAGTGATGACTGAGAGAAACTGAGTATGCCTGTATTCACAGTGTGAGTGTTCTGTGTGGGGAATAAACATTTACTGAATGTCAGTGGGCGATGCTGGAAGGGCATCCGCTGCGTAAAAACATGCTGGAAAAGTTGGCGGTTCATTCCGCTGTGGTGACCCCGGATTAATAAAGGGACTAAGCCAAAATGAATGAATGAATGAATGAATGTCAGTGGCAGTAGACTATATCTGCGCTCTATATATTGTTGAATATGCAAGAGGGAATCTGATCATGAATGCCAAATGTAATATTTGAGAATAGTCTATTTTTACTTATGTGTCATCAAAGACAGAGTGCAAGCATATGTGTCTAACATAATTACTCATTTAATAATTGCGTTCTGAAATTATTCAGAATTATAGTTATATTCAGATATAACTATAACAGGACCAGGACCAATTTAAAGTTTATTCTAAAGTCTAAAGTCCATTACCCCAACAAAATGTAGCATTTACCAACAGTAGGCTTACACATTCATTCATTCATTCATTCATTCATTTTCTTTTCGGCTTAGTCCCTTTATTAATCCGGGGTCACCACAGCGGAATGAACCACCAACTTATCCAGCACATGTTTTATGCAGCGGATGCCCTTCCAGCCGCAACCCATCTCTGGGAAACACACACACTCATTCACACACATACACTATGGACAATTTAGCCTTCCCAGTTCACCTGTACCCCATGTGTTTGGACTGTGGGGGAAACCGGAGCACCCAGAGGAAACCCACATGAACGCAGGGAGAACATGCAAACTCCACTCAGAAACGCCAACTGACTCGAGGCTCGAACTAGCGACCTTCTTGCTGTGAGGCGACAGCACTACCTACTGCGTCAATGCGTCGCCCATTAGGTCTACACAATATAATATTAATATCATTTTATGGAGAAATACTAATAATAGCATCAATACTAAACAAGGTTTTTTAGCATACAATCTCAGGATGGTATGTGTTCAGTCTGGCTTCAGTCTGTCCAGAACTACAGAGAAGTAATAATCTCGTTTTTTACATAAGAGCCCAGTATTGCATTACTTTGCATACATTTTGTTTAGTTTATAAAGCTATAAAATGAAAGTCTCAGTTGGGTGTGGAGTTATCATATGTAGGCTATTTTATAAATAGATCTTTTATAAGCACCATTAATAGCCTAACTGTAATTCTCCAAATGAAAAATAGTTAATTGTATATTTGTTGATTGTACTAAATTATCTTAGTTGTAATATGATGGTGCGGTGCTGGAGCGCACTCGGAGCGAGAGAAAACCCTGACGCAAGGCAGAGCACGTTTCAGAAAGTTTTGCTTTTGCGGCTTTTCTCCATTTGTAAACGGAGGTGTTTATGATGCGGATCCAGGACATAGGCATCACCATTAGCGCTGGTTACTTGAAGCACATATTTCAACACAATCTCACGCCAATTCGTAACTTTTTGATTTAGTGGCTAATTCGTATGAATTCGTACGATCTAATTCGTACAATTTAGTACGATTTGCTCATCCTCCAATGACGGCTGGGTTTAGGGGTGGGGTTAGGTGCCACGCCTCCTTTTTAAAATCGTACAATTTCATACGACTGAACTCGACGAATTCATACAAATTAGCCACTAAACTGACAAAACGTAAAATACTAACGTTTTCTCGTGAGATCAGGCTGAATATTTCTGGACTTTATGAATTGTGTGACTGTAACAGCTTCTCCGTAATCCTGGACAGACTGAACCCAAGCAAGCCTCACGAGTGATGAGCGGAGCGCGCCGTTACAGTCCTGTTTGGTGTTACGCTATAATTGGTCGGGGATTTCAACGCCCCTTTTTCCATTTTTTAACACAGAGGCCGCCTTAGATTGCTTTTATCGAATCAAAAATTGTACAAAGGAAAAAATCAAATGAAGGTTTTGTATGCTGTCTTTTTGATTGGGTGGGTAAGACGGACGATTGGGTGGCCCATGCCTAGAGCCAGCACACTTAACCACTGGGCTATTGGCGCAGACAGATTGCTTTATGCATGTTGAAGAATGTACAGTATACACTGCATAGAGCAAACACTTGTGCATTAATGACTTTTCACAGGGGTCATTCACAAAATAGGCCCAGATCACCACATAATATGCCCAAACACCTCCGGTAAAACTAGTAACTAACATTAACTAGCTAACAGATATTACTATACTTTACCTCATTTTTAATCTCAGTGTGAGGATTTATTTTGGGAGTGGAATATACACATTTTGCAACATATATTTAAATATGAAATGATAATTCTTCTTATTTTGGGCATGTAGTAGTCTGATAAGTCTTCGCTGTCCGTGTGTTCAGCGTAGATGTCAGTCGTGGAGAGGAATTCCTTGTTTCAGCAGGTGAAGTGTTGCTGTGTAAGGGTTGTCAGTGTCGCTCAGCTCTATAGTAAGTGTGGTGTGTGTTCATTCTGTTGTCTGTGGTGTGCAGTAAAGTGTAGGGATCAAGTGTGTTTGTGGATTCCTGACAGCATCGATCTGCTCTCCTAATAACTGTCCATCGCACGTCCAGCTTTATTACTGCTCTAATGCTTCAGGAAAAACCGCTCAACTACGTATTTCAGCCTCTGTTAGGGCCTTGAAGCGATCTTTTCATCCATATTGAGAGCTGGATTTATTCATTTATTATAATTCATTTGAATTAATGTATCAATCATTCATTCATTCATTCATTCATTCATTCATTCATTCGTTTGTTCGTTCATTCATTCATTCATTTATTCATTCATTAGTTTAATCATTTATTAATTTGCTCATTTATCTTTTTTCATTTGTTTACTCATTCATAATTTGTTCGTTCATTCATTCGTTAACTCGTTTATTAAATAATTCATTTGTTTACTCATTTATTAATTTGCTAATTCATTGATTCAGTTGTTCAATCCTTTATTGATTAGTTCATTCATTCATTCATTCATTCATTCATTCATTCATTCATTTGTTTGCTCATTTATTAATTAGCTTCTTTATTCACTTATTCATTCATTCATTCATTCACTCATTTATTTGGTCATACTTTTTATTTGTTTACTCATTTATTAATTTGTTCATTCATTCAATTATTCATTCATTGATTCATTTGTTTATTCGTTTTGTTTACTTGTTTATTAATTTGCAAATTCAATCAATTGTTTACTCATTTATTAATGAGCTCATTCATTCATTCATTCATTCATTCATTCATTCATTCATTCATTCATTCATTTATTTATTAATCAGTTTATTCATTCATTTACTGATTTATTAATTAGTTCATTCTTTCTTTCATTTGTTTACGCATTTATTAATTTGCTAATTCAATTATTTATTTGTTTACTCAATTATTAATTAGTTCATTCCTTCATTCATTTGTTTACTCGTTAATGAATTTGCTCATTTATTCAATCACTTGTTTACTCATTTATTAATTAGTTCATTCCTTCATTCATTTATTTACTCGTAAATGAATTTGCTCATTTATTTAATCACTTGTTTACTCATTTAATAATTTGTTCATTTGTTTGTTTATTCATTCATTTATTAACTAATTTATTAATTTGCTCATTCTTTTATTCTTTCATTTGTTTACTCATTAAATAATGAATTAATTCATTTATTCATTTGTTTACTCATTTTTTAATCAGTTTATTCATTCATTCATTCATTCATTCATTTGTTTACTCATTTATTAATTTGCTAATTAAATTATTTATTTGTTTACTCATTTATTAATTAGTTCATCCCTTCATTCATTTGTTTACTCGTAAATGAATTTGCTAATTTATTCAATCACTTGTTTACTCATTTATTAATTAGTTCATCCCTTCATTCATTTGTTTACTCGTAAATGAATTTGCTAATTTATTCAATCACTTGTTTACTCATTTATTAATTAGCTCATTCATTTATTAATTCATTCATTAATTCATTTACTTATTTATTTGCTCATTTATTCCTTCAGTTATTTATTTGTTTACTCATTTATTAATTTACTCATTCAATCATTCATTTTTACTCATTTATTTGCTCATTCATTCTATTGTTTATTTATCCATTTGTTTACTCATTTATTAAATTTTTCATTCATTCATTTGTTTACTCTTTTTTTATTGGCTAATTAGCTCATTGATTTACTTATTCATTCATTCATTTACTTGTTTATTTGCTCATTAATTCCTTCAGTCATTCAATTGTTTATTCATTTATCAATTAGCTCATTCATTCATTTGTATACTTATATATTAATTTGCTCATTCATTCTTTCATTTATTTATTTATTTACTTGTTTATTACATTTCTTATTCATTCATTCATTTATTAGTTCATTTACTCTTTTTATTTGCATATTTATTCATTCATACATTCATTTGTTTACTCATTTATCAATAAGCTCATTCATTCATTCATTTCAATACTCATTTATTGATTTGCTCATTCATTCATTTGTATACTCATTTATTAATTTGCTTATTCATTCATTCATTCATTCATTCATTTGTGCATTCGTTTATTATTTTACCTGTTCATTCTTTTCTTCATTCATTCATTTGTTTACTCTTTTTTTATTTGCATATTTATTTATTCATTCATACATTCATTTGTTTACTCATTTATTAATGAGCTCATTCATTCATTTCTATACTCATTTATTGATTTGCTCATTTATTCATTTGTATACTCATTCATTAATTTGCTTATTCATTCATTCATTCATTCATTCATTCATTCATTTATTCATTCATTCATTCATTTGTGTACTCGTTTATTATTTTGCCTATTCGTTCTTTTCTTCATTCATTGACTTGTTTACTCATTTATAAATTTTCTCATTTATTTATTCAGTCATTCACTCATTCATGCGTTCATTCATTAATTTATTCATTTTTTTACTTATTTATTAATTTGCTCATTTATTTATTTTTTCCAGATTTATTCAGTGGCTAATTGCCTTTATAATTGTGTTGCATTGTGCATTTAGAAGATAACTTTATGGATCACACAGTCATACAGTAAATAATTCCATCTAAGCACAGACTGCAGCGAGTGGTCAGCAGGAGTGTGTGTGTGCAGGTAGTTTGTCTGCATGGATTATCTTCAGTAAAGTGTTTGTGCTGGATGTTTGCAGTGGTTCAGCCGTGGGTCTTCTGCATCTGTCAGCCGCGTCTCCATCACTGCTCTTACAGGAGGAGAGTCGCTGTCACTCTGATGAAGGAGCGTCTGCAGATCTGCCATCATTCTAATGGCTTCAGTGCTGTTATTACTGCAGTCAGTATGAAGAATAAGCAGAGCTGACAAACACATTGCAGTGATGGTGTTGATTCAGTTCTGAGTGAACATCCACACCTCCTCATTCTCTTCAGCACTGCAGACTCTGGGACGCTAGCTGTTGCTTTTCCTCCTCCTCTTCATCCTCCTCGTTCTCCTCCTTCCTTCTTCTGCTTCTCCACTTTCTTTATATTTTCTCATTCTCCTCCTTGATTTCCTCCTTATTAATCTTCCTCTTCTCCTCCTCTTTCTTTACTTTTTCCTCCTCCTCCTCATTTTTACCTCTTTCCTCTCTTTTTTCTACTCCATCCCCTTCTCCACCATCTAATTTTCCTCTTCTTCTCATCATCCACCTTTTTCTTCTCCTCTCCTCCCCTTTTTCATCACCGTTTTTTATTTTCCTCCTTGTCTTCTTTCCTTCACATTTTCTCCTCCTCCTCTTTATTCCCATTTCTCCTCCACTTCTCCTCCTTTTCATCCACCTCTTTCTTCACCTCTTCTCCTCCTCCTCCTTATATCCCTCCTTTCGTTCTTCACATATTTCACCTCCTCCTATTTCTCCCCCTCTTATCCTTCTTTTTTCTTCACCTTTTTATCCTGCTCTTCCTTTTTCACTTCTTCTTCTCCTCCTCCATCACATCTTCTCCTCCTCCTCCTCCTTCACTTCTTCTCCTCCATCACCTCTCCTCCTCCTCCATCACCTCTTTTCCGCCTCCATCACCTCGTCTCTTCCTCCTCCTCCTTCACTTCTTCTCCTCCATCACCTCTCCTCCTCCTCCATCACCTCTTTTCCGCCTCCATCACCTCGTCTCTTCCTCCTCCTCCTTCACTTCTTCTCCTCCATCACCTCTCCTCCGCCTCCATCACCTTGTCTCCTCCTCCTTCACCTCTTCTTCTCCTCCTCCCTCCTTCACCTCTTCTCCTCCTCCTCCTTCACCTCTTCTCCTCCTCCTCCATCACCTCTTCTCCGACTCCATCACCTCGTCTCCTCCTCCTCCTCCTTCTCCTTCACCTCTTCACCTCTTCTTCTCCTCCTTCACCACTTCTCCTCCTCCTCCTTCTTTATCTCTTCTCCTCCTCCACCTTCACCTTGTCTCCTCCTCCTCCTTAACCTCTTCTTCTCCTCCTCCTCATTCACCTCTTCTTTTCCTAACTTCTTCCTCTCCTCCTCCTCATTCAGCTCTTCACCTCCTCTTCTCCTCCTCCTTCACCTCCTCTTCTTCTCCTCCTCTTTCACCTCTCCTTCTCCTCCTCCTTCACCTCTTCTCCTCCCCTTAACCTCTTCTCCTCCTCCTCCTTCATCTTGTCTGTTCCTCCTCCTTTACCTCTTCTTCTCCTCCTCCTCCTTCACCTCTTTTCCTCCTCCTCATTAACCTCTTCTTCTCCTCCTTCACCTCTTCTCCTCCTCCTCCTTCACCTCTTCTCCTCCTCCTCCTTCATCTCTTCTCCTCCTCCCTCCTTCATCTCTTCTCCTCCCCCTTCACCTCTCCTCCTCCTCCTCCTCCTTCACCTTTTCTTCTTCTCCTCTTTCACCTCTTCTCCTCCTCCTCCTCATCTCCTCCTCCTCCTTCACCTCTTCTCCTCCTCCTCCTCCTCCTTCACCTCCTCATCTTCTCCTACTCCTCCTTCACCTCTTCTTCTCCTCCTCCTCCTCCCTCCTCCTCCTCCTTCACCTCCTCATCTCCTCCTTCTCCCCCTTCACTTTGTCTCCTCCTCCTCCTTTACCTCTCCTCCTCCTCCTCCTTCACCCCTTCACCTCTTCACCTCCTCCTCCTCCTCCTCCTTCACCCCTTCACCTCTTCACCTCCTCCTCCTCCTTCACCTCTTCTCCTCCTCCTCCTTCACCTCTTCTCCTCCTCCTCCTTCTCCCCTTCACCTCTTCACCTCCTCCTCCTCCTTCACCCCTTCACCTCTTCACCTCCTCCTCCTCCTTCACCTCTTCTCCTCCTCCTCCTCCTTCACCTCTTCTTCTCCTCCTCCTCTTTCACCTCTTCTCCTCCTCCTCATCTCCTTCCCTTCACCTCTCCTACCTCCTCATTCACCTCTTCTCCTCCTCACCCTCCTTCACCTCTTCTCCTCCTCCTCCTCCTTCACCTTTTCTTCTCCTTCTCCTCTTTCACCTCTTCTCCTCCTCCTCATCTCCTCCTCCTCCTCCTTCACCTCTCCTCCTCCTCCTCCTCTTTCACCTCTTCTCCTCCTCCTTCACCTCTTCTTCTCCTCCTCCTCTTTCACCTCTTCTTCTCCTTCTCCTCCTTCACCTCTTCTTCTCCTTCTCCTCCTTCACCTCTTCTTCTCCTCCTTCACCTCTTCTCCTCCTCCTCCTTCACCCCTTCACCTCTTCACCTCCTCCTCCCTCCTCCTCCTTCTCCTCCTCCTTCTCCTCCTCCTCCTTCACCCCTTCACCTCTTCACCTCCTTCTCCTCCTCCTCCTTCACCTCTTCTCCTCCTTCACCTCCTCATCTTCTCCTCCTCCTCCTTCACCTCTTCTCCTCCTCCTTCACCTCATCTCCTCCTTCACCTCCTCATCTCCTCCTCCTCCTCCTTCACCTCTTCTTCTCCTCCTCCTCCTCTTTCTCACTCAGTAAATGCACAGCTGAGCTCAGTTTTCTTGTTTAACTTTTTCATATAAAAGCCTTCACAGAATAATAAATCTTTATGAAACTCTGGGGCCTCAATTGTCCTGGCATGATGGCGTGTGTTGTGAAGGGCCTGATGAAGAGCAGCAGAAAACAAACATTCACCCGTGGAGGAGCTGAACTGCTGCAGGTCTGAGTGCTGATTTATCTCTGGATGAATAAAGCATGCCGCTTCACTTTACAGTGCTTCTGCAGCAGCTCAGGCTTTAAGATGCATATATTTTTGAACATGCAAGCATTCAGAGTGAAACTGTGTTCAATTATTGATCAAAGCACATCACTGTAAACTTTCAATAACACACACACACACACACACACACGTGTCCGCTGAATCTCTGAAAGGATGGTTCGCCTTATCATGAAGAATGACATTCCAGACATTATTGCAATTATGTGTGCATACAGTTGAAGTCATAATTATTAGCCCCCCTGAATTATTATGCCCCGTTTATTTTTTCCCCAATTTCTGTTTAGTGGAGAGATTTTTTTTTCCAACAAATTTCTAATGATAATAGTTTTAATAACTCATCTCTAATAACCGATTTCTTTTCTCTTTGTCATGATGACAGTAAATTATATTAGACTAGATATTCTTCAAGACACTTCTATACAGCTTAAAGTGACATTTAAAGGCTTAACTAGGGTAATTAGGGTAAAGTTAGGGTAACTTTGTCAAGTCATTGTATAACGATGGTTTATTCTGTAGACTATTAAAAATAGCTTAAAGGGGCTAATAATATTGACATTAAAATAGCTCATAAAAAATTAAAACTGCTTTTATTTTAGCCGAAATAAAACAAATAAGACTTTCTTCAGAAGAAAAAAGATTATCAAACATACTGTGAAAATTTCCTTGCTGTGTTAAACATCATTTGGGAAATAATTAAAAAGGAAAAAAAAATTCAAAGGCGGGCTAATAATTCTGACTTCAACTGTGTATTTACCATCCTGTGAATTTTTTATTCATTTTAAAAAAATATTTCAGGAATTTTTCACAGTATTTCCTCTAATATTTTTTCTTCTGGAGAAAGTCTGATTTGTTTTATTTCAGTTTTAAATAGTTTTAAAGCCATTTAAGGTCAATATTATTAGCCCCCGGATTGTCTCCAGAACAAACCACTGTTATACAATGACTTGCCTAATTATCCTAACTTTACCCTAATTAACCTAGTTAAGCCTTTAAATGTCACTTTAAGCTGTATAGAAGTGTCTTGAAGAATATCTAGTCTAATATTATTTACTGTCATCATGACAAAGAGAAAATAAATCAGTTATTAGAGATGAGTTATTAAAACTATTATAATTAGAAATGTGCAGAAGAAATCTGCTCTGTTAAACAGAAATTGGGGAAAAATAAACAGGGGGGCTAATAATTCTGACTTCAACTGTATATATACACTCATTGGCCTCTTTATTAGGTACACCCTACTAGTACCGGGTTGGACCTCCTTTTGCCTTCAGAACTGCCTTAATCCTTCATGGCAGAGATTAAACAAGCTACTGGAAATATTCCTCAGAGATTTTGCTCCATATTGACATGATAGCATCACACAGTTGCTGTAGATTTGTCGGCTGCACATCCATTATGCCAATCTCCCGTTCCACCACATCCCAAAGGTGCTCTATTGGATTGAGCTCTGGTGACTGTGGAGGCCATTTGAGTACAGTGAACTCATTGTCATGTTCAAGAAACCAGTCTGAGATGATTCACGCTTTATGACATGGTGCGTTATCCTGCTGGAAGTAGCCATCAGAAGATGGAGACACTGTGCTCATAAAGGGATGGACATGGTCAGCAACAATACTCAGGCAGGCTGTGGTGTTGACACGATGCTCAATTGGTACTAATGAACCCAAAGTGTGCCAAGAAAATCTCCCCCACACCATTACACCACCACCACCAGCCTGAACCGCTGATACAAGGCAGGATGGATCCATGCTTTCATGTTGTTGAGGCCAAATTGTGAGCCGAGCATCCGAATGTGGCAGCAGAAATGGAGACTCATCAGACCAGGCAACGTTTCTCCAATCTTCTCTTGTCCAGTTTTGGTGAGCCTGTGTGAATTGTAGCCTCAGTTTCCTGTTCTTAGCTGACAGGAGCGGCACCCGGTGTGGTCTTCTGCTGCTGTAGCCCATCCGCCTCAAGGTTGGACGTGTTGTGTGTTCAGAGATGCTCTTCTGCAGACCTCGGTTGTAACGAGTGCTTATTTGAGTTACGGTTGCCTTTCAGCTGGAACCAGTCTGGCCATTCTCCTCTGACCTCTGGCATCAACAAGGCATTTGCGCCCACAGAACTGCCGCTCACTGGATATTTCCTCTTTGTCGGACCATTCTCTGTAAACCCTAGAGATGGTTGTGCGTGAAAATCCCAGTAGATCAGCAGTTTCTGAAATACTCAGAGCAGCCCGTCTGGCACCAACAACCATGCCACGTTCAGCGTCACTTAAATCCCCTTTCTTCCCCATTCTGATGCTCATTTTGAACTGCAGCAGATCGTCTTGACCATGTCTACATGCTTAAATGCATTGAGTTGCTGACATGTGATTGGCTGATTGGTGTACCTAATAAAGTGGCCAGTGAGTGTATAGTGCTGTGTAATCTGATGTTTTTATCATAAATCAAGTACAATATTTCTGTCACGTTCTCATATTTGCATTTGCTTAATTTTCTGCTAACGCAACAGCAGCGGCGAGTCCTAATATTACATACAGAAATTAATATCACAATTAAGCGCTTGAAGGCTGTAATTATGAGCATGATGGAGTAATGTGCTGTATTTTGCTTGCTGGGGATAAATGATCTATTATCTTCATCACTCCACATTGTAGAGAGAGAATCTCAGTAATGACTTGAAGACGTCCTGCTGTGAACATAATGAGAAAAACCACACAATAGATGAAACTAAGACCAGGAACCAATAATGACTTTACATTCGCTGACACGTTATCAGGTGCACCAGACTAGTAACACTTAGTGCTAAGTTTCAAGTCGGCACGGTGGCTCAGTGGTTAGCACTGTGGCCTCACAGCAAGAAGGTCCCTGGTTCGAGTCCTGGCTGGGTCAGTTGCCGTTTCCAAGTTTGCATGTTCTCCCCGTGTTGGCGTGGGTTTCCTCCGGGTGCTCCGGTTTCCCCCACAGTCCAAACACATGCGCTCTAGGGGAATTGATTAACTAAATTGGCCGTAGTGTATGAGACTGTGTGTGAATGAGTGTGTGGGAGTTTCCGAGTACTGGGTTGCAACTAGAAGGGCATCCACAGCATAAAACATATGCTGGAATAGTTGGCGGTTCATTCCGCTGTGGTGACCCCTGATAAATAATAAGGGATCAAGCTGAAGAAATCCTCTTTCAGATTGTTATTTTATTTCCAGATTTCAGCTGAAGTTGAATATTCAGAATATTGAGTAGGAGGCGGAGTTTTATTGTTTAGCTCCACCTCTCATGTTTCAATCACAGCAAACTAGCTGTATGAGTGGTGTGGCTAGGCATATTTCAGCCAATCAGATTCATCAGAGCACGACTGCTGTTCCAGAGCAGAAATAGATCGTCAGGTTAAAGATTAACAAAACTAATTTTTTTTTTTTAAGTGTCAGCTCAAAATAGCACATAGATAATGTATTTTAACTCTCTGAAACTGACCTAATTGTGGTGTTTTGGTGGCTGCCGCTTTAAATGCAAATGAGAAAAATGGAAAAAAAATATTTTATTGCTAATAATGCAAATAAATGGGTTGTATAATAATGGATAATAATGCAACTAAATCCAAATGTGTTTATCCTATAGAGGAATTACCAATCTACGTCACACATGACGTCACACGGGTCCCCAGTTGCAAAAAAAGACCGGTTGCAATAGCAAACATGTCGTGTTGTGCCATAGGATGCCAAATTCCAAAAACAGAAAGCTTAACTTTTACCGTACACCACACTGCTTTAATGCCAACCGCAGACATCTGGCTAAAAGGGAGCTGAATGGAGTGAGGACCTAATTAAAGATGCTTAACTTTGCAGTTCTCATTTCATATCAGGTGAGTTCACATTATGCTGAATCATACACATTACTCGTTTTGATTTCTGCAAAAACAGTTCAATATGGTGAATTAAACTGCGGACACTGAATGCTCAGAATGAAATGTAAACATGTGCGTTCACATACCCTGCAGTACAGGTGCAGTTGGCTGTCAGGATGCAGTTGTTTTGCTTGTTGATGATCACCCAGGCCTTGTACAGCTCCGTCTTCTTTCCTTGTCTTTGGCTAGGCAGAACCTCTGGTTTTAGCATTACATAGTGTTGAATCTGGTAATCATGGAGCCATTTGTAATCATTTGCATTTGAAAGCGAAGAGGTGGGTGGTGATCGCGTTTGAAAGTGAAGAGCAGGGAGGGGGATGGGAGTGATCGTGTTTGAATGCAAAGAGCGGCGATGGGGCAGGTGGTGTAGGAGCGGGTCCTCCATAATGTCTATGGGGCCCCCCAAATGTATGGGGCCTTACAATCGTCCGAACTTCCCCCCCTAGCGGCGCCCCTGCATGGAGCATTATTTCCTGCACATGCCCACACAGAACATCATTGTAGGCAACCAAAAGACTTGTAGGTCTTTAACTTCTCTCTTGTAAAATCACTTGGAGCTTCAGTGAGATTGTATATTTGGGACTGGATGCTTGGCCATTTCGTCCTATCCAATATTCATTGGGAGCGTGTTATCGCAAATGGACCTGTCAGATGAACGCCACTCACTTTAATGGTAATTTTGCCGAATCACTGGGTGACGAGCTGTTATAATACGCTGACAGCATTATGTGAATTATTTATATGATATGTAATCAATATAATTTATCTCTAACACAACAACAAACTCTGTACCGCATCAGATGTCATTCCCTTGCTGTAAATTCTAGCGCTCCTGTATTTTTTCTTCAACATTTTTATTCAACTCAGGCTCATTCTGAAAACGTAGCTCTACAGATGTTTCTGGAGACCGCGTAATACATCCCGGTGGCACGTTTTTGTTTTCGCGAATCCATGAGAGGCCGCTGTGTACGCTTTTTGAGATCTCAAATTTCTCTCGCGAGTGCCATTTGCGCCTGCTGTTCTCACTTAAACCCACCAGAGGCCGCTGTCGACTGACTGTTTGACTGACTGATCGACTGACCCACCCTCCCACTTCCCTAAACCCAACTAACACATTTCAAAAGCAGTCCGGAAAAAGAAAAGCCCTCGTCTGATTTTTACCTCGTTTTCAGATTTTACCACATTCTCACCCTGTTATTTACTTGTTTGTTTTATTTTTTGGATTCTGCTTTTGTCTTACCTGCTTTCTGGAACTGCTCTTCACCCGTCTTCGTGGTCAACTTCGTGGTCTCAAGTCAGCCGACGTACATGGCGAGCTAACGGGACAAACTGGCTACAGCCGGAAAGCCGTCCACACGGAGGTAAGCGGTCAGCTGGTAAGTGCGAAAAGGAATGGCGCTGACTCATTTTCAATCATTTAGCGCTCGAGTGCATTTTAATATGCGAGAGTGTGTTCTAATTCTACTGGTTGCGCTAAGGGTACCGCGTGCAATACTGCCATCACATGGCGTTCACTTGTATTGCATCATTAATTTACTAATTCTGAAACCAAACCATTACTCAGAAGCAGCATTTTAAAAACTCCCTCGCGGGCCGGATGAAAGTGTTCAGCGGGCCTCATATGGCCCGCGGGCCGTAGTTTGCCCACCCCTGGTCTAACCCCCTTACTTTGTTCATTCAAAGGAGTGTTCCTTTGTGCCCCGCTCTCCCATAGTCCTCATCATTTACTGATATGTGAAGGATCATGTGACACTGAAGACTGGAGTAACGATAATGAAAAGTCAGCTTTAAATACAAGATATAAAATACAGAGTATATGCTCAAAGTGAAAAGCTAAACTAAAATAACACTTACATTTTCCCTTACATTTTAATCCAAAAAATGCAGCCGTGGCGAGCGGACTAAGAGACGTCTTTAAGAAGCATCTCTTTCTGGGACGCTCCTCATAATCCCTGGTTCTTGTCTAATTTCCTCTGTCGCCGGTTGCCGTGGTAACAGGTGGAGTTGTGAAAGCTCGCAGTGTTGAAGATGACATTAAACAAGCGGCTCGCGTTGAGTATCAGCAAACCGGATCTGTTTCTGCATCACTGCAGTCTGTCTGTCACACACACACACACACACACACACACACACACACTGATCACTGTAGATCCTGAACATTCACAGCACTTCTGCAATTACAAAAACAGGCTGATCTTCAATGGGTAGTGGCAATCTTCAATGGCAGTGGGTAGCATGTTCACCTCATAGCAAGAAGGTCGCTGGTTTGAGTCTCGGCTGGGTCAGTTGGCATTTCTGTGTGGAGTTTGCCTGTTCTCCCTGTGTTGGCGTGGGTTTCCTCCGGTTTCCCCCACAGTCCAAACACATGCGCTATAGGGGAACTGATCCACTAAATTAGCCGTAGTGTATGAGTGTGTGTGAATGAGTGTGTATGGGTGTTTCCCAGCACTGGGTTGCAGCTGGAAGGGCATCCGCAACATATGCTGGATAAGTTGGCGGTTCATTCCGCTGTGGAATAAAAAGCAGCTGTGGCTATGCTGAAAAGAAAATGAACAAAGAGCTCTGAAGACTCATGACTTTTGTTTCTCTTGTTTCTCATTATCCAGCATTGGTCCTGCACGGTCCTCATCACGGAGCCATTTTTAGAACAGCAGCAGGCTGTAAACAGTGTTTCCATGGCAGCGTCAGAGACACACATATACTCATAGTGAACTTATGCTCTAAAAAATGCTGGATTGTGTTAACCCAATGTTGGGTCAAATTTGAAAAAGCCCATCTATTGGGTTGAAAAGTGTATTTTAAATGTAATTTGTGCATATTTGATCCAACACTGTTTTACTGCAACAAACTAGTATGGTTTAGAGGTTACTCTCCTCCTTATATATATATATATATATATTATTGTTGGGCATAGATTCATTTTTTTTTAAATCTCGGAATTAATCTAGATTAAAATGGCTCATTTGAATTCTGCTGAATATATGTGCTACCCAAATAATGGCTAAATATAAGCCTTTGAGAATGGTTTTCTCAAGCCAGGTGGCGCATTAGACCAGGGGCTCATCTCCTGTTTCCAAAATGCATCACAAACTGCTGGAGAAACTGTTCTGCTCTGATAATTGGTGATGAAAATAAATGATGTTCAATAAGATGTGCTTGTGTTTACTGTTTATTCAGTTAAACATGAATGTTGAACTGTAGACCTACATGAGCTCCAAACAGCGATTTCTGATGACCTTAATGTGACTAAAGTCAGAACTGAACTGAACAGAAATGAAGTTAAGACATGTGGAGTATACAGATATTAGTGGTGTTATTGAAGTAAACACCACCATCAAACTATTACCATCATGTAGGACTATTCAACATATTTTCCCACAAGATCCACACACACGGCTGTCAGTAAAGGACCGCACACACACACACACACACACTAATGCCATCACATCCGTGTTTTTGAGGCTGTTTACACTGGTCACTTCATTCGTTTTATTCTGATCGGATATAAAGGAGAAGTCTTCTCTAGGAGACGTCCCCATAAAAATGAAAAAATGTAGTGTGTTTGGACTGACAATATTTGCACATGATCTTAGTAAGCAACTTGACAAAACAGTCATTAATTTTGTTCCTGGAAAAAGCATGCTCATGATTCCAGAAGACAAGCTAATCCAGCACAGAATAATTCATAAAACGCCACCAAAATGCTGGATTTAAACTTCTTAATTAAATACAAGAGGTAGGGACAAATGCAAAATGGGTCCACTTTTAGAGAAAAAGACCCCCCCACCCTCTTTCACTAGGCTGGCTATGGGCCTGACTTGATACTGTCATTTTCTACAACTATACTCTATATTGGACTACAATACACCACAGTTTACTGTAGTAAAATTAAAGTATACTACAGTTTTTTATTACAGTTGATCCATTCACTATAGTTAATACTACAGTATGCTGGAGAATTCATTAACAAAAAAGAGTAATACTTTAATACACACAGTATCATGCACTTTACTATGGTATTGTTCATTCATTCATTTTCTTTATGGCTTAGTCCCTTTATTAATCAGGGGTCGCCACAGCGGAATGAACTTATCCAGCACATGTTTCATGCAGCGGATGCCCTTCCAGCTGCAACCCAGCACTGGGAAACACCCACACACTCTTGCACACACTCACATACATTACGGCCAATTTAGCTTATTCAATTCCCCTATAGCGCATGTGTTTGGACTGTGGGGGAAACCGGAGCACCCGGAGGAAACACACGCTAACATGGGGAGAACATGCAAACTCCATACAGAAATGCCAACTGACCCAGCCGGGACTCGAACCAGTGACCTTCTTGCTGTGAGGCGATTGTATTTTTTTGATATGGCTATCTTTTCAGCAAATAGTTTCCATCAAATGCACCAAAACATGACTTTAAAACTTATGAGGACTACAATGCTCTGGAATACTCATTACATCATTGCAGTTTACTATAGTACGGTTAAATAAACACTACAATATTTACCACAGGAAATGTACTGTGTTATGTTGTAAATTCCCTATGAAATACTATAGTATTTTGTATGATATGGTTGTGATGTACAGAAACACAGGTCTGTTTGTCAGTGATGTTGTTCTTCACTCACACTAATGGAGAGTCGCTGTGTGTTTTACTGCTCTCAGAACAGCAGTGCACACATTAATATTTCAGCTGCAGGTAAAGACGGTGTTTTTCAGAGGAGATACAGAAACACTCTTCACATGAGCATATAGAGAATACACACACACACACACCAGTCACCATCTGCTTTCAAACCAAGGACACTGTTACATGACGGTGCTGTGCTAAAAGCAGAACAGTTTACCTTTGCACTTTTGGAAAGTTTCTTTGTTCATCCAGATCAGTGAGAGTGTGTAAAAGTGCCAAAATACCATAGTAATTCATATGAAACACTGTAGTATTTTTGAACCATACTACAATTTATCTGTTGTGGCGATTGTACAGTTGCTATGGTAACACAACGACTATAGTAATTGATCTGTTGTGGTCTTTATACAGTTGCTATGGTAACACAACAACTATAGTATTGTTCTGTTGTGGGGATTCTATAGTTGCTATGGTAACATGACAACTATAGTAATTGATCTGTTGTGGTGATTATACAGTTGCCATGGTAACACAACAACTATAGTATTGTTCTGTTGTGGGGATTCTATAGTTGCTATGGTAACATGACAACTATAGTAATTGATCTGTTGTGGTGATTATACAGTTGCTATGGTAACACAACAACTACAGTAATTGATCTGTTGTGGTGATTATACAGTTGCTATGGTAACACAACAACTACAGTAATTGATCTGTTGTGGTGATTATACAGTTGCTATGGTAACACAACAACTATAGTATTGTTCTGTTGTGGTGATTCTATAGTTGCTATGGTAAAATGACAACTGTAGTAATTGATCTGTTGTGGTGGTTCTACAGTCGCTATGGTATCATGACAACTAAAGTAATTTATCGGTTGTGGTGCTTCTATAGTTGCTATGGTAACATGACAACTGTAGTAATTAATCTGTTGTGGTGATTCCACAATTGCTATGGTAACACCACAGCTATAGTAATTGATGTGTTGTGGGGATTCTACAGTTGCTATGGTAACACAACAGCTGTAGTATTATAAATAAATAATTTGAAAAGTATGTACTGTACAGTACGAATGTCAGTATTATGAATGGAACGCGGACGTACTACATCCACCATTTTGTCCTGATCACCTGACCTATGTCAGCTGCGTCAAAGAGATTAGAATGACCAAGAGGCGACACTCAATAGAACGTTCCATTGCAAAAACAGTGCCTAGCAACAGCACCAATATTTAAATAAATATTTAGCTGAGATACAACCTGAAAGACGACACTACAACACTTACTATCACAATCATCAGCACTTTTAATAGTTTGTTTTACAGACTTATAATGTGCTGTTGTTCCATTGGAATTTTCATTCTAAATTGGCCACCGCGCCAACTAGTGGCTGTTTTTCAAATTGTACTTGAGTGTCGCCTCTTGGTGATTCTATGCTTCTTGGTTGCTTTGCTTCACTCCCATTCATGAATTCTCTCGCAGGGCATCATGGGATAGCATAGCGTGCATCGGATGCGCACTTCAGAATTCTCGCCAGAATCTCATCCGTGTACTTCTCGCATACTGATTTTCAAATTCTATGAATTCGGACATACTTCTCGGCTGGAATACTGTTTTTAGCATGCTAAATAGTATGGAAGTATGCGATTTTGGATGCAGCCAGGGGCGTACTGGTCATCTGGCAGACCGGGCAGTTTCCTGCTGGGCCGACGTACTTTTTGGGCCAGGCTGATCATCTACTTATGATCTTATCGACCCATAAAACACTTTTCCCCCACAGTCCAAAGACATGCGGCACAGGTGAATTGGGAAGGCTAAATGATTCGTAGTGTATGAGTGTGTGTGGATGTTTCCCAGTGATGGGTTGCAGCTGGAAGGGCATCCGCTGCATAAAACAAATGCTGGATGAGTTGGCGGGTTATTCCGCTGTGGCGACCCCTGATTAATAAAGGGACTAAGCCGAAAAGAAAATGAATGAATGAACATTAGGCTGACCCAATCACAAACTTCCATTTTGGGCTCTGTGTTAGTGTGCAACGTTGGTGTGTATTTGTCAAAATAGTCAAGAGTCATGCTTGTTTCTCACCCCCCACACGCGCGCGTATAGTAGCAGCCAGCAGGGGTTTGCCTTCTGCGTCTGCAGCGCACGGCGGATCGGCTACTGTTGCACAGATCAATATATTCCTGTCTCTTCTATCTAGTTACCAATCTGTCTATACAAATATACTTCTTTTAAAAACTTTTCATCTGCACCAAGGCCCGCGACAACTCCCTATGCTGTTGTATGATACAGAAGGCGGAGATGGTCAAAAATAGAGAGAGGGAGTCTTTTTTTAATGTCAAATAAGTTTTATTGAAGACAGATTCAGAAAGAGAAGGATCCTCTGTTTACATAGTTTCCCCACACATAACATGAGCAAAGCAACAAATAAATAAATAAATAAGTAAAGGAAAAACAAATCATATTAATAAATAAAAAACCACCCACATAACAAGCCAACTTCTTACAAAGACCTGTTTGAACAACAGAGTATGATGACGAAGCATGTTAACACATTACAGAAATGATGCATTATTATGAGTTTTTTTTCAATGTAACAAATAAAAGGATGCCAAATTTGATCAAATTGTGGACATTTCAGCCTTTTAAGTTGTTGCTAGGTTGTTCCTCGCTATGCAGTTTCATAAATAATCTCAGTAGTTGTTGCTAGGGTAATTTTGAGTTGTTGCTAGGTTGTTCCTTGCAATTCAGTTTTTTAAGTAATCTCAGTGGTTGCTAGGGTATTTTGAATTGTTGCTAGGGTGTTCCTCGCTGTGCAGTTTCAAAAGTAATCCCAGTGGTTGCTAGGGTATTTAGAGTTGTTGCTAGGGTGTTGCTCGTAGTGCAGTTTCAGAAGTAATGTCAGTGGTTACTAGGGTATTTTGAGTTGTTGCTAGTGTGTTGCTCACTCTGAAGTTTCAGAAGTATTTTTCAATGGTTCCTAGGGTATTTTTAAGTTGTTGCTAGGTTGTTCCTCACTATGCAGTTTCATAAATAATCTCAGTAGTTGTTGCTAGGGTAATTTTAAATTGTTTCTTGGTTGTTTCTTGCAATGCAGTTTTAGAAGTAATCTCAGTGGTTGCTAGGGTATTTTGAGTTGTTGCTAGGGTGTTACTCTCTATGCAGTTTCAGAAGTAATTTTGGTGATTGCTAGGGTATTTTCAGTTGTTGCTAGGGTGTTGCTCGCTATGCAGTTTCAGAAGTAATCTCAGTGGTTGCTAGGGTATTTTGAGTTGTTTCTAGGGTGTTGCTCGCGATGCAGTTTCAGAAGTAATCTCAGTGGTTGCTAGGGTATTTTTAGTTGTTGCTAGGGTGTTCATTGCAATGCAGATTCAGATATAATATCAGTGGTTGCTAGGGTATTTTGAGTTGTTGCTAGGGTGTTGCTCGCTATGCAGTTTCAGAAGTAATGTTGGTGTTTGATAGGGTATTTTGAGTTGTTGCTAGGGTGTTGCTCGCTATGCAGTTTCAGAAGTAATGTTGGTGTTTGCTAGGGTATTATTAGTTGTTGCTAGGGTGTTGTTTGCTATGAAGTTTCAGATGTATTTTTCAATGGTTGCTAGGGTATTTTTAAGTTGTTGCTAGGTTGTTCCTCACTATGCAGTTTCATAAATAATCTCAGTGGTTACTAGGGTATTTTGAGTTGTTGCTAAGGTGTTTACCGCTACCTAAAAATACAACGTTGAAAAATATTGATTTGGAACATTCCACCAACGTTCAAATGTCCATTTTTTTAAATGTTGGTTGAACATTTTGTGAATGTTAGAATAACATTGCTGCAACCTTTCTACTTCTGGAGAATATTTTCTAACTAATAACAACACTTTGAAAATGTTCTATAAACATTATTTTACAAACATCTTGTTTAACTAAAAAGTTTTGTTTTCAATGTAACAGATAAAAGGATGCCAAATTTGATCAAATTGTTGGAGTTTTCTTTTTAAATATTATCCAATTCGCTCCAAATGTAACATAGAGGCAATTTCTCCAAGCCAGAGTTTACATGTAGGGGATTCCTTTTTTTTTTCCGAAACAGTAGCAGTAGCTTCTAGGCAGTAGTTAAACAGTATGAGAGCATTTAATGTTGTGTATTTGACAGCAAATGCATTTGTTCAGAGAATCCCAGATTTAAAAGCATTGGATCCGGTTGTAATTGTACCCACATAGCAAAATATCTCTGGCCCAGCTCTGGCCCACACAATCAGCTTTTGCTTGGCCCACATGCCGCAGTGAATTACGGCACATGACTGGACCATATCTGGCTTCCAGACAAGGGCCAAACACGGACCATATCTGGGCCAAGTCTCAGCCGAGTTAATAACCCATAACTGAGACTAAAATGGGCCAGATATGTTGGTGTGTCACGACTGCAATGAAAATGATAAAGCCATAAATCATTGCACTTTAGGCTTGCTATGAGTGAGCTTTTTTCTCAAAGCGACCTGATTGGTAGAATTTTTTTCTTTATTTTAAATAACAAAAATGTATTTTAAATGTGGGTCAGGACAGGCCAAACTTACACGGCCCACATAACATATTAACATCTGGGCCAAATACTACAGTTTACTTTTGGCTCGAGTATTGTTTGCCACCTTAAAGACGGTGCCACCTCTGCCAAACCAGGGCCAAGTTTGGCCCACATGCTGTATGCCAGTGCCGGATAAATGCCTGCTGTGCCAGATTTATGCCAAATCTGGGCCAGAATTCTTTGCTACCTGGGTAACTTCATCACCTCCGGAAGCACTTCAAATATTTCATTCCACTAATTCTGTATCTTAGAACGCAAAATAAAACTGAGATAGATCCGCATCTGATGAGTTACATTTAACGCAAAGAGGTGATAAGAGAGGGAGTCTTTAAGGTAATATTTTCAAGACAAAATGTCCCTAAATGCACATAAAAACATTGTTTTTAATCATTATATTTGTGTTATTATTCAAACAGTTTTTGATAAATGATAGCTTTATTTCAGAGACACGGTTCCATGTTTAATTTCCTATTTAAAGTACATTACTACTATATTGCTGTTTGGTCATTCCTGATATCTCACTGACCAGTATATCCACAATAATCTGTGATGTTGACCAGTCTATACGGTAGCATATGGGTGGTCAAATATCTGGATTGAGTGTAGACACGGAGTATTATTGTGCTGACAGAGACATCTAGTGCTGGATTGTGGACATTACAGCCTCAGACTCTTTATTTTGTGTGCATTGACTGCTAGGCTGAATGTACAGTCGAGAGGAAAAATACAGGGTAAAACAAGCATTTCTGATTGAACCAATTTTTGTATCAACATTTCAGTGGTCGCTAAGGTATTTTGAGTTGTTGCTAGGGTGTTGCTCGCTATACAGTTTCAGAAGTAATGTTGATGGTTGCTAGGGTATTTTAAGTTGTTGCTAGAGTTTTGCTTGCTATGCGATTACTGAAGTAATAGGGTGTTGCTTACTATGTAGTTTCAGAAGTAATGTCAGTGGTTGCTAGGGTATTTAGAGTTGTTGCTAGGGTGTTGCTCGTTGGGCAGTTTCAGAAGTAATGACAGTGGTTGCTAGGGTATTTAGAGTTGTTGCTAGGTTGTTGCTCACTATGAAGTTTCAGAAGTATTTTTCAATGGTTGCTAGGGTATTTTTAAATTGTTGCTAGGTTGTTCCTTGCAATGCAGTTTTAGAAGTAATCTCAGTGGTTGCTAGGGTATTTTGAATTGTTGCTAGGGTGTTCCTCGCTATGCAGTTTCAAAAGTAATCTCCGTGGTTGCTAGGGTATTTAGAGTTGTTGCTAGGGTGTTGCTCATTGTGCAGTTTCAGAAGTAATCTCAGTGGTTGCTAGAGTGTTTTGAGTTGTTGCTAGGGTGTTGCTTACTATGTAGTTTCAGAAGTAATGTCAGTGATTGCTAGGGTATTTAGAGTTGTTGCTAGGGTGTTGCTTGTTGGGCAGTTTCAGAAGTAATGACAGTGGTTGCTAGGGTATTTAGAGTTGTTGCTAGTGTGTTGCTCACTATGAAGTTTCAGAAGTATTTTTCAATGGTTGCTAGGGTATTTTTAAATTGTTGCTAGGTTGTTCCTTGCAATGCAGTTTTAGAAGTAATCTCAGTGGTTGCTAGGGTATTTTGAATTGTTGCTAGGGTGTTCCTCGCTATGCAGTTTCAAAAGTAATCTCAGTGGTTGCTAGGGTATTTAGAGTTGTTGCTAGGGTGTTGCTCGTTGTGCAGTTTCAGAAGTAATGTCAGTGGTTGCTAGGGTATTTTGAATTGTTGCTAGGGTGTTCCTCGCTATGCAGTTTCAAAAGTAATCTCAGTGGTTGCTAGGGTATTTAGAGTTGTTGCTAGGGTGTTGCTCGTTGTGCAGTTTCAGACGTAATGTTAGTGGTTGCTAGGGTATTTTGAATTGTTGCTAGGGCATTCCTCGCTATGCAGTTTCAAAAGTAATCTCAGTGGTTGCTAGGGTATTTAAAGTTGTTGCTAGGGTGTTGCTCGTTGTGCAGTTTCAGAAGTAATCTCAGTGGTTGCTAGGGTATTTAGAGTTGTTGCTAGTGTGTTGCTCACTATGAAGTTTCAGAAGTATTTTTCAATGGTTGCAAGGGTATTTTTAAGTTGTTGCTAGGTTTTTCCTCGCTATGCAGTTTCATAAATAATCTCAGTAGTTGTTGCTAGGGTAATTTTGAGTTGTTGCTAGGTTGTTCCTTGCAATTCAGTTTTTTAAGTAATCTCAGTGGTTGCTAGGGTATTTTGAATTGTTGCTAGGGTGTTCCTAGGGTGTTCCTCGCTATGCAGTTTCAAAAGTAATCCCAGTGGTTGCTAGGGTATTCAGAGTTGTTGCTAGGGTGTTGCTCGTAGTGCAGTTTCAGAAGTAATGTCAGTGGTTACTAGGGTATTTAGAGTTGTTGCTAGTGTGTTGCTCACTCTGAAGTTTCAGAAGTATTTTTCAATGGTTGCTAGGGTATTTTTAAGTTGTTGCTAGGTTGTTCCTCACTATGCAGTTTCATAAATAATCTCAGTAGTTGTTGCTAGGGTAATTTTAAATTGTTGCTTGGTTGTTCCTTGCAATGCAGTTTTAGAAGTAATCTCAGTGGTTGCTAGGGTATTTTTAGTTGTTGCTAGGGTGTTCCTCGCTATGCAGTTTCAAAAGTAATTTCAGTGGTTGCTAGGGTATTTTGAGTTGTTGCTAGGGTGTTCCTCGCTATGCAGTTTCAAAAGTAATCTCAGTGGTTGCTAGGGTATTTTGAGTTGTTGCTAGGGTGTTGCTCGTTGTGCAGTTTTAGAAGTAATTTTGGTGGTTGCTAGGGTATTTTGAGTTGTTGCTAAGGTGTTACTCTCTATGCAGTTTCAGAAGTAATTTTGGTGATTGCTAGGGTATTTTCAGTTGTTGCTAGGGTGTTGCTCGCTATGCAGTTTCAGAAGTAATCTCAGTGGTTGCTAGGGTATTTTGAGTTGTTTCTAGGGTGTTGCTCGCTATGCAGTTTCAGAAGTAATCTCAGTGGTTGCTAGGGTATTTTTAGTTGTTGCTAGGGTGTTCATTGCAATGCAGATTCAGATATAATATCAGTGGTTGCTAGGGTATTTTGAGTTGTTGCTAGAGTGTTGCTCGCTATGCAGTTTCAGAAGTAATGTTGGTGTTTGCTAGGGTATTATTAGTTGTTGCTAGGGTGTTGTTTGCTATGAAGTTTCAGATGTATTTTTCAATGGTTGCTAGGGTATTTTTAAGTTGTTGCTAGGTTGTTCCTCACTATGCAGTTTCATAAATAATCTCAGTGGTTACTAGGGTATTTTGAGTTGTTGCTAAGGTGTTTACCGCTACCTAAAAATACAACGTTCTATAAATATTGATTTGGAACATTCCACCAACGTTCAAATGTCCATTTTTTTTAAATGTTGGTTGAACATTTTGTGAATGTTAGAATAACATTGCTGCAACGTTTCTACTTCTGGAGAATATTTTCTAACTAGTAACAACACTTTGAAAATGTTCTATAAACTTTATTTTACAAACATTTTGTTTAACTAAAACTGAGAATGACATTTTCTAAATATCTTCCTCTGTGTGCAACAGAAGTAAGAACTCATTGAACAAGTAAAGGGTGAAACAATTAATGCCAGAATTTGTTTTGGGTGAACTATCCCTTTAAGAAATGTAAGAAGTGTGTTTGTCTACTTGCACAACAATCGTATGTTACTGTAGAGCAGAACTATCACACACTCTTAATGTGATTATTGTGTCCACAGCCAGACCACTGTAAATAAAGCAGCAGGAATGTGTCCTCTGACTCGTGAACATGAGCGGTTTGATGTACCCGTGTGTGTGTTTAGTAAGAACACGCTTCATTCCTGCAGTCTACTGAACTGTGTGTGTGTGTGTGTGTGTGTATTTATTGGAGGCTCAGTGGAGAATCACACTCATATTCCTTCATTTCCACTCCTAGACCCCCGCTGTGTGTGTGCGTGTGTCTGTGTGTTTTAGTATGTGGTTGTTTGTGTTTATGTGTGTTCGTGTGAGTTTATGTCTATGTGTGTGTCTGTCTGTATGTATGTATGTGTGTGTGTGCGTGTATGCATATCTGTCTTTGTATATGTATATCTGTATGTATGTGTGTGTGCATGTATGTGTATATGTGTGTGTTGTGTATTTGAATGTCTCTGTGTGTGCATGTATGTGTATATGTGTGTGGTGTGTGTGTGAATGTCTGTGTGTCTGCATGTGTGTGTATATTTATATGTATTTGCATGTGTGTTTGTATGTGTGTGTGTTTGTGTGTGCGTGTATGCGTATCTGTCTTTGTATATGTATATCTGTATGTATGTGTGTGTGCATGTATGTGTATATGTATGTATGGTGTGTGTGTGTGTGAATGTCTGTGTGTCTGCATTTGTGTATGTGTGTGTGGTGTGTGTGTGAATGTCTGTGTGTCTGCTTATGTGTATATGTGTGTGTGTGGTGTGTGTATATATTTATATTTATTTGCATGTGTGTTTGAATGTGTGTGCATGTATGTGTGTGTGTGTGTGTGTGTTTGTGTGTGCGTGTATGCGTATCTGTCTTTGTATATGTATATCCTTATGTATGTATGTATGTGTGTGTGTGTGTGTGTGTGTGTGTGTGTGTGTGTGTGTGTGTGTGTGTGTGTGTGTGTGTGTGTTTGTGTGTGTGTGTGTGTGTATATGTGTGTTTTATATGTGTATGTATGTATATGTGTATGTATGTGAGTGTGTGTGTGTGTGTGTACACATGTGTGTATATGTGTGTATTGTATATATGTATATGTGTATATGCATATGTGTATGTATGTGTGTTTTATATTGTGTGTGTGTTTATATGTGTATTGTATAAATGTGTGTGTTTTTTATATTTGTGTGTGTATTTGTGTATTGTAAGTATGTATATGTGTATGTATGTATACGTGTGTGTGTGTGTATTGTATATATGTATATGTGTGTGCGTGTGCGTATGTGTGTGTGTGTGTGTGTGTGTGTGTACATGTGTGTATATATATATGTGTATTGTATATATGTGTGTGTGTTTTAGAATTGTGTGTATATGTGTTTTGTAAGTATGTATGTATGTATGTATGTATGTATGTGTGTGTGTGTGTGTGTGTGTGTGTGTGTGTGTGTGTGTGTGTGTGTGTGTGTGTGTGTGTGTGTGTGTGTGTGTGTGTGTGTGTGTGTGTGTGTATGTGCATGTGTGTGTATATGTGTACTGTTTATATGTATATGTGTATGTGTGTATGTGTATGTGTGTGTGTGTATGTGTGTGTGTGTGTGTGTGTATGTACATGTGTGTATATGTGTATTGTATATGTGTGTGTGTGTATCTGTGTGTGTGCATGTGTAAGTCTCTCGTCTCAGTGTGGTGTGTGTTTCAGTCATTATCACAGTAAAGCTGCTGCTGCTCCTCCAGAAACTCTCTGTTTTCCGCTTCTGCTGAATTCATTAAACCGCTCCGTCTCAGAAATGTGAGGAATTTTGTTTTGTTCCTCCAGATCCAGAGCTCTTTCTGCTTCAACACTGACAGAACACAACATGTTCATGAACACACTCCACGTCTGCGCTCACCAGGCACTTTTAAAACCATTTAATACACATTTATTCATTCATTCATTCATTAATTTTCCTTCAGCTTAGTCCCTTTATTAATCAGGGGTCACCACAGCAGAATGAACCGCCAACTTATCCAGCATATGTTTTACACAGCGGATGCCCTTCCAGCTGCAACCCAGTACTGGGAAACACCTCTACACACTCATTCACACACACACTCACACAATTTAGTTCATCAATTCCCCTATAGTGCATGTGTTTGAACTGTGGGAGAAACCGGAGCACCCGGAGGAAACCCACGTCAACACGGGGAGAACATGCAAACTCCACACAGAAACACCAACTGACCCAACCAAGGCTCGAACCAGCGACCTTCTTACTGTGAAGCCACAGTGCTAACCACTGAGCCACTGCGTCACCCCAATGTATTAATATAAATAACCACTTTCTTATATGTAAAATAAATAAACACACACACACACACACACACACACACACACACACACACACACACACACACACACACACACACACACACATATATACAATGTACAAGCTTTTATTTTGGATGCTATTGATTGCAATTTTTTTGACAGCAAATATTTAACATGGTGTAATAGGAGTTATTTTTAATTTTCTACTTATTTTTTGTACTTAATTACTTGGTTTTGATTAAATATTCACGTTTTATTAAAAGATTAATATAATTTTTTAAAGGTTGTAATTTACAGTAAATGCACAGAAGTGACAATAATCTCCATGTTTACTTGTTGCATTAAAAAATGTAACTTAATTTTCACTTGAACAAAAATGTGAAATGTAAAAAAAATGTCTAAAATAAAATTAAAACATTAAAAATACAAAATATTAAAGGAAAAAAAGATGTTAATTACCTAATAGAGAGAGAGAGAGAGAGTACAAAACCTATGATTGTAAATTCACTAAATTAAAACTAAAATAAGTTTTAGGTTTAATTTTAAGTGTTGGTGGTGTAATATTAAGATTAAATTAACATTAAAGACGAAATAAAAACATTTACAAAAACACAGAATTATCAAAACAAATTAATCTTAGAACTAACTTCATTTATTATTATTATTAATAATAATAATAATAATAATAATAATAATAATAATAATAATATTGATTATAATAAATGCCTCAGTTGGAGTTTCTGTGTGGAGTTTGCATGTTCTCCCTGGGTTCATGTGGGTTTCCTCCGGGTGCTCCGGTTTCCCCCACAGTCCAAACACATGCAGTACAGGTGAATTGGGAAGGCTAAATTGTCCATAGTGTATGAGTGTGAATGAGTGTGTGTGTGGATGTTTCCCAGACATGGGTTGCAGCTGGAAGAGCATCCGCTCTGAAAAAACGTGCTGGATAAGTTGGCGGTTCATTACACTGTGGCGACCCCGGATTAATAAAGGGACTAAGCTGAAAAGAAAATGAGTGAATGAATAATAAATGCCACAACAGTGTACAAATAATTCAAACACAAGCAATTAACTGACTTCAATAATGCCACCATTGGCTTTATTATACTGATGATTAATGTTTGCATTATTGTCTGCTGTTTTCCATTCATTACTGGCATGCTTTGAAGCAGTACTGAAATGATTATCATTTTTCTTCAGCTTAGTCCCTTTATTCATTAGGGGTCGCCACAGCGGAATGAACCGCCAACTATTCCAGCAGATGTTTTACACAGCGTATGCCCTTCCAGCTGCAACCCAGTACTGGAAAACACCCATACACACTCATTCTCTCACACACTCACAAACTACTGCCAATTTAGTTGATCAGTTCCCCTATAGCGCATGTGTTTGGACTGTGGGGGAAACCGGAGCACCCGGAGGAAACTCACACCAACACGGGGAGAACATGCAAACTCCACACAGAAACATCAACTGACCCAACCGAGGCTCGAACCAGCGACCTTCTTGCTGTGAGGCCACAGTACTAGCACTGAGCCACCGTGACACCCCTAATACACAACTCAAACACCTAATTCTAAAGATTACTTTCACACACACACACACTGCAGGATCATCACACGCTGAACTCGGTGAACATCTGCTCCACTTCTGCACACAGCTTTGCACTTTTTGGCAGAACTCTTGTCGTTATGTGCAAAAACCTACAATTAAATTACTTCAAACGAATGCTGTCAAGGGGCAACACGGTGGCTCAGTGGTTAGCACTGTGGCCTCACAGCAAGAAGCTCACTGGTTCGAGTCCCGGCTGGGTCAGTTGCCATTTCCGAGTTTGCATGTTCTCCCTGTGTTGGTGTGGGTTTCCTCCGGGTGCTCCGGTTTCCCCCACAGTCCAAACACATGCGCTATAGGGGAATTGATGAACTAAATTCGCCATAGTGTACGAGTGTGTATGGGTGTTTCCCAGTACTGGGTTGCAGCTGGAAGGGCATCTGCTGCTTTAAACATATGCTTGAATAGTTGGTGGTTCAATCCGCTGTGGCGATCTCTGAAATAGAGACTAAGCCGAAGGAAAATGAACGAATGAATGGAAACTCTTTAAAGCAAAGGTCAGTGCTGAGATGCCTGCTTTTATACAGCGTAACCTTAGTGTTGTTTCTCACTCAGGCAATGTAAAGGTCAGACATTTATAAATCATCAGAATGAAGGTCAGGCTGAAAATGAACAAGACAACACTTTCACCAGGATTATTTACAGTAAGCTGCATAATCAGAGTTTACTTTCTTGTCTTGTTTCTAGTCCACAGATGAAGTCAGAATTATTCAGCAGAATATTATTATTCTTTCTCAAATATTTCCCAAACGATGTTGAACAGATTCAGGAAATTTACACAGTATTTCCTATAATATTTTTTCTTCTGGAGAAAGTCTTATTTGTTTTATTTCAGCTAGAATTAAAGCAGCTTAATTTGTTTAAACCAATTTTAAGGTCAATATTATTAGCCCCCTTCAGCAATATTAGTTTTGGATTTTCTCCAGAATAAACCACTGTTATACAATGACTTGCCTAATTACCCTAACTTTACCCTAATTACCCTAGTTAAGCCTTTAAATGTCACTTTAAGCTGTATAGAAGTGTCTTGAAGAATATCTAGTCTAATATTATTTACTGTCATCATGACAAAGAGAAAATAAATCAGTTATTAGAGATGAGTTATTAAAACTATTATAATTAGAAATGTGTTGAACTAATCTGCGCTCCGTTAAACAGAAATTGGGGGAAAAATAAAGGAGCTAATAATTCTGACTTCAACTGTATCTGAAGAATCAAGAAGGATTTTCTAATTGTAAAAATGATTGTCTTGTTTTCAGAAATAATAAATCCAAATGAACTGAGCATTTCTTTAAAACAAACTAAATATTCTGCCAATGTGGTGAGTAAAATAATCCTGTTTTTGGTTTAAGTTAAGAGTATTTTGCTTGTTTTAAGGAAAAACTCGAGTAATTTTGACTCATTATTTCTGAAAACAAGACGAGAGTTTTGACTTGTCTGGAAAATGCGTCTTGATTTAAAAGGTTTTAGATATTTGGACTAAAAACAAGACAAATCTCTCTATATACACTGAAAAAATTTATTCAAAGATGAGTCCTTGGATTTACTCAATTTTTTAAGTTAAGTGGTTGTAAACAATTTATTTGGGCTGAATTTAAACAAACAAATTAAGTTGAACATTACTAAATTTAATTTGTTTGTTTAAATTCAACACAAATAAATTGTTTGCAACAGTTTTGCATGCAACACTTTTTTCAGTGCCTGGTTGACCTCTGCTGGTAGATTCTGTTACTGCACCAGCATCATTGAAGGTTAACATTTATCCATTCATTCTTTCTCGACTTAGTCTCTTTATTCATCTGAGGTCTCCACAGCAGAATGAACCGCCAACTATTCCAGCATATATTTTACACATACACATATAGTACTGGGAAACACCCATGCACACTCACATTAACGCACACACTCATACACTACAGCCAATTTAGTTCATCAATTCCCCTATAGCACATGTGTTTGGACTGTGGGGGAAACCGGAGCACCCGGAGGAAACCCACACCTAACACGGGGAGAACATGCAAACTCCACACAGAAATGACCACTGACCCAATTGAGGCTCGAGCCAGCGACCTTCTTGCTGTGAGGCGACAGCACTACCTACTGCGCCACCATGTCGCCATCTTAATACAATATTATACAGTATTTATTTATAGAGTTGACCAAAGTGCTCTACTTCAGAGTATTATAGGAAATACATCGAGTATCCGTCTGTATTCTGATGAAATGACAAACTAATATATGTGCACAGCTTCTGTTTATTTGGTTTATTTGTGTTCAGATGATATGTTGGTGTCGTATTTTTAAATAGTTGCAATCTTCTTTCATTTTAGTTCAATCTTAAGAGCTTTCCTGCATTTCTATCGGTTTTATTCAACATTTACTGCTTTTTAAATGCAGTTTTTTTCACTGGAAGTTTCACTAACAGGTTACTGAATGTCCTGCAAATGTTTCCTGTGAGCTGGGTTACTTCTTTCCTTCTTTTTGCTGTTGGAGTTCATGTAAATGATGTGCCAAAACGTCTTGCTGCTTATACTGTTTAGGCCAGAAACGATGCTTTATAAATGATCAACTTTGTAATTTTAATAAGCTCTACGTGAATTTCTTGATCTGTCAGGAAAGTTGTGTAAATGCTGTAAATGCAACGTTGATCAGATTGTGCAGTAAATAAAGAAGAGATGAGTTGAAAGTCCAGTCACGCACCAAGGCGGATTGTTGAACCTGTTTCCACAGTGTTTTTTTTCTGTGTGAAGCTTCTGTTGAGCCACTAAAAGCAGGAATTCAGTTCAGCTTTACTGAGTGCTTTGAGTCTACAGAGAAGAGAAAAGCTTCACAGGAGACCTGACTGAGCCATGTAGGAAAATAATCATCATCTGTTATTTTAATATCATTAATGTAACTTTTAGAATATATATATTTAAATATTCACTATAAACAATATCTGTTAATGAACCATTTATGTAGTTTGAAAGAGTTTTGAGTTTATTTGCTGTGGTGAATTGCATTATGGGATGATGATCTCTGCTCTGTCCACTTTTGATGTTGACAATTCAACTCTACAGTTCAACACTGACTTTTATTGACATTTTAGAAATAATATAATATATAAGAAATAGTATTTAGAGAATTAACTATAACAGGAAATGTGCTGCAGTTTATAACAAGGTTTATGTAGCGTAATAAACAACACTGACCCAGAAAATATGGCACTGCAAACTATTACAAATTATAATGAACGTCTCTTTTTGTTTCAGAAAAACTGTTTTAAAATGTTCTTTAAACTGTTATAAATATGTTCGGCAGCTAGCTCTCTGCAACTCTCACATGGTCGCCCACAGAAGCGAGGCCAGCAGGGGGCGCCCAACCTGCGGTCTGTGTGTGTCCTAATGCCCCAGTATAGTGACGGGGACTCTATACTGCTCAGTGAGCGCCGTCTTTTGGATGAGACGTTACACTGAGGTCCTGACTCTCATTACAAATCCCAGGTGTCCTTCGAAAAAGAGTAGGGGTTTAACCCTGGCATCCTGGCCAAAATCTGCCCACTGGCCTCTGTCCATCATGGCCTCCTAACCCTCCCCATATCATAACTGGCTTCATCACTCTGTCTACTCTCCACCAATCAGCTGGTGTGTGGTGTGCGGTCTGGCACAAAATGGCTGCTGTCGCATCATCCAGGTGGATGCTGCACACTGGTGGTGGATGAGGAGATTCACCCCTATGTGTAAAGCACTTTGATTGCCCAGAATACAAATATAGAAATGTAAGGAATTATATAGTTATTATTAATCATTCTATTTAACATTACTTGGGAAATATTTGAAAAAATAATAAAAATTTCACAGTAGAGAGATTAATTTTGACTCTCTAAGGTTTCATATGGCACAAAAGCATTGAGGCCGTGTACGAATCCACTTTTGATCTTTTTTTTCGACTAAGACAAAAAGAAATTGAGTGAATGAATACAGCAAAGCTGACCGAAAAAAAAAAAAATTCATTGGATTTACTTTAAAGTTTCTTAAGGTAAGTGGTTGCAAACAATTTACATGGACTGATTTTAAAGGGCACATAGTTGACCTCTTTTTTATGATGTAATATTAATATTCTGGTTCTTCTGAGTGTGTCAGTTTAGGTTCAGTTTAAAACACAATTCAGATTGTTTTATTATAATGTGTTAAAAAGTGTCATGTTGGGGGCGTGTCCACAGTTCGCTGATTTATGGGTGTGTTGCTTCACATGTAAATTAGTTTCAGCCTCCCGCCAACGTAACAAGGGGGCGGGGCCATGAGCTCACCCGCTCTGCGTTTGCAACAGAGACTGACAGGCAGACTACGAGGAGCTTGAGAGAGAGGATCACCATTCAGTCGTACATGTACGATTCGGACACAGACCAAGCAGAGAGTACAAAATCATGTGTCTTTGTACAGTTTTACAGCCAACTGTGTGCTAGTGTCAAGTGCCGAGCTTGTACACAGAAACTAATAACCACGCACACTGAATTAACTTTGACTGAGGCACCGGATGCGCCGCTTGAAGCCGCGACACGGCACACCAGACACTCTCTGTGGCGCGGCAGAAACATAAAGTGTCCCGAATCGTCGCGCCATGCATTTTTGAATTCTAAACATAGGTTTCTGCAGCGGTCCGCGGCGCCCAGCCGTCGACTTGAGTGTACCCTGATAGAAACCTATGTTTACAGTTCTAAAACGCATGCTAGTTAAGATCACAGGGAGCTTCTGGGATCGCGAGAAATGCAAACGGCTGAAGTATAAGGTAGACTCAATGAGAAGTACACATGTTTGCAAACCTACCTAAAGATACAACCAATAATTCCGATTAGAGTGATAATGTGGAGAATATTGATCTTGTGTTGAGCCCAATGAGCCTTGCATCTAAAAATAGAGCTAGCGTGTTCCTTTAATGATATCGCTTCGACTCACGCTGAAAATGGCGGACGTGAATCAACAAACTGAGGATATGATGACGCGCATGTCAATCAATGTTGGTGGGCGGGGGGACCGCTCTCCTACGTAAAGTTGTGGTTGGTTTGAAAACCGCTCCAATTGGTCCACCGTTTTTATGTTGTTAAATTGAAATAAAAGCGCTGGGTGTGCTTATATCACCCCAATATGATGGTCTATACACCATACATGCACATATGTCTGTCCAAACAGCTTGAAATGTAGATTTTTTACCATAGGTGCCCTTTAAACAAACTAATTAAGTTGAACATCGCTAAATTTAGTTTGTTTGTTTAAACTCAGACCAAAAAAATCCAATGAATGATTTTCTTCAGTGCTGCTGCAGAAACACAGCTCATGGTTATTTGTCAGCCTGTAGAAAAGTATAAAGATTGAGCTGAAAACAGGTCTTCTGATTCTTCCTCTGCTTTTCCATTGACTGGAGCCATCTGGCGTGAGTGAAAGAGCTGCTGGTGCTGGGAAACTGAAGAGATATACAGATATACACCGGCTGAATCATGATGAGGACAGAATTAGGCTGAAGTTCAGTTTTGTTTTGACATATTAGAGCTTACAGTAGTGTCAAAGCATCCTGTGATTTTTCAGAACTCAACACTTTGTGGTTCCTCTAACATCAGCTCATAAGAGAAAAAGCTGGAATGCTCTATTAATGATGTAATAGGGAGGATAAGCTCCGCCTCCATACAAGATCCATGCCCACTTTTACTGTACTGTTTGTTTACGTCTGTTAATATCCAAAACTCTCAGCCAATCAGAGCAGTGGGCGTTTACTTTAGAGATTACAGTTTGCCACGCCCACTCTTAAATGACAAAACTGCTGTTTCTGGAATGTTCTACTTTATGGAGTAATAGGGAGGATAAGCTCCACCTCCATAGAAGATCCACACCCACTTTTACTGCACTGCTTGTTTAGATTTGTTAATATGCAAAACTGTCAGCCAATCAGAGCAGTGGCCATTTATGCAGTCTACATATGGCCACGCCACTTAAGGAAATTAAATGACAAAACCACAGATTTTAGAATGTTCTACTTTATGATGTTTAGGGTGGATAAGCTCCGCCTCCATAGAAGGTCCAGGCCCACTTTTACTGCACTGCCTGTTTAGCTCTGTTAATATGCAAAACTGTCAGCCAATAAGAGCAGTGGGCGTTTACTTCAGAGTCTACAGTTGGCCATGCCCACTCTCATTGAAATGAAATGACAAATCTGCAGCTTCTGGAATGTTCTATGATGTAATAAGCTGGATAAGCTCCGCCTCCATTGAAGATCCATGCCCTTTTCTACAGCACTGTCTGTTATGCAAATATGTCAGCCAATCAGAGCAGTGGGCGTTTACTTTAGAGTCTACAGTTGGCCACGCCCTGTCAATGAAATTAAATGACAAATCTGCAGCTTCTGGAATTTTCTTTGATGTAATAGGGTAGATAAGCTCCTCCTCCGTTGAAGATCCATGTCCTTTTCTTACTGCTCTGTCTGTTATGCAAATTTGACAGACAATCAGAGCAGTGGGCATTTACTTCATAGTCTACACTTGACCACGCCCACTCAATGAAATTAAATGACAAATCTGCAGCTTCTGGAATGTTTTGCTCTATGATGTAATAGGGTAGATAAGCTCCGCCTACACAGAAGATCAATGTCCACTTCAAGTACACTGTCTGTTTAGCTCTGTTAATATGCAATTTTATCAGCCAATCAGAGCAGTGAGTGTTTACTTCTGAGTCTACGGTTAGCCACGCCCACTCAAACTGAGGACTCTGATGAGGATCAAAAACAGCACAGAATATATTCAATGACTTAGTAATTCATGTTAAAATGTTAGAACCTCTTTAACCTTCAGTAACCATTTACATAAAACATATTCACTTTCAAAAATATGTTTTTATGATAAGAAATTATATTAATTATAAAATAAATTATGTTATTTTGATTATTAAGATAATCATTTACACTGAAATAAGTTAGTCATGTTATGCATGCTTCAAATATCTGATGAATGTTAATGATAATTTAAATATAATATTTTAAATATATAATTATAAAAATATAAAATATGTATAATGAAATACTTTTTTATCTCTATAAATTTTCATTTTTAGTTTTATTTCATGTTTTAGTATGTTTTCTGTATTTATGCTGTTTATTTTTTATTTATATTTCAGTTTTTGTTTACTTGTTTTAACGTGTGTATTGCTGTTTGATATTTATTGGCATTTTTAATGTTTATATTTCATTTTTTTCCCATTCCAACTTTAGTTTAGTCATTTTCAGTTTTAGTTTTAGTAGTTTTAATACTTCAGCTAAACTATTATTATTATTAATATTATTGTTGCTATTTTTATTATTGTTTATTTTGTATTGTTTATTGTTTATATGGTTTGTTCATCAATGTTGTTAAAGTACAATATATGTTAAATTATGTTTTGAATGCATAAGGGCCACATGTGACCATTAAAGTTGGTGAAAATAATAATATAATTTTATTCATTAATTTTCTCGGCTTAGTCTCTATTTCAGAGGTCGCCACAGTAGAATTAACCACCAACTATTCCAGCATGTTTTACACCGCATATATATATATATATATATATATATATATATATATATATATATATATATATATATATATATATATATATATATATATATATATATATTCTATTACTAGAATGACCATTTTTATTATTGTTTATTTTTGTATTATTATTTTGTGATTGTTATCATATATTATAAAATAGTCAGCTAATGATTGATATATTACCTGATAACATATCTGATGTAACAATAAATACTACTATAATGCTGAAAATAATAACATACTTTTTAATTATTACTATTGATATTTCCGTCTTTCTAATTATTATTAAATATTTTAGCAGCAGGCCGTTTTTGCGTGGGGGAGGCGGGGCGAGGGTAATCCCTGCCGGTGACGTCACGCGCTCGTGCACCTCCTCATCAGAGCGGCGCGGGAGTGAGCGAGTGTCAGTCAGTCTCCGTTATCCCATAAACAGTCAACAGGACAAGAGCAGGAACGCTTCAAACATGGGTGAGTAAACCTAAAAACTAACTTTATCAAATCCACTCACGCTCCAGAAGTTGAACAGTTTCAGCGTTTTATTTTTCCGTTAGACGGAGACTGTTTTTTTTTACTTCAGCACGGGCGCGCGACTGATATGCAGATCTCAAAGTCTTTCGCTCTTTGTTTGCCGCAAAGTTTGTCTATTTCTTTGTTATTTTTTTCTGACACAGTTTGTGTGGTCAGCATTAGTGTAGGTAACTCAGATTGAGGACTGAGATTATGGATTAACCTACACTAAAGAGATTTCCTACCGCGACCACATCTCATGTCAACCAGTTCAACTTCCACAACACAACAAACCCAAGTATTACAGTTTGACAGAAGTTTGGGACTTAGTTTTGCCTATAATACTTGTTTTATAGCTATTTGTGTTGGAAAATACAAGAAATGACTCTTGAGCTACAGTGATTTTCATTATGATGGTTTGTTTTCGTTGAACAAATCACTTTCAGGTCACTCAAATGCTCATTGGGTCGTACAGATTATATTTAAAGTTTAATTTCATTCACAATTACATATGTAATGTCTCATTTTGGTGTCTGTATTAAATTAAATATACAAAATTAGTTTTTTTATTAACCATGTGAATAGCACGTGAGGTGTAAAATGACTTTAGTCAATATAGAAATGCTAAAGTTTATAATTAGACAGAAGTTTGGTGTTTAGTTTTGGCTATAATCTTTTTTTTTTGTGATTTTGTTGGAAAATACAAGATATTACTCGAGCTACAGTGATTTTCTCATTATGATGGTTTGTTTTCAATTAACAAATCACTTTCTGATCATTCAAATACTCATTGGTTAGTAAAATATTGGATTTTGCCTGTACAGTTTATATTTAAAGTAAATATTTAAAGTAAATGACCTATTTTGGTCTGTATCAAATTAAATATATGTAGTTTTATACACATATAAACCTAATGGAAAGCAAGTGAGGTGTCTATTTTAATGTTTGAAATTACTTAAGTGTAGATAAAAGGCTTAAATATGAGTGAATATGTATAGTTATGGTTTGACATAAGTTTGGTGTTTAGTTTTGGCAAAAATCATTGCTTTCTTGTGATTCATTCTGTGTAAAAATGCAAGAAATGACTGAGCTTATTATGATGGTTTGTTTTCAATGAGGAAATCACTTTCTGATCATTCAAATGCTCATTGGAAAATACTATAATCGAGTTAAATAAAACAAGCAAGTGAGGTGCCTGTCTAAAATTACTTTAGTCAATATAAAAATCCTTAAGTTTATAGTTTGGCAGAACTTTGGTGTTTAGATTTGGCTATAATCTTTGTTTTCTTGCGATTATGTTGGACAATACAAGAAATTCATCTTGAGCTACGGTGATTTTTCCATTATGATGGTTTGTTTTCATTAAACAAAGCGCTTTCTGATCATTCAAATACTCATTGGTTTGTAAGATATTAGATTTTGCCTGTACAGTTTATATTTAAAGGTTATTTTGATTCACAATCAAAGATGTTTTAGTGTCTGTATCAAATTAAATATACAAAAGTAGTTTTCTGTACGTATAAACCATAAGAAAAGCAAGTGAGGTGTCAATTATAATGTTTAAAATGACTTTGGTGTATATAAAAATGCTTAATTTTATAGTTTGACAGGAGTTTGGTGTTTAGTTTTGGCTATAATCTTTGTTTTCTTACGGTCATGTAGGGAAAAACAAGAAATTAATCTTGAGTTACAGTGGTTTTACCATTATGATGGTTTGTTTCCATTGAACAAATTACTTTCTGATCATTAAAATGCTCATTGGCGTATACAATAATAGAGTTGGTCATTTTAAAGTCTTAAATATATAGTTTGACAGAATTTTGGTGTTTAGCTTTAGCTATAATCTTTGTTTTCTTGTGATTTTGTTGGAAAATACAAGAAATCCATCTTGAGCCACAGTGATTTTTCTCATTATGAAGGTTTGTTTTCATTAAACTGATTATTCAATTGAAATAATTAATTAAAAGATGATTTAAAAACAGAATCTTTTTAAAGTTTTAATCCATGTCCAGTTCATAGTTTATGTTCATGTCCAGTTTGCTCTGTTCATTCAGAGTCTCATATATGTCCCATTTTGCTGTCTGTATCAAATTAAATGTGTAAAAGTAGTTTTATAAACAGAAAGCATATAAAAGTCAAGTGTCTACTTTAATTTTTAAAACCACTTTAGTGAAGTTAAAATGTGAAATCATGAGTTAAATAATGTTCCCAGTCATATTTATATTACATATATATTTGTCAGTTGTACTAATAAATATATAAAAATAAGAGATCAAACTTAATTCAGGATGAAATTTAAAGGAATATTGTAGCGGTTTGAAGGATAGTAAAAGTATAAAGATTTCAGACGACAATTAAGGATTACATTGGGCCAATTTGTGATCTATTAAAGTTGTTTAGCATTCCTTTTAACCTGATTATTTTCTAAATATGACAAGATTTTTGCACATAGAAACTATTGTTACCCTTTATGGCATTTTAGTGGCTGCCTTTTGTAATTGTAGGAAAAAAGGATGATGGTACCAGAAGCAGGAAATCAGAGCACATCACACCTGTCCTCAGGTCTTTACACTGGCTCCCAGTTACATTCAGAATAGATTTTAAAGTATTATTACTGCTCTATAAATCACTAAATGGCCTAGGAGCTCAATACATTATAGATATGCTCACTGAATACAAACCCAACAGATCACTCAGATCTTTAGGATCAAATAAACTAGAAATTCCAAGAGTTCAGTCAAAGCAGGGTGAATCTGCTTTCAGCTACTAACAGCGCCCCCTGCTGCTGGAATCAGCTTCCAGAAATGATCAGATGTGCTCCAACATTAGGCAGATTCACATCAAGACTGAACACACATCTGTGCAGCTGTGCCTTTACTGAATCAGCACTGTGCTACGTCCGACAGATCGCACTATATTCTATATTATGTCTTTCCTTTTTTTTTATTTTTATTCTTTTATAACCCACTTTAACACATTTTAATCTGTTTTAAATCATTTTATTGTTTGTTTTTATTTCTCTTATACTTGTCTCTTTTTATTCTTGTTCATGTAAAGCACTTTGAATTGCCACTGTGTATGAAATGTGCTATAGAAATAAACTTGCCTTGCCTTGGTAAAGGATTATTTTTATTTTAGCAGTCAGGACACATTTATTTAAATAGTAAATTGTTTAAATTTAATTAGTTATTGTTTTGGTGCTATTCGTATTTGACCCTCAAATGTTATTTCATTTATGGTTTTTACAGTTGAGAGCATGCGTTCAACTTGTGTTAACCCAACATTAAAGTTAAATATGGCCAAAAATTAAATGTTATCACAATTTTTAACTCCACTGTTAGGATTGTCTTTATTTTACCCAATATTGGGTTACAACAACCTAGCATTTTTTGCATTGTGTGCAAGGCTGTTCAAGTGTATTTGTGTAACACATTTCGTATTACCTTAAATTCAACATCTTTAAAAATATAATATATATAAATATAGTATAGTATAGTAAATATAGTTGATTAAGTACATTTCCTTATTCTGCAATTCACACATTCTAAAAAAAAAGCTGGGTTTTGTGTCTTAACCCAAAGTTGGGTAAAATATTGACTAACCCAACATTTCGGTTTGTTCATATTTGTCCCAGTGTTGAGTTAACAACCCAGCAGTTATATAGCGTCCAGCATTGTCTCTGCTTTTAATCTCAGCGTAAACTCTTGTATAATATGTCCTGCACATGTTTAAATAGACACAGCGGTTTTGAGAGAGTAGAACTGTCTGTATTGTGTCGGCTCGCTGGGTTTCCACTGTGAAATAAGCAGAAGAGGAGGGAGAGAGAGAGAGGCGCCACTTCCATGGATGTTTACCACTATTTAAAAGCTCCCGACTGAATTATGGGCTTTGGGACACTAAGAAGGGCTGTAGGCCAGATGGGCTTGCACTGAGACAAGGATAAATGCTCTCTCTCTGTCTGTCTGTTCACGTTTAGACCTCAGGAATCTGTCTCATCACCTGGTTATCCGATTAACCTGTTTTTAGTTTTAGCAAAATAACTACAGCGTTTAGCACAAACTTGCGCCAAAAGTCAAGTCCCCATCCTTTATATAATACTATATACAATACAGATTGCATCAAAGCATTTACAGTAATATACTAGAAAATATTAATCAGTGATGCCAACCTCATAAAATATGAGGAAAAATGCAGAGCAAGTTTATTCAATACAATAAAGACAATAGGGTCATTATTCAGATCAGGTCAGGTTCTGTTTACACAACATTGATTGTAGTTAGCGATGTGGTTTAGGGGCTATGTACATCACAACAGCAAAATTGTCATGCATTTTTCTTGTTCCTTTACATGACAATTGCATTATGAAAACAGGATTTAAAGGGCAAGTTTTTTTTTAGTTTCTGTGTAGCACTCAGTGACTTGCTGCTTGTTCAAACTGTTTATTTAAAATGAGTTGAAATGACACAATTCTTTTAAGTAATCTAAGTTTTAGATTAGATTTTGTTGTTGTTTGCTGAAAGGGAAAAAGAATAAAGGTTTGCTTAATGTTACACTCTAAAAAACCTTGGGTTATTTATTTAACCCAGTGGTTGAGTTAAAAATATTTGGTGCTTTGTTGGGTTATTTTGAACCTTTATTGGGTTATTTATGTAGTAACTCAACCAGTTAAACAGTCAACTGATTTAACTGACACAGAACAGGTGTATTAATATGCGTACGTGATGTTGTTTTAGAGCTAGCGCTAGTTTACTTAAGCTCTAATGCAAAAAATTTTTATTTTTCTTAATCAAATTGCCTCTCCGTGTCGTGTTTTTTTTGTTTTTATATCTGTTTCACCTAGACTCAGAATTATTGATGATACAAACGCGCTTCATAGCCGATCTATATCCAGATAAAATGCTTTCTCTACCTCCGTGTTCATCTCTACAGTTGTTTTGGAGAAAATAATACACATATTTAAGATATTCCGCCGTCATTCTCGCCTTTAGGACCCAGCAGAAACATCATCCCAGAGTCGTGTCCAGTCTTGGTTAAGGTGTGTTGTCCTAAAAACACTGTCCTTTCGCTAGGAAACTATATTGTAACATCTAAATTCTAATATAGACACATAAATATGGTACGTTTTATTCAGGAAGTTGCTGGTATTCCCAAGAATTACAGAATTAGAGCCTTAAACCCAACAAATTAGTTATTTTTGTAACCCAAATTGTTGGGTTAACCTTAACAACCTAATGGATTGGGTTAAAACAACCCAACAGAAGGCTGGTGCCAAATTCACCCATCATTGGGTTACCTGTTGGGTTATTATTAACCCAACTGTTTCAAGTGAGTAGGATTGCAACCCAGCTATTAAGTAATGCATGAGAAGTGAGTGATGGAAACACCAAATTTCTGATTAATCTGCAAAATAAATCTGCAAATAGTTTTTACACTCCTGTGAGGTAGTTTTGAACTTTTGTGAAAAAGGGTTAATACTAATAATGTGAGATGGAAAGAAATTTGCTAAGCAAACTTGCTGAATAAATAGCAAACATTACATCCACATGACTCCATTATACTTGGCTTGTTTACTGTTGGTTGCTAGGTTACAAATACTATAGTGAGCCGCTCTAACAACTTATTGGAAATGTGCCTAATTCACATTTGGGGATTTGTTCTGTTTTTGTGAACTTATTCACTTCATGTTAGTATTGTAAAGCTTGGGTTTGGTGTTTTGGTTGTCAAGTCCATAGATTGAAGACGTAATAAACATGAACTCAAATTTGTGTAGTTTACACAGAAACAAAAACATTTTTTTGGGTGAAGTTTTGTTCTTCGCTACTGTCACCACTGGCTTGCTTGGTTTGGGACTTGTGGAGCTGCACATGGATGGATTTGCTCTTCAGTGTTTGGACTTTCAGCAGTGAAAATTAAACCACACTGAACTGAACTAAACTGAACCTCAACTCTGAAAACTGGACTGACACAGTTTCAGATTACTAGAACATTCAGATTATGTTAAGCTGCTTCGACACCATCTACTTTGTAAAAGCGCTAGAGAAATAAAGATGAATTGAATTGAAAACCTATTTTAGAAAGTTTTTCTTTTTTCAGAACGCATTTTCAGGCCCCCAAAACACCATTTATGAACGGCCAAAACAATTCAAAGTTAATATTTTTTGTTGAAAATGGTGTGGAGTTAAAAATCAGGTTTGATCAATACAACTTGAACTTGTACTTTTAGTTTATGACTTAGTATTATTTCACTTCTTTTGTTTTAATTTCCAAAATGAATCCCCATTGCACTTAACATGTTTACAATGATGAAGCTTGTTAACATTTTTAATGATTAATGAAGGAATTATTATGCTTTATTTCGTCATCTTCATTTACAAGTAGCAGGGTATTTACAGCTACTGTATATTTCTGTCCATTCGCATTCCGTCCCTTCGGCATAGTCACAAACTGCTGTTACGCCTAAATACACATTCTTAATACCGCCGCGGCGCCAAACGTGGCGTTAATGGTCATTTTGAAGTGTCACCCACTGTATTAGCAGCTCAACAGAAGAAACGTCATTGTTCAGTTCGAGTCAGTTCAATGTTGATTCAGATTAGTTCAATAACAGTGTCAGCATTGCAATATTTCTCACTAGCTGTATTTCCATCACCTTGTTTTAATGTGCAATTTAAAGTATTGCATACGAAACAAATATTTGAAATGGCAAATTTCAAATAAATTCTGCAAAAAATGTTTTGGACTTTTGTAAAAAAGCATTTATATGAATAATGGGAGATGGAAATGAATTTGCAGAATAAACTCTTAACTTCAAGAGTTCACACTTAGCTATTGCTTGATACTGATTGCAGGTTTGGAATGCTGTCCAGGGAGGGCTCCCGCCTGGTTGTATAGCATGAAAGGGGGGTCCGAGATCAGGAAGGTCTCGAGAGCTCGCCCTGGTAAAGGGGGTGGATGGGGGGATTCTTCAAAAGCGACGATAATGGGAGTAAAACAATCTGGGCTGTTTATTGAAGGCTTGGATTTACCTTATTGGTTTAACAATGATTGTGATGCGGGACCAACCGGGATTATTCATAGCATGTGATCCTCTCGAAATTCGTTTATAAAACTCCACTTGGCAAACTTTACACCCAAATGCTTCAATTGTGCTTGCCTTGTTTACTGTTGGTTGCTAGGTTACCAATCCTATAGTCGGCCACTCTAACCAGTTGATGGAAATGCACTTAATTGAGTTGCTTTTTAATTTGTATTTACAAAACTTTGCAAATATTTGCTTCGAGTTAGGATGGAAACCCGGCTAATTATGAATCCAAGTTGATTCAGCTATAAAGCAGCTCTTGAAGACATTATTGCCATCAATTCAGTTTAACAAACAAAACTTCTGGCATTATTCGCTGGGCTTTAATATTGTTTCCAAATCTCTCTATGCTGTTATTTGGTGTTTGGAGCACAAAGGTAGATGTTTTCTTGAATCTCCATACAGCTCAGTCTCTTTTGTAATCAATGGAAAAAAATGTAACAACAAACAGGTTTGAAGCCAAACAAGTAAATTGGTTGAAGTATTGCTTCTGCTGATATTTTACATGCCAACATCTTGCTTTTATTTACGCTTTGAAGTACAAAAGCCTTCCCTTGTTAAGTCGGCGTGGCTTCATCCTTTGAGTTTTACGCCATGGACTCTAGCGTGTGTTTCGAGTTCTGCAGAAATGCTCGGAGGAAGCTGGCGAGAGCGAAAAAGCAGACAAACCGTGTGAGAATGTGTGAGAGCATTGGTTTGTTCTCTCTCACAGCGCTGGCTTTGTGTGTTTAGTTCATCGGCCGCGTCTTTGTGCGACTCCAGAGACTGTTATGGTGAAGTAGGTCCAGTTTTTGGGAAGTCCTGAAGAGAATAGAGGCAGTGAATGAGGGGCCTCCTTCAATGTAGAGAGTCCTGCACTGCAGCTGCATGCTAACACACAGTTAGACAAACTCCAATCATCATTATTTTGGGATATTTGACATGTTTTTTATGAATGGCTGCTTTTGTGTGATACAGAATGCTAGATTGACTACTTGTGCATTCATTTTTATTGTTGTTGTTTTTGAGTAATTCATTAAAGGGATAGTTCACCCAAAAAATGAGCATTTACTCACTATTTACTCACCCTGAAGTGGTTCCAAACCGTTATGAGTTCCTTGATTCTGTTGATCACAACAGAAGATATTTTGAAGAAAACATTGAAGCATTGACGTTCATAATATTAAATGCAAATACTATGGAAGTCAACGCTTCAAGGTTTTCAGCTTTCATCAAATATCTTCTTTTGTGTTTAACAAAGGAAAGAATTCATTAGGGTTTTGAACATGTAAAAGGGTGTGTAAATTAGTTTGGGTGTACTATCCATTTAAAAGAAATAGTTCTTCCAAAAAATTTTGACTTTGCAGTATTTTATTGCAATATATCTGTGATTTATATGTTGCGATATGAGTACAATTTCACCAGAAGTCTTGAAAGGCTCTATTTGGTAAGATTGTATAATATTGCGATTATATATTGCTATATATGAGCATTTCCAGTGTTATGGATGTGACATTTGCAGTAAAAGCTCAAAACATAAATTCACAAAGAAAGTATACATTAACATTAAATTGAAACTTCTGTTTATATTTTCCAGAACAGCTAACCACAGAGTTAAAGGATCAGAAAATTATCAATCTGTAAACATGTTTTATATTTTAAGCGAGGAAACTAAACATGCGTTATGGATGTGACAAAGTTAGCGAGTTTACAGGCGACCACATACTTTGTAGAAATTCTGTGAATTAGCCGCACAAGCAATGCTCATTAAATGGATAAGAGTTGACTCTCTAAAGAATAAAAAAGATAGATTTTATTTTATTTGACATTTTTTTGCATTTATGAGGAAAAAGCTCATTTTGGATGTGACATCTCTCTGTTATGGATGTGACATCTCTCTGTTATGGATGTGACATCTCTCTGTTATGGATGTGACATCTCTCTGTTATGGATGTGACATCTCTCTGTTATGGATGTGACATCTCTCTGTTATGGATGTGACATCTCTCCGTTATGGACGTGACGTCTCTCCGTTATGGATGCGACGTCTCTCCGTTATGGATGCGACGTCTCTCTGTTATGGATGTGACATCTCTCTGTTATGGATGTGACATCTCTCTGTTATGGATGTGACATCTCTCTGTTATGGATGTGACATCTCTCCGTTATGGACGTGACGTCTCTCCGTTATGGATGCGACGTCTCTCCGTTATGGATGCGACGTCTCTCCGTTATGGATGTGACGTCTCTCCGTTATGGATGTGACGTCTCTCTGTTATGGCTGTGACGTCTCTCTGTTATGGATGTGACGTCTCTCTGTTATGGATGTGACGTCTCTCTGTTATGGATGTGACGTCTCTCTGTTATGGATGTGACGTCTCTCTGTTATGGATGTGACATCTCTCTGTTATGGATGTGACATCTCTCCGTTATGGACGTGACGTCTCTCCGTTATGGATGCGACGTCTCTCCGTTATGGATGCGACATCTCTCCGTTATGGATGTGACGTCTCTCCGTTATGGATGTGACGTCTCTCCGTTATGGATGCGACGTCTCTCCGTTATGGATGCGACGTCTCTCCGTTATGGATGCGACGTCTCTCCGTTATGGATGCGACGTCTCTCCGTTATGGATGTGACGTCTCTCCGTTATGGATGTGACGTCTCTCCGTTATGGATGTGACGTCTCTCCGTTATGGATGTGACGTCTCTCCGTTATGGATGCGACGTCTCTCCGTTATGGATGCGACGTCTCTCTGTTATGGATGCGACGTCTCTCCGTTATGGATGCGACGTCTCTCTGTTATGGATGCGACGTCTCTCCGTTATGGATGCGACGTCTCTCCGTTATGGATGCGACGTCTCTCCGTTATGGATGCGACGTCTCTCCGTTATGGATGCGACGTCTCTCCGTTATGGATGTGACGTCTCTCCGTTATGGATGTGACGTCTCTCCGTTATGGATGTGACGTCTCTCCGTTATGGATGTGACGTCTCTCCTTTATGGATGTGACGTCTCTCCTTTATGGATGTGACGTCTCTCCGTTAAGGATGTGACATCTCTCCTTTATCGATGTGACATCTCTCCATTAAGGATGTGACATCTCTCCGTTAAGGATGTGACATCTCTGCGTTATGGATGTGACATCTCTGCGAGCCCAGTTTGATGAGCTGTTGTCCAGTGTGGGTAGCAGGATTTCCCCTCGAGACACCAACAACAGGCGTCAGAATCACACCTATACTAGAGCAAGATGCTGATTGGTTAACGTGGCGTGAATGTCTGCTAAATTTCAGATTTTCCAACTTGAGCGATTCTGCTGTTAAGTGTGTCAAACATGAAGCTGCGCGTAGAGCATTTTGCATTCGCATGAATCGCATTATTCGCACCACTGCATTCGTGCGAATATCACCGCAGAATGTCTATTTGCGTCTTTGCATTGACTTGTAAATCACTCTTATTTGGCGCATCATCCACGTCTGGGGTGAACGCACCACAACACTACTCATATACAGTCATTGAATAAACAAATGTAACAACACTGCAGTCTTCAGTGCATCCCAAATCGCATACTAATGAACTATTCTACGCCATTTTGTAGGATAAATAGTGTAAGCATAGTGCGTTTGTAACCGTACTCTCTTTTACACTGCGTTGTGTAGTGAATGACGAGACGACACCATTTTGAGTCTGCACAGAGAATGTTTATGGCAGATCGACAGCTTCAGCTCGTACCATTACACTCTTTAGTACAAGGAAAAGGTGGAAAAGACCGCTCAAACAATAGTGCAACAGGTATGGCCGCTTGGACTAAACCATCTTGATGTTAACCCCAAGGGGGAGAAGAGGTGAAACCACTGTCGCTTTACAGACTATTTTTACGTTTATATTGTGAACACAAAACAATTTTAAATGAACAGTAACTAACAGGGGAAAAATATAGTGAAATCGATATGCCTGAAATTATCCTGTTACACGTTCACATCGAAAACTCTCAAATAATGCACTTTCATTACCCGGATGATGCACTCACTCAACTCTGATATTATTCTCTGCTCTGGCGACTTTTAATGTTAAAAATTCAACTCTACCATTTAACAAAATGACTTTTAGTAACATTTTAGTAGTTTAAAATAATAATATAATGTATTAGAAATAATAGAAATAAGTCTGTAAAATAACAGTAAATGTACTGGCAGTTTATTACAAGGGTTTTGTAGCGCAATACAACACCAACCTAGACAATATAGCACTGCAAACTATTACACATGTGAATAAAAGTCACTTTTTACAACTTTTCAAGATTAAAAGATATTAGAAGAAAGCTTAAGGTCCCATAATGCAATGCAAAATCAGAAATAAACAATGGAAAATGGCTAATTTATGGATATTATGGACTTGTAAATCACTCTTATTTGGCGCATCATCCACGTCTGAGGTGAACGCACCACAACACTACTCATATACAGTCATTGAATAAACAAATGTAACAACACTGCAGTCTTCAGTGCATCCCAAATCGCATACTAATGAACTATTCTACGCCATTCTGTTGGATAAATAGTGTAAGCATAGTGCGTTCACATCGAAAACTCTCAAAATAATGCACTTTAATTACCCGGATGATGCACTCACTCAACTCTGATATTATTCTCTGCTCTGGCGACTTTTAATGTTAAAAATTCAACTCTACCATTTAACAAAATGACTTTTAGTGACATTTTAGTAGTTTAAAATAATAATATAATGTATTAGAAATAAAAGAAATAAGTCTGTAAAATAACAGTAAATGTACTGGCAGTTAATTACAAGGTTTTTGTAGCGCAATACAACACCAACCTAGACAATATAGCACTGCAAACTATTACACATGACAATAAAAGTCACTTTTTACAACTTTTCAAGATTAAAAGATATTAGAAGAAAGCTTAAGGTCCCATAATGCAATGCAAAATCTTAAATAAACAATAGAAAACGGCTAATTTACATACTGCATGCATTATTTTAATACATGATTCACTCCTCTACAGTAACATTAAGGGTGCTAGAACTCTGAAACTGAAATCTATAGTCTCTGTTCTTCCTCTGTAGCTGTTTTCATTCTCAAATGGACGATGATTTTTTTTAAGCACGACATAATGGACTCCTGGAAAGATTTAGTCACTTTTAAGCGTTTACATTTTGCCAGCAGCTCTGCCTCAGTGTTTACAACATCCAGACCAGCACGAGCATCCCATTGGCTTGTAATGAAATGTTTTGATTTGATTCACAGGAGAGTTTATATAGTTCAGATTCTCTGGGTGTGGCTGGATTTATGTTGTTGGATTTGGTGGTTGTTTCATAGCCTGTCAAGATTTAGAGGAAAAAATAAGTCATCGTGTCTTTTGTCAGAAATGATCTCTGCATTGTGGCTCTCCAGCAGTGTGTCGGTGTGGTTTTCCTGAAGTCAACATCACATCCAAATGTACCCTTTTTTTCCGTAACCCATATTTCTTGGCCTGATGTGCATAATGATTCAACAGAACATGCTTTTCCAAAGAAACGTGTTGTAATCATTTGTCTAAATGTTCCAGCTCATTGTGACTTTGACCTTTCAGATACATTACATCCCACAAAACAAAGAAAGTTTGTGAATCTTGAGATGTTCAATGTGTTGTTATGAAAAGTTCAGGCTTCAGTGGATAAAAGTAGCTTCTGACGTTCAGATTTTTCCGAGTAAATCTTAAAAATAATGGTCATGTCAGTTAAAATTTGAGGACTCCTAAATGTTTGCTCTTAGAGTATTGACCAGTGGTGAAGAGACTCCTGAATCAGAATATAAGCAAACCACAAGCTGTCCTTAAAGAAAACATTTTAAAACATTTGACTACAATAAGTTTTTAACATTTCATCACTTTTATTGCAGAGGTATTCCCTTATGGTCAAAATATGTTTTCAAATATATTTATAATATATATATTTTAAATATATGTTTTTATTCATGTAAAAATACACAAATGGCCCAAAGATCTTTTTTTTCAATAATATATTTATACAAATAATTCTATAAATACAAATTTTGCCATTTTCTAAACGTATTTTTAATATTTGTAAAAATATTTTAAAGCATTAAAAACATCTGCTTAATTATTATTGTTTTTTCTAAGGAAATACTTAACCTTGTAACACTTAAAGAAAATCTTTATTTATTGTTTAAAACATTTAAAAAACAAATTAGAATGCGATGTTTTTTTTATTTATTTTCTTTTTTAAATTTATTTATTTATTTACTTTTTTAAAATTTATATTTTATTTATTTATTTTTTTCACTTTTTTCAATATTTATTTGGATGTGGCAAAAATTTTTTTTTTCTGGAACCTAATATTGTGCACTACAATGTTTCAATGGGTAATGTATGTAATGTATACACAGCGCTCAAAATTAACCTTTTTGCTTGGTAGCACTGGTGCTCCTATCTTAAAAAAGTTAGGCGCACCAGCCAAAATTTTGTCGCACCCACCAAAAATTATGAGCGCCGTTACTTCAAGTTTTATATAAACCGATTTATTGCGTTTGAAATAAACACTAAACAAAACGACTAACAAGCAAAAAAATATACATGCATGCATGAGGAAAAATATGTCTCAACGAAATCCCCTTATTACATGAAAATACATTTTTATAACATAATTGAGTGACCAAAAATGAGTGACCTGCACGCACTGCTTGACATGAACGAATCTGTTAACGATACGTTAACTGTGCTGTTCTCACGGGTGCTGTCTGATATAGCACTGATATAGTACAGCTTTTGACATATACCTTATTATTTTTATACGTCATTTTAATAGCAATACCGGTCTTCAATGAGCTGCAATAGTAGTTTAATCTTAATCAGTGCAAGCCCTTTTGCGATGGTGTACGTGGTGTTAAATTTTCCATATAGCTGCACGGCTGACATTATCTGGCGATTAAATAAAGGATTAAACAGAACCTTTCGTCCTTAAAATGTGTAGATGTGGCAAACAGTTACCTGAAAACTCCGTCCCACAGACTTTACAGTAAACGCTTAAGTTATTTTCATAGTGGACATAGCCAATGGAAGTCTTTTATCCACTCTTCAATAAGTGTAGATGGTGGATTAACATTCAGCACATGATCAGTAATCAGATGTGCCATTATTTGTAGCTTTAGGTGGTTTTTAAAATGAAATATGTCAGTGTTGATTTCATTCTCTCATCTTCTGCTCTTTACATTTTCGCGGTTGTCGCTCCTGTCATCTGAAGGCAGAAAGCATTGACTGAGTGATTGACAGCTGATTTTAACCAATCCATTCGCGTTCTAGAGCAGCGGGCCAATAAGAAGAGCACAAAGTCAGGGCAAGCATTACTGGCTTTGTTTACTGCAGCAAGTTGACATGACAACAGATTTAAACTGTTCATGAGCGCTGCGTTTCAAATGCATAGATGTATTCTGCCTGAATGTGTCCTAAATCTGCGCATGCAGTGAACATTTTGCTGTGAAAACCGGTCGCATGGCAACAATTTTAGGCACTCGCATAAATGTTCTCAAATATATCTTGAGGTCGCAACGATAAAATTTCGAGCGCATACGTGACCAAAACGGTCGCAATTCCGAGCCCTGTATACACAACTCATCATGCTGAAATCACCATAGCAACAAGTTCAGCCTCGCCCTCACACTCAGCTTCAGACTTCTCTATCATCCTCAGTAAAGTTTGTATCCGTCAGCGTCAAGCATTATTTGTGTGCTATTTTGAGCTGAAACTTCACTACACACTCAGAGATTTGTTTACGATCTTGTAAAAAGTGGCATAATAAGTCTCATTGTAGAGAGAATTTTGAGCTAAAAACTTATATTGCTGTTTAAGAGAACTCTTAGTGCTGTTAGATGAAATATGTTGTGAGTAAATGCCCAGGTGTTTGTGTACAGTTCACCGTGACACCAAAGAAGCAGAGATGGCGTGATGCGTCCTGCACATCTTCTGCAATCTTCATCTCTCAGAATAGTTCACTGCTCCTGTCCGTCATGTTTATTTGTTTCTCCTCATAATCACAGCGCGCACAAAGAGGAGCTTTGTGAATTGTGATATGAAATGATATGGAAGCGGCGGTGCCGAGTGGGAGTGCTTGCTCAAGCATGGCCAATTTCCCTCACATTTGGCCATCAAAGAGCCATTCACAAGACAAGAGGAGCAAGAGCGAGTCGAATTTGTGGCTCTGCCCTGAATCGTTTCAGAGGCACATGATGGAGCAAGCAAAGGAGTTCAAAAGCTTTATAAATTAGTGGCTTATTAGTGAAAGCTTCAGACTTGGTTTGGCCTTTCTAACCCAAAATGTCAGTGCAAAGAGCTGAAGGGCAATCCTGTTATTTATGAACAAGCGTTCGATTGAAATTTGGCATATTTACTTTTATTTTTATTTATTTACAACTAAAAACCTCCTTTAGATTAGCTTATCTTACATGATTACTCTTTTATAATATGTTTGGGGTATTGTATTGTTGTTATTTTGAAACTGCTGCCTCTTTTATGGTTTATTAATGTTTTTTATTTATTTATTACTGTATGGTGACCTTGGGTGGTTAAATAATCAAATTACATTTTTTATTCATTCATTCATTCATTTTTGCCTTAGTTCCTTTATTAATCTGGGGTCACGACAGTGGAATGAACCGCCAACTTATCCAGCACATGTTCCACGCAGCGAATGCCCTTCCAGCTGCAACCCATCCCTGGGAAACATCCACACACACCCATTCACACTCATACACTATGGACAATTTAGCCTACCCAGTTCACCTGTACCGCATGTGTTTGGACTGTGGGGGAAACCGGAGCACCCGAAGGAAACCCACGTGAACGCAGGGAGAACATGCAAACTCCACACAGAAACGCCAACTGACCCAGCCGAGGCTCGAACCAGCGACCTTCTTGCTGTGAGGCAACAGCACTACCTACTGCACCACTGCGTCGCCCAAATATTATTATTATTATTATTATTATTATTATTATTATTATTATTATTATTATTATTATTATTTAAGGGTGTTTTCACACCTGTAGATGGATTATTTTGTTCCAAAACAGGGACTAAAATGGTTGCAATGTTTATTTTTATTCTTGGTTTCTAAACGGACCAAAACAGTTAAAACCATAGACTGTAAAAGATATGGACGTAGTATCCGTGACGTCACCCATAGGTTTCTGAAGAGCGCAAGTGAAGCTACAAGTGGGCGTGGCTAACCGTCGCCATTTTGTTCGTGCCAACCGTGGGTTACTGAAAAGGTGCAAAGAGGCGGAGCTACAGATACCTGCTAACATTTTGCTTAGATGGGCTTTTCTTTGGGAGAAACGCTTAATACTTCATTACCTGCGACTCGTTTGTGTTCTGACCACATATGCTTGGTTGTGTACTATGTCAATAAAGCGTTTAGTCTTTTAAAAACACTGTTGTAACACATTGAGCCTCTAAGCATTGTTCTTCATTTTTCGACAGGAGGAAAATGCTGATTCCTTCCAAATACTTTAAATATAGTCTGTTTTAGTAAATTCAAGGCTATTTATTAAATTCAGGCATAACACTGTATGGCAAAGTTTCATATGACTGTTCTAGAGCCTACAGCTAATCAATCTGTCACATTCTGGAGTGCATTACAGCTCTAGAGAAAATTATAAATGATAAATTATGTTAAATATTGATATTTATAGACAAATACATTTATAGATGAAAATATATAAGAATTTCACTCACCTGGGAAATGGAGGCCACTTGGATGGTTTGTGAGCACAATTAAGTGCACAGCATGCCATATCATATGATAATTGTATCTAATAATTCCCAAAAGCAAATGACTGTGTAAAGCCACATAAAACAAAACAAAAATACGATGTATAGATCTTTTCCTTAGAATCCAAAATCACCCATTATGCTTTGCGTGTATGCGCAAGGAGAATGCTAACCCTGCTGAAAAATCCAGCAGCGTGGTGCGGCATGGCTGTTCAGACTGACACAGACACAAGGAGTCATGGTGTTAATTTGTTTCTTTTAATGACAGCAGTAAAAAACAACGATTATTTGAACTGTACAACCGTACAAGCTAAAAATGTACATTTATTTATATACATTTTTAATCCAAAAAAGGTGCAGCTTTTGTCACTGCAGTGTATCTTGGGCTTAATTACTTTTATACTTGACCTTTACTTAAGTATACTTCTTTTTCTTAAGAGTGTATTTACTGACTTGCCAAGATCAGTCTTGGACAGACAGGGGGAGTATTGCTGCTCTGACAGCCAAGTTGGGTCAAAGTTAGGGATGCTGTGATCAGGATTTTTGCAGCTGATATTGAGTGCTGATTCCTTGTCATGATGATCGGCTGATACTAAGTACCAATTTTAATGCTTCAAGTTTTTAATGCATTAAGCACATTTTCCCTCTAAGTATGAACCTTAAGAGAAGATCTTGCCTTACCTAAGAGAATAAATGAAGGATGCTGCATATAATCCCTTAAACACGTCTCATAACCATTTAGGTGTGAACATGTCATGGCCAGAAGCAGCTTTACAGAAAATAGTTCATCCATTCATTTTACTCCGGCTTAGGCCCTTTTTTCTCATTGGTCGCCACAGCGGAAGGAGCTGCCAAAGAAAATAATATAACACAGATATAAACATTATGAAAAATTACAATGCAACTTGGAAACATTGCAAATGATGAAAGAAGAGTTCAACATGTCTCAATCAAGAACAAGTTTGGAGCGTTTGTTTGATGCATAAGAAGTTAAAATGCACACCTATAAATCTAATACTACTTTACTAAAGGAAACAGACCTATAAACTACTGTTTATAGCAATCAGTGTATTACAGGAAGTTCTATAATTAAATATTCATGTTAAAAATAAAGTTTTATTTATCTAATAATTCCAGTCAGCTTTTAGTAAATTTGCAATCTTGTCAAAACAGAATCTGGACCATTCAGATATTTTGCTGGTCTCCAACAACAAATGACAGCAGATCTCTCAGATCACTCGCGATATCTTTATTGCTCTATTCATTTAACTATAGAAATGTAATGCTTAGAACATCACTGTGCGTCTCGCGATCTGTTCCCTTGCTCATTCACTCTCATTGCCATGATTTCCGAGTATTTGAACTCATTTTGGGGGATCACAGGGTCGGTATAAATTTGTGGGAGACTTGCGAAGCTACCTGGAGAGGTCAGGTTGGATGAAATGCTAGATAGGGGCGAACGCGTCACAGCAGCTCAAAACACTGGAGATACAATGGCTGCACTTGCAACAAAGAATGCATCAATCGCGTGGGTCGTGCCAATAAATCAAGCAGAGGTCCCATCGCATCTGTATATATTTTAGCTGCTGCGACTGAGCGCATTACGCTCCCACACATCATTCACCTTTGTTTTGGCTGCTTTAGGCTATGCATAATATACCAGCCTGATCTCACGAGAAAACGTAAGTATTTTACGTTTTGACAGTTTAGTGGCTAATTAGTACGAGTTCAGTCGTACGAAATGGTACGATTTTAAAAAGGAGGCGTGGCACCTAACCCCGCCCCTAAACCCAACCGTCATTGGAGGATGAGCAAATCGTACTAAATTGTACGAATTAGATCGTACGAATTAGCCACTAAAAAAAAAGTTACGAATTGCCGTGGGATTGTGTTGAATATACAGATGTGCACGTGCGTCTTCGGTCCTGTCAGATGTGGCGCGCTTTCCATACAGCAGAAAGTGGCTGTGTAGAACTCCACTGTGCGCAATTCAGAGAGCAGAAATATGTCATCGCACGACCACGTAGAGATATAAATCACATGCCATTCTGTAAATAAGATATTACACACGGCTATTTAGCTCGTTTATTAAAAGAAGTTGTTATCTGGTACTATATATATAAAATACAATTAACTTTACTTCAGAGGGGGTGGGAAAAGCCCTAAGATAATGGCGAGGGAAACACTGATATATGTTTTATGTTATTTCAGGAAAAGAAAGTGGACAGCATTGTTTTAATGTCAAATCAGACATTTTAACAATGTAAACAAACTAAAATAAATGAAAATAATAAGACCGTTTGCTCCACTGAAACATCGAGAACTGTCAGGAAATAAAAGCAATTGAAACAGAGTCGAGTAACATCTATACTGTCTTATTGCTTGTGTATTAAATCGCTTATTTGCTGCAAACCATTGGACATTTTTGTGATGATTTCGATAAATTGCTCAGCCCTACTTTTGATCTAACAGGGTGATTTGATTTGGACTGAAGTCATTTCATTAAAGGCATGTTGAAAAGATTCTCTCGATATCACCGCACATATTGAGTGTAGATTTATTCCATGACACTAGTTAGCATTCCTGTATTCTCTTAATGTGGATCGATTGCAAACAGTGGAAATAAATCAATATGTTGTTCCCGGTTGGCCTATTTATATTGCTGTAGACTAACAAGGACACACAGAATATGTAAACAGTGGTCATTTTGAGGTTTCTGGGTCAACATAACAGAGAATCAAGACCCTAATTTGGCATTCGTACAGGTAGTTCTAGATCTGTCAATCATGCGAATGAAGGGACGTGATTGGATCCTTCACTGAGGGTTGGGCTATACAATACATTAAATGCTGTCCACTTTTTTTAGCACTACTTGTTCCTGTTATATTGTTCTCATTAACTTGTTTTATAGGGTTTCTAAAGGGATAGATCACCCAAAAATGATCATTTTTCTCCTGAAAACCTGTAACTATTGACCTTCATAGTAGGAAAAACACTGGTTACAGGTTTCCAGCTTTCTTCAAAGTATCTTCTTTTAACACAAGAAGGAAACAGGTTTGAAACAAGTAAAGGGTTAGTAAATGATGAGAGAATCGTCATGTTTGGGTGATTTATCCCTTTAGAGAAGCATTATTAAATGTATTAATAAATCAAGCCAACCAGAGCTCTGTTGAGGATCACAACAATACAAATTTTGACTTGAAGAAATCAGAAAAATGAGAACAGCACAAGACTTTTTGGTTCCTCAAGTATGTATTTAGGAAGTTTTGGAGGGGTTTACATCATTGATTGTGTACTTGGTGGTGCTTCATGGAAGTGGGCGGATTTAAAGATCTGTTGTGGCATCCTTTCTTGCTGTGACGTGATTCTGATTGCTGGTATTTTCTGAAGCATCATCATGAGCATATCCATTCTGTTTATTGTAGAATTTAAACTGTGAATTTTGATTGGATGAGTATCATTCAAAACTGCTTTAATGTACTTTACGTACATGCATCTGTGCAAAAGCTCTTAATATCCTAATAATGACACGCTGTTTCACCCAACACAATCTCACGGCAATTCGTAACTTTTTTTTTTTTAGTGGCTAATTCGTACGAATTCGTACGATCTAATTCGTACAATTTAGTACGATTTGCTCATCCCCTAATGACGGTTGGGTTTAGGGGCGGAGTTAGGTGCCACGCCTCCTTTTTAAAATTGTACCATTTCGTACGACTGAACTCGTACGAATTAGCCACTAAACTGTCAAAACGTAAAATACTTACGTTTTCTCGTGAGATCAGGCTGTTTCACCTCACACTGTGCTTATTCATTGCACAGTATCCAACCAACAGTACGTTGTACAAAAGTTGCAATCATGTTTTTTTTTTAGTGCATAAAATAGGGATGCACGATATTGGAAATAACTTTTTCATTGTATATATTGCGATATGAATACAGTTTCACCTGATTTGACTTTGTTATTGTTGAGTATTCAGGTACAGAAATTGAAAAATCACAATGCAAATTACCTAGTTGTCTTATTTCTAGTCCAAAATGCTGAAAATATAGTTTCTTTTCACTGTTAGAAATAATAAGTCAAAATTAAGGGAAATTTTTCTCCTAAACAAGCAAAGTAATCTTATTTTAGATTTGAATTTTAGATGTTTAATTCAAAATAAATTCTAAGAAAATCATTGCTTCCAGTGCAAATGTAAAATAACACTATGCAGTCTTCATTGTATAAATCATTAAATACAATTAATCTTTGTTACGCCTCCAAAAGCTGTCATTTATGTTGCCAAAAATATTGTTGACACTCTTAAAATGCTAATACAATCACATGCAAATGATAAACATTCACTCCATTATGGGTAAACTTAGCAGTGACTCTATCAATCATATTCTGTGGCTCAGCTATAATGCAGACTCAACACTGCAGATCCTGCGACGTGACTATTGCAGATATTCAACTTCTCTATATTCAAAAGTGCACCGTTTTCTTCAAAGTCTGATCGATTTGTTTATGGATAAAATAAACAAAAGGGAGAAAACAGAGTGCTCCGAACCACTGTGATTTATTAATATACATTAAAATGTAAATAAATTGATAAGAAAATACCAGTTTGCATTATGAAACAGCTTTGACTGACAGCTAAAAACCAATGGAAGTCTCCATTTATCTTGACTTATTTATATTACAATGATCATGTCTGCTTTTACATGGAAATATAAGGTGTAAAAACCACTCAAATTGAAGTAATCGAGTGTAAATGTTGCCTAATATTACTCAGAATTAATAGACTTTAAATGTTATTTCAAGGGGAATGCAGTGCCTTTATTTTGGAGTATATGAACTATTTCCTGTTATCTGCTGCGCTATTTATCTTCAATGTGTTTATTGGTTGTTCTTACTGGCCAGATCTCAAACGCTGCATGAAATGGTATCCCCTGTCCTCCTTCGCTCGTATTTCTTGGCGTTGGCTTTTTAAAAAACATGCTACGTCGTTTGAAGTGGAAGACACTCAAGTAGACGCAATCTTTAAGCTCGTGTGAAACCTTTGAACCCCTACTAATGCTCATTTGCCACAAAGATGAAGAGGGGAGATTTTTTTTTTCTCCACATTTCCGTGGTCTTGGTTTGAACTGTCTCTGAGTGAAAGTTATTGGGAATGCGGCTTTAAAAGGAGTCGAAAGGCCTGGAGTTTTTGGCAGCGGGCCTGTGGAGCACATTCAAGGCTTCACAGATAGCTCTTTGTGCTCCGCTCATTTACTGTCGCTGCTGAGAGACAAAAGCCTCCGAATCTCTTCATTTGGCCACCGTGAAGCTCTTAACATGTCAATGGCCTGATGGAATCACCGCCGACTCTCAATTGGCAGCCACTATAAGAAATGCAAGTTTAATTAAAAAGAAGGTTTTAGAGAAAAATAAGGTGGCATGTCTGTTCAAAACATGGTAGCTGTGGTTTTGCAAAATTAAATATTGTAAAACAAAAAGGGTAACGATTTAATTGAAGAGGTGTTCATAAGACTGTCATGAAACCTTTATAATCAGGACAGTGTGAATGAGATTTGAATGCATTGTGCTGATCACAAATCTTATTAGTGTCATTCGATCAGTTATGGCATGTTGTAGGAATTGGGTTTTAAAACCACAGCGGTTCGAACTGTAGTTCTGCCGAATGGGCAGTATTAATAGCTATAAATGTGGGAGAGCATTGATATTATGTGATTGTATTGTATTGCAATATGGAACAGTTAAGTGTTGATGTTAAATCAAAAGTAATTCACAAATACTTGAAAATGAGATGATTTAATGACAATAATTCTCTATGATTACTGAATTAATTACAAAATAACTGTATAAAATGATCAAATATGGAATGATAAAACATATGATATAAACTGTACCCAGCTTAAATGTAAAATTAAAGTTACCAGAGGTAGAAGAAGAGACACAGGGGGAGGGTGAGAGAGACAAAGAGAGCAGGCCCAGAAGTTAGCCTGATTGCAGTAGAGTCAGAGAAGATAGACTCCAGAGGAGGAGAGGAGCAGAGTAGGAAAGCAGACCAGGAAAAGAAAAGACCCAGAGCAGCGTTTTACCACCTATTTTGTATCTTTCTTGACCATGTGACTAAACCCCAAATGCTGAGACATTCAAACTGACCAATCAACATGTGACCACATCGTAAAACCCCCAAAGTCCACACACCAGGCCCTGATCTAATCAGTATCTGTCTTTGGAGCGAGTATGGACCTTCTTGACTCAAAAAGACATGTTTTGTCATGTAAACAAAGGCATATAATAATTTAGCCTCTCACAATGTAAAATGCAAAGATGGCATTGATTGTTGTGACAGCTTGATAAATAAATGCACGAGGTCGAATTTATTTTTTAACATGCAAAAATTCAATGAAAAACCATTAAAAAAAGCAACATTTTATTTTGCGTCAATTTGATGTCTGTAATATTTTCCAGTTTAAGGCTCGGGTCTACACTGTAAATAATGCTGGCTTTCACACAATCAATTTGTGTTGAGACAACATGAAGGAGTTAAGTTAGCTTGTTAGTTTTACAACTTTGAAGATAAAACGATTAAGTTGTTTCTCTCCAGAATTGTGCTGTTTCAGCTCATTTTAATAAACAAACAGCAAACATATTTTGTGTGTATTTTGTATCTAGTCTATTGATTTTCTTGATAAATATGTTCTCATCTGGAGCTGTTTGAGCACAGATTCGGGGCTGTGGTTTGCAAAATTGAATATTGTAAATAAAAAAGGGTAACGATTTAATTGAAGGGGTGTTCATAAGACTGTCATGAAACCTTTATAATCATTACAGTGTGAATGAGATTTTAATGCATTGTGCTGATCACAAATGTTATTAGATCAGTTATGGCGTGTTAAATGCAAAGATGACATTAAAAGTTTTGACAACTTGATAAATAAATGCACGAGGTTAAATTTATGTGTTCACTGTGCAAAAACTTTTATTTTAAATATGTGGGCTAAGAGTTTTTTGGTAGGGCCAGAGAACCCTTATGGCCCGTTTTCACTGAGTGGTACGGTACGGTTCGGTTTGGTTTGGTACGCTTTTATGGCCGTTTCCACTGTCAAAAAGCGTACCTAGCCGCACCGTACCATACCACTTTTTCGGCACCCTTTCGAAAGGGTACCAAACACGAGAAAGGGTACCAAAAGGCAGAGCCACACGCACAGCTGAACGCTATTGGTTTACAGAGATACGTCATTCACTTACGCAACAAGCCAGAATGAAAACAAAAAACCCGCCATGTTTGAAAAACACAGTGAGAGATTACAGTGGAATTATAAATACATATAATAACGAGCCATGGTCGATCTGGGCTCAAACAAACCTTGTCGTCATCTTGATGGACAGCCACAAATCCAAGAAGAAGAGCAGATTTACCCTGTGCCCCGTAGTTTTTTAAGAGCCAGTCTGAGGCGCGAGCGGTTTCGCTTTCTTGCTAGCGCTCGCGCGCATCTAACATTATATCTGAAATAACAAACTTCATGAGCTGATGATAATAACCTGCGCTTGATTATTGACGTGCTTTTGAAATCCGATCCTGTCAGACACTGACAAATGCGAGAGTGAAGCGCGAAGAAACAAAGAAGAAGCCGGAAAAAAGGAGCACATTAAATACGGGCGAAATGTCTACTTTATGTAGTTTTTCTGTAGTTGGTAACATATCGGAGACTGTAAGGGGCTGTATGTGTTTATATATGTTCATATATTTAGTTATTTAATATAATTACAGACGTTACAGTAGGCTGTTTCGCACTGTCATTGATCTGCAGTTATAATCAACTCATGTTGATAGAAAAGTTAGTAATAAACATTTCTACACAGGTATTTATGTGTAAAGCATCTGTGTTGTGAGAAGTGCTTCTCATATGATATGTAAGTGACCTGTACAGCTTTATTGTAGACATTTCCTCGAGCGAGAATGACGTCGACTGAAACTTTCTGTCGTACACCACGCCCACCAAAAGGGTACCCTTGGTAGTGGAAACGCAAGCCTGATAAAGGTGACCCGTACCAAACCGAACCGTACCGTACCGTACCAGTCAGTGGAAACGAGCCATTAAAAACCCCATAAAAAAAATAAAAAATTATTTAGCATCAAAATTGGGTGTCGGTAATTTTTTACAGTCTAAAAAAGGCTGAACAGCATGTACAGGCCTGGAAAAAGTGTTGCATGCAAAACTGTTGCAAACTATTTATTTGTGTTGAATTTAAACAAACAAATTAAATTGAGCAATGTTCAACTTAATTTGTTTGTTTAAATTCAGCCCAAATAAATTGTTTACAACCACTTAACGTAAAAAAATTGAGTAAATCCAAGGACTCATCTTTGAGTAATTGTTTTCAGTGAGGGCTGCAAATTGTATAACAACGGATTTATTGTATTTGAAAACATCAATCAGAACTAACATAAATCAGAAACAAATATTTAATTAATTCTGTGACGACTTATTTATAATTAATGTCTAATAATTTTAAAATATTGTTACATTATGGAAAAAATAAGTCTATGGTTTGCATCAAACAAAAATAAAATATTGCAGTCAGAAATATCCATTTTGCACCATCGTTTTTATACTCGTGTCAATTTAATAAACAAATAATATTTCTGCTACAAAACATAAACATAAGGTTTTAATAAATCATTCAGTTCAATGCTGAAAGCTGCAAAGCAGTCATCAGTGACTGAATAATATGCATGTCAAGAAAGAATGGATAAAAGCTGTAACACGTGGATGACAGAGACAACGTTAGGATCCAAGTGCAGGTTTATTCGGTAGTCAGGCAAGCAAGGGTCAACACAGGTGCAAACAGATGAATAAAGGCAAATCCAGAATCATAGTCACTATAACAGGTGAGAGGTCAGAAGGCAGGCAGTGAACATGGACAAACAGACAAACTTGGCAAGGGTCAAAACACGGAGAAACAGGACTAAGGAAAATGCGTTGAATTGTCACTTTACAGGTAAACAAGACTCAGCCAGGAAGTGAGTGTGTGTGCTGCTAAAGTAGTGTGTGTGATTAGTCCAGAAGCAGCATCAGCTGTGGGAGTCCAATCAGTGGAGACTTGGAGC